>NC_133860.1:61206798-61515671 GCF_047830755.1 Zonotrichia albicollis | reverse complement strand
AAATAATTACCCTTCACTTAATTAAAATAGTGTTCCATTCTTGAATCATTATTTTATTTTGCAGGCTATGACCTTTTTCCTTTGATCAACTGTTAAAAATATCTTTTTGTTTCAGACTTCGTGTAGAAGAAAAACACAGTGCTGAACATTGAAAGGACTCAATGAACCTGTTTTGTCCATATGAGGCTGAAATTGTGGGATTCATGTTGCTCTTTATTAAGATTTCTTTGATAAAAAATTATTTATTTACAATAACATTTCAAATTAGGATAAAGGTGCCACTCTTTGTCTGACTTAGTGGCAGAAAAGGAAAGAGGTTTATGTTTTAACATCCTACCCTTTACTTCAGTCACTTCCATATAACCCTCCTTAAGTTATATTGCATTTCTTTATTGTGAAGAGGGCAGGTTTATATTAATGTTTTATAAAATTGTTCCCTGATTGCCAAGAATTCTCAGGAGAAGATAATTACCTTGGTTTCACCAGTTTTTAAAGATTGCTGATACATTTCCTTTTGGGAAGGCAACATGGAATCCCAAGCAGGGCAAATTGTCTCTTTAGAATAATAAAGAGATAATTTGGATCACTGCAAACACAGTATCAGGGAATAGTATCAGGAAGTGTCTCTTAAAGGTCCGGTTTGTATTCATATCACAGCAGAAAAATAAAGCAAAATAATAGTCACAGAGGTTAGTTAAGCAACAGTAAAGCCCAAGAGGAAGCAGATTTTCCTTTGTGAGGCCTTTCCCTCGCCAGCTGTTTTCAGTGCCAGAAGACCCCAAGTACACATCAAAGCAGCCACCACCATTAAATGTTCCTTAAATACTAGAGATAATGTTTCTATTATGCTGACTCACATTGTTCTTTCACTGATGATGTAGATCTCATAACTTACTTGTAGGAAAATTTAACATATGGACAGTTCTGTGTCTTCATTTACAAAACTGTTCTGATGCTGCTTAGCTTCAGGAAGTGGCGTAAATTTACATACAGAGTATTTTCAGTTTAAAATGAAAGTGCATTCTCCTTTTTGATGAGCAAGACTGGAGTACAGGTTTCCTTATGTGTATTTGCTGCCACCAGATGTCACTGTGTAGATGAGTAACTGATGACTTCTTCCCTTTTTTAGCTTTTTTTCCCATTTGATTTAATCAAGTATGATTTCCAAAAAGATGAACCAATTAGAAATAAGCATGGTTGGTGTGAAAAAGTTAAGAAAGGTAAGTATATATTTTAATAGGATATTACAGCCTATTGAATTTAATACAAATACTTAAGAGAGTTGTTTTAAGAAGCCTTGCTATTGTGTTACTGCAGTTTACCAAATTAACTGTTACTCTTTGCTCTGAAAAAAAGCAGTATGATTTTTGATCTCAGATAAAACAGTATTAAACATACCAGTACTGATATCAGAAGCACTCAGGAGATCCTTGGATGTATTGACAGAAGAGTAGTGGTCAAAAGTGATGCTATGGCATTATCTTTGAATTTATACATAGTGACATCTGTGTTTTTTAAAGGAGGTTAACATAAGGAAATGGTTGCCTAAGAGATCTACAGGAAGGACTGGTGGATTAGAGCAAATGCTTTTTGATGAGAGATTAAGTGTTTCTGACTAGGTGATGTGATTTAGCTTAATAATTAAAAAAACAACCCAAAAAAGGAAATAAACCCCAAAACTGCTTGATTATAGCTGTCCTAAAACTATTTACCAAAAATCGTGATTACACAATTTTTCAAAGCATTACCCACATACTAGAACATGCATTGAATTGTAGGAAAGTAACAGCTGAAACTGGAGGAAGAAAAACTCATATTAAAGGTCAGGCAGACAGCTTTAATGGGGAGCTGAAACAGATTTTTCAAAGGAGATATGAGATTCTCTAACAGTTGGTGATAAAACAAGGGCACTTTGAGATTATATGTCACCAAAAGCTGAAATTTTATAGGAATTTATCTCTATGGATGCCAGACTGACCTGTGAAGGGAACACATGCTTTAATTAGACATGTGGTCTGATTTTTTTCCAACTACATCACCCAGTCTAATGAAAAGTATTATCTCTGTCTATAATCTTTGTCTTACCCACATCTTATTTCTTCAGAGCATTATGGCTGCAATGATACTACCAGTGAACTAAATAGTTCTACTTTAAACACTACCAGTTTATGGGGAAAAAAGCAGCTTTTTTTAAGGAGGCAGTCTTAAATTAAAAATAGTGCCTACTTTTGGAAGCATTTTGATATATTTTTATATATATAATTCTTGTCTCTGTTACAAAGTAATGGAACTCTTAAGCTATGTTTTTCAGAACCTGCTCCCAAAAAGGTTATTTCATACAATTATTCCATAGTCTGCAAACTAACACCCCGGTACTCTACAAGCATAAGAGGATAATCCTTGCCCCTACTCCCCCAACTTTTTGAGGAAAGAAATTGTGTTAAACTTTTGAATTTTACACCAAAAAGTAAACTGATGATGCTGTATCACTTTAATGAATATTCTTAAGAAGTCTCAGAATTACAGAATATTCTGAGTTGGAAGGGACGCACAAGGACCAAATCAAACTCTTTAAGTGAGTGGTCCCACATGGATTAAACCCACAAGCTTGGTGTTATTAACACCAGGCTCCAACCAAGTGAGGTAATTTCAGTGTTCTCAGAACTTCTGAAAAGAGATTAAATAGGAACACAGTGCCTGGGCTGAGCACCTACTTCTGATTAACACTAGTTTTTAATTAGGAAGCGGATAAAGCTGACACTCATCATGACAATTCAGTAACCTGTGGGGAGTCAATTCAATATGAACTTGAATGGTGCACTTTCAGAGGATTATAAACTACTAGGAAATTACAATAGATAGATGACCCTTCTGGGAGAAAACTGGTGAGCCACGAGAAGAAATACAAGTGACTGTGAATTTGCGTGGACAATACTGTAAGTAATATTAATGTCAGGTACAGAAATGTCCAATGATATTTTGGGTTTATATTCTTTCAACTTCTCTGTATAGGTGAGGCTGGTCTTCTGATCTCCAGAGTCAATGCGAAGAACCCCTTCTTTGGTTATGCTGGCAATAAAAGACACACAGAAAAGAAATTACTCTGTGAGGTATTTAAGAAGGGAGATCTTTATTTTAATACTGGAGATCTAATGGTTCAAGACCATGACAATTTTCTGTATTTTTGGGACAGGATTGGAGATACCTTCAGGTACAGTTACTGTTTCTTTTCAAATTTCTTAATTAAAGGTACATAGAATGGAATAATGTGGTTGGATTTGTTTTCAGCTGGGACTGTTCAATTTATTGCTATTGTGATGTAGTTTATAATGACTCTGAAGTGGATGATGAAGGCTTAATTTTGTCACAGGTGTTCTGTGAGTAATATTCCTGTGGAATTGAATGATTCATTTTCAGAACAGTTCGTAGGAATTCCAGCTCTTTGATCATGCTTTTCAATAACCATATAACTAGTGATGGATTTGCTATGAGCAAGGAAGTTGGATACTGATGTGGACAAAAATGTATCAAATAGCAGAGATTGGCCACTTCTGATACATTTATATACCTGTAAAAAACTTGGAAACAATTGTATCCAGTCGCCCTTACAGTGTTTTGATGCCCAGTAAGGGCAATTGTCTTCTGGTGATCAAATTCTAATGTCACAAGTGTGAAAAAATGTGAGGTAGTGTCAGTCTGAAATGAATGGAGCTTCTACTAAAGGTTTTTAAAAGGACAATTGTCATAGGATGAAATTATTTTTTCACACATTTTAGATGGAAAGGGGAAAACGTTGCCACTACAGAAGTTTCTGATGTCATTGCAATGTTGGACTTCATACAAGAAGCAAATGTGTATGGTGTGTCTGTGCCAGGTAAAAGTTTGTTATACATTTTGCTTCTCCTAGGTTCATTGTTAACCCTCATAACTCTTTCTTTTTTGTGTTTTAAACTTATGAATCATATTTGATTGAGTCATCTCTAATATCCAGCTAAAATGCAGATGCAGGTAATGAAAATACCACCCAATTATGAACGAGCCTGTGAATTATGCATTATTTATCTGTATGCAGTGAGGAGTTTTTTTGAAAATCGACCAAGCATACATTTGTGATAGCTACATAACCTAAATTAGAATATAAAGATTCAGTAAATTCACATCTGCGTAAAATATGTGCCAAAATAAAATGTAAACTAGGTAATTCTAAAGTAACTCTAAAGGAAAATATATCGAGACATTTTGCTGTCTTATTTCACTTTGCCTCATAAAGTAACTGTAAACAGTTAAGTGATAAAACCAAGAAGAAAAGAAGAATATAAAGAGAAAAATAATTTTGTAAGGAAGAAAATATACTAATTTCTTTTAATAGGGTTTTTTGTTATTTTTCATGAGATTAGATGGACTTTATTGTCATTCATGCTAAATCTTTTTTTAAAATACATGTTTGGGCTTACTGGGATAAAAATATGTTTCTATATAGGAGACTCTTTGGTGCTCTGCTTTGCACCAGACTAAAACAATGGCTAAAACAGTGTTGGTAACTTAAAAGTGCTTGGCTGCCACTGACCAGAGCTTGCACAGTACAATGCTTTCTCTGTGTATGAGAATGCTGGGGACAGCAAGAGCTTGGGAGCGGATGGAGATGGTACAGTGGCCCCAAACTGCCAAAGCAATATTCTGCATCATATGATACAGAATAACTTTGCCATGCTTAGTTATTAAAGCTGGAGGAAAAGAAGTGGATGAGAGGTTTGTGGGTGTGGTGCTTGTCTCCCTGAAAAAGCGCTGCATGCTCCAAGTGAGGCCTGGCTCTGCAGGAAGTAGCTGGACATCTCTGATGATGGGGAATATTAAATGATGTCCTGGCTGTGCTTTGCTTGTTCATGTATCTTTTTGTTTCCCTATGAAGCCGCAATTACCTTAACTATTGAGCCTTGCTTCCCGTCCCATGGCAGAAGGGATTGAGCACAAAGCTGGCTGGATGTTTGGTTGCTGGCAAGGATAAACCCAACACAAAATGATAAAGGAGTTTAAAGTGTAGAATGTGTCACTTTCTCTCGTGTGAAGCATGAACACTCACTTGAACAGTATTTTAAAGCCATAGAACATGAAACATCATAGAAGACTGTCTAAAAATCAGATTCAAAAATCAGATTGCTCATTTCCTGTGCAATACTTACCTGTTTACCTACTCAGTTTATCTGACTGTCTTGATAATTGCACTTAAGGTTAAAAAAAATCAAATTCCTTACAGATTTTATAGCATAGCAAAAAATTAAAACAAACCGAAACAACGATAAGGCTGGCAAAACATCTCTGCTATTACTACTAGCCTAAAGTGTTTAGTTACTTACTAGTTTGAAGTGTTTAGTTAATTTTGATAGCTGAATTTTCATTGCTCTTACCTTTTACCCATTTTGTTCTTTACCAAAGACTCACAGTGTTCTCATTTTCCAGACTAAAGAGTAAGAATTTTAAGTGCTCTCTCTATTAATTCAGATCCACAGTTTTGAGAAAACATACTGGCAAGAGAAAGAGACTAAAACAGAAATGAAGATATAATTGGCTACTCCAGGAAAGACACACTTCACTCTTGTTTTCGAGAGAGGAATTTGTTGATGTTCATCCACATTTATTGATTATATCAAGCGTAGGACTCCATTTAGTCTTACCCGCCACACTAATTTACAGCATTATTGCTTAATTGAACACTTGAGTGATCTCCATGTACATGTAATGCCAGATAAAATATGAATGAGATCTTGCAGCTTTACTGAAACTCAGAATATGATATATGACTGTTGGTTTGTTAATGCACTATGGGTTTTTTTGTGTGGTTTATCATTACAATGTCAACTTTATTCATGTTACAAAATTGTCATCTAACTTCCTTTTGTACAGATCATGAAGGAAAAGCAGGAATGGCTTCTCTTATTTTAAAGCACAATGCATCATTAGACTTGGAGCAAATGTATAAGCAAGTAGTGACCTATCTACCAAGTTATGCTTGTCCCCTCTTCTTAAGAGTCCAGGTAAGGTGCATTATTGCACTGTGTATACAGACATCTACATAATTTAAACACAGAGATAGCTAAGTGAATAACAAAAAGTGCTTGTTCATGTATCACTAGATTAGTTTTAGACTGGGTCCTATTTGCTGTCTTCATTAATGGGATCCTGGAAAGTGGTTACACAAAGAGTCAATGAATTTGCAGATTATGTTTAAATGAGAGAAACTGTACAAATGAGCAAGGACAGAGATCATACAAATGGATTTGGGAAGATTAGAAGCATAATCATGGTAAAAGAAAAAGGTTCAGATTTAAAAACATGAACAATTGCATCTGGAGAAAAGAATCTAAAATCCATTTTATTCAGTGAAAATGAGAGAGAAATGGAGCTAAAACAGAAGACAGTGGGCTGTACACAATAAAATGAATGTTATTTTCTGTGTAACAATGACAAATATTAAAGTGTTTGGGAAGATACTAGGTAAATTGAAAAGGTGAATAAAAAAGTATGTTATTGTTGCCACCACAGTAATCATCAGAATCATCCTTATTTGTGCACTACTTTATTCTAATAACTGTCCAGTTTGGGGTAAATGAGTTCCTCCCACAGAGTGTAAAAATGTAAATATCATAGAGTGACTAGATAGAGCTAGGAAAAAATATGAGAGTATCAAAAGCACACAATATTGATAATCATGATACATGAATTCTGATGAGCACTTTCATTTCTCTTAAGTGTTTTGCAAACTTCCTGATAAAAACAAACAGAAAAATGTTTCGGAAGGTGTTTATGGGGGAGTCCCCTACATTCGAGGAGCAGATGAAAAAAATCATCATTGTATAAAGAGAAAAGTTATGGAAGTTGGTTTCTTAGATTACCCAGAGATTGAATATTGGTTCAGAATAAAGAGAGGAAACAAAACACCTGTGAAAGAACTTGGAAGTGAAATATGTGTGTATGTATGTATCTATCTATCTATCTCATAAGTCCAGGAAGATATCTTGCAGCAGCTTTCTGATGTGAGAAAGCAAGATTAGACTTGAGAATGTTGCAGTAGTCAGTTTATGAATTATGAGAACCTAGTCTAGATTCACTCCTGTATAGTTGTACAGAAAAACCTTCACACTGGATGGAAGGAATCTGAATCTTGAGTATTGCATTGATATCAAGTATGTGGAATTTGAATTTAAATTAAGATTTAAATGCCTCCATTACAGATGCATTGCTGTTGGTACAGCTGTCATTAACCAAGAAAGAAATAAGGTAGAGGGAAAACAATCATATTAAGCTATAGAATAGGTATGAGGCCCTTCATCTAGAGAGCCGGCCAGATGATTTAGAAGAAAATTGTCTGCCCAGTGAACCCCCCAATTATGATTCATCTGTAAGATGGATCACTACCTCTAACACCAAGAAGAAAAGAAGGGTAATCATAGTGGGTGATTCCCTTCTGAGGGGAACTGAGGGCCCCATTTGTTGATTGGACCCATCCCACAAGGAGGTCTGCTGCCTCCCTGGGGCCCAGGTATGAAATATCACTGAGATGATACTCCTGGGCTGATTCAGCCCCCTGATTATTACCCACTGCTGATACTCAGTCTGGCAGTGATGAGATTGAAAAGAGGAGTGTCAAGGTGATTAGAAGGGACTTTAGGGCACTGGGTTAAGTGGTCAATAGGACAGGGGCACAGGTAGTGTTCTGCTCTCCCTTTGGTGGGAGAGAAAAATAATGAAAGAAATAGGAGAACTCACATCATTAACAAGTGGCTCAAGGGTTGGTATCATTGGCAAAATTTAGGATTCTTTGATCTTGGGGCAATTTTTACAGCACCTGCTTTACTGGAACCAGATGGGAATAATCTCTCTGTTAAGGGCAGAGGGTTTTTAGCTTATGAACTGGCAGACTTTGGTGAGAGGGCTTTAAACTAGGTCTGAAGGAGGAAGGGGATGCATCTGGGCTGTCTGGAAGCAGGTCCCAGGGTGGTAAGACTGTGTTAGGAGAGAAATGAGCAGCCCAGCTGAGGTGCGTGTATGCCCATGCATGCAGCATGGGCAACAGACAGGAAGAGCTGGAGGCCAGGGTGCAACAGCAGAGCTATGATGTAGTTGCCATCACAGAAATGTGGTGGGATGACTCACATAGCTGGAGCACTGCACTGGATGGATACAAGTTCTTCAGGAGGGGCAAGAAAGAGAGAAGAGGTGGAAGGATGACCCTTTATATTAGGGAGGCTTTTGACACTATAGGTATTGAAACTTATGAAGATGGAGTTGAATGCCTATGGGTAAGAATTAAGGGGAAGGCCAACAAGGCTGATATCCTACTGGGAGTCTGTTATTGTCCATCCAACCAGGAAGAAGAGGTGGAGAACTTCTTCTATTAGCAGCTAGATACTGTTTCAGGATCACCAGCCCTTGTTCTTGTAGGTGACTTCAACGTACCAGACATCTGCTGGAAACTTCATACAGCAGAAAAGAGGCAGTCCAGGAAATTTTTGGAGTGTATGGAGGACAACTTTTTGTCGCAGCTGGTGAGGGAACCCACCAGGGGAGGGACTATGTTAGACCCGCTGTTTGCAAATAGAGATGGGCTGGTGGGAGATGTGGTGGTTGGAGGCCGCTTGGGGCAGAGTGATCATGAAATTAGAGAGTTCTTGATATTTGGTGAAATGAGGAGGAACACCAATAAGACTCTTACACTGGACTTCCAGAAGGCAGACTTTGTCCTACTTAGGAGATTTATTCAGGGAATTCCTTGGGAAGCAGCTCTTAAAAACAAAGGAGTTCAGGAAAGGTGGGTGTGCTTCAGAGATCCTGAGGGCACAGGAGCAGACTGTCCCTGTGTGCTGAAAGGTAAGCCGACAAGGTAAACGTCCAGCTTAGATGAGCAAGGAGGTTTGGAAGGAACTTAGGAATAAAAGGAGGATGGATCATCTTTGGAAGGAAGGTCAGGTGTCTCAGGAAGTATTTTAGGGGGTTACTAGAGCATGTAGGAAAAAAATTAGGGAGGCCAAAGCTCAGTTTGAACTTAAAATGGCAACTTCTGTAATGGATAATAAAAAGTGTTTTTACAGACATATTAATGATAAAAGGAAGGGTAAGAGCAACCTTTGTTCTTTACTGGATGAGGGAGGGAACTTAGTAACTGCAGATGAGGAGAAGGTGGAAGTGCTTAACACCCTCTTTGCCTCAATCTTTAGTGGGAAGATGGCTTGTCCTCAGGACAACTGTCCCCCTGGGTTGGCAGATGGTGCTAGGGAGCAGAATGGTCCCCCCATTATCCAAGAGGAGGCAGTCAGAGAACTTCTGAGATGCTTGGATGTTCATAAATCCATGGGCCCAGATGGGCCATCCCAGGGTGAGGAGGGAGCTGGCAGATGAGCTTGCAAAGCCTCTCCATCATTTATTAACAGTCCTGGCTCACTAGGGAGGTTCCAGATGGCTGGAAGCTGGCCAGTGTGACGCCCATTCACAAAAAGGGTGGGAAGGAGGGTCCTGGTAATTATAGGCCAGTTAGCCTGACCTCAGTACCTGGCAAGGTAATGGAACCGTTTATACTGAGTGTCATCACACAGCCCTTACAGGATGGCCAGGGTATCAGACCCAGCCACATGGAGGGGTCACATTTGACCAACCTGGTCTCCTTTTATGACCGGGTGACCCGCCTGGTGGATGCAGGAAAGGCTGTGGATGTAGTCTGTTTGAACTTCAGCAAGGCCTTTGACACTGTGTCCCACAGCACACTCCTGGGAAAGCTGGCAGCCCAGGGCTTGGATGGGAGCACTCCTTGCTGGGTTAGGAACTGGCTGGATGGCCAGGCCCAGAGAGTGCTGGTGAATGATGCTGCATCCTGCTGGGGCCAATTCTGTTTGATATTTTTACTGACTACATGTATGAGGGTATTGAGTCTTTCATTAGCAAATTTGCAGATGACACTGAGTTGGGAGCGTGTGTTGATCTGTTAGAGGGATGGAGGGCTCTGCAGAGAGACCTGGAAAAGTTGGATGGATGGGCAGAGTCCAATAAGATGAAGTTCAATAACTCCAAGTGCCAAGTCCTGCATTTTGGCCATAATCACCCCCTGCAGCATTATAGGCTGGGGATGGTGTGGCTGGACAGGGCCCAGGCAGAAAGGGACCTGGGGGTGCTGGTCCACAGCCGGCTGGACATGAGCCAGCAGTGTGCCCTGGGGGCCAAGAAGGCCAAGGGCACCCTGGCCTGTGTCAGGAATAGTGTGGCCAGCAGGAGCAGGGAGGTCATTCTGCCCCTGTACTGGCACTGGTGAGGCCTCACCTCGAGTGCTGTATCCAGTTCTGGGCCCTCAATTTGGGAAGGACCTTGAGACACTTGAGTGTGTCCAGAGGAGGCAGTGAGGCTGGTGAGGGGTTGGGAACACAAGGCCTGTGAGGAATGGCTGAGGGAGCTGGGGCTGTTTAGCCTGGAGAAAAGGAGACTCAGGGGTGACCTTATCACTCTCTACAACTCCCTGAAAGGTGGCTGTGGTCAGGTGGGGGTTGGTCTCTTTCTCCAGACAGCAGCTGACAGAACAAGAGAACAGTCTCAAGCTACACCAAGGTAAAAATAGGTTGGCTATTAGGAAGAAGTTTTGCATGGAAAGAGTGATAAATTACTGGAATGGTCTGCCCAGGGAGGTGGTGGAGTCATCATCCCTGGATGTGTTTAAAAAAAGATTGGATGTGGCACTCGGTGCCGTGGTTTAGTTGAGGTGTCAGAGAACGGCTTGGACTCATCGATCTTGAAGGTCTCTTCCAACCTTCTGTGAAGTTTGATCTGACATATAATCATACTTTAGAAGATGTCAGAACATGTCCTAGACCAACCAGAACAGGTAGATAAAATCTGTAGGTATGCCTGGAGTAGATAAAAGGGCTCTTTAACGTTTTTTTTTTAATACCTAATTATTTTTTCTTCAGAGATTGTTTGCATACATTCAAAAAACATAAAGACAGAAGAGAAGATGATGGAGAGAGATCATAAAGTTGGGCTGAGTAGAGGTAGTTAGAATAGACTTATTACAGATGCCTCACGCCACTTTTCCAAGGGATACCATAGCACTGGAGCTGTCTGAAAACAAAATGCATGGTCAAGATCCATCTTCCTTTGGACCTGAATATGAATATGGCTGAATTAGTACATGATTCTTTCAAGCCCTTTTGTGAGGTGACAATAGTCATAGATACAGCAAATTTCCTGAGTTTTATCATAAAGGAGTTCTTGGTGATAACAAGTTTTACTCTCAGAAGTTTCATGGTGTGTAGTTTCCTTTTATGATGTGCCCAGTAAAGAAGATCGATTGTCTTGGGCAGACACCACATGTGACACTAATGAGACATGCACAGGGATGCACAAAGAAAAGGGCTCTAGCTTTTGTCAGCTGGGTGTTTGGTGTGGGTCTGCAGCAGCACACAAACTCCAGTTTTTCAGCACAATGAGAATAAATGGACTTACATCAAGTAAGACTTTGAAAAACAAATGTGAATGTGAGAAAAAGAAAAGTAGCTTGTTTTGAATAATGTATCTTTCTCTCTACTGCAGGAAAAAATGGAAATGACAGGAACATTCAAACAACAAAAATTTCAACTTGTGGATGAAGGTTTTAATCCATCTACAATTACTGATCCCCTTTATTTTTTAGACAATTCTAAGAAAGCATATGTCTTGTTAACCAAAGAATTACATGAGATGATCTTATCTGGGAAAATGAAGCTTTAATTAATTGACCATTTAATGGGCTATTAAGGGACAGTCTGTACAAGCTATTGTATGAGAAAACAATGTAATTAATTACCAGTACTTTTACATAGTTATCCAGAATAATGTTTTTTATATTTGAAATTTACATTCAGATGTCTTTACTTACTTCATCATTATTTTTTACTAATCACTTTTTATCTCTTGAGACAAATTTCTAAGCAAATAACCTGTAAAACCTAATTGAAATCTATTTTATATTACTTTGGAATATAAATGCTGAATCTGATACTTTTTCTTAGTACTAAATGAACATAAACGATACATGGTATGACGCATGGTAGAAAAAGAATCAACATATATTGTGTCACATGTTGAGTCTAAAGGGAAAATATATGCCACTAACAATTTTTTTTCCTGTAGTTTACATACTTCTGAATATGTATTGTAAGAAATAAAAGCTTGACACTGGTTGGAGGAAAAAATATTTCCTGCAGAGGACTTTTCTGATAAAGCTGAAGCAGATGAAAGTCCTCCAAACAAACCCAAATACTAACATCACTGTTGAATTTTTTTTTCTGTCATAATCTGTGCTCTTTCATTTGTTAAACTGGCTGTTTGGAGATTCAAATTCTGAAGACAGAGCAAACTGTTGTGAAATGTGTAGCAGCAGATCAACAATAGGCAGAGAAAATCTGCATGCTTGATGGGGAAAATAATTTATATAGCATAAAAAGAATTATTGCAGCACTTTATGTCATTATATTGAGTACTTAATAGCTTCCATACTCTTAGTAATGACTGCTAGAGATCATTATTTTATGAATATAGAATATAGCTGAATTTTTAAAACACTAGATTTTATGTTCTAATAATTGGTTTTTATAAGTTTTAAAATAAAGTATAAGATTATTTAAACCAAATACCATTCTGTCTCAGTTTGATTTAGGTCTGATTGCACAAAGTCTGTTTTCCAGCTTCTTTTGATACTTTGTTTGCACAATGCCTTCTTCTAACGCAGCATGATGCCCACTTTGTTCAGCCAGAAGCAGTATCAGAGAATACTGCAAGGGTGACTCTCTCCAGCACTGGCCATCATAAGTCTCTCTTCCATCATAACAGTGGTATGAAACTAGGTTCTCATGAAAGAGTAGGATGTAACATACTTTAAAAATAATCTTCTTGTGTCTTTCTACCTTTTCCATCTAACAAGGCATTAGAACTGGTGTCAATTTTTGAACTTTGATTATTACTTTAATTGATTTTCTTTAAAACCCAAACCAAGGATGCAGTGAAAAATATATAAGGATCATAACTTATTTTTTGAACACAATATTCCTTATGGGACTGCCAGTATAAATAAGGAAGTTTACAATTTTGGAATTTACAAACCAGTGAGAGCTAACAAATACATACACCAACATCATGCCTAATGGTAGATGTTAATGTAAAGTACACACTGGGGAATGAAGAGCACTTCCCTAAAGATGGAAGGGGGTCACTGTGATCTAGCATTTCCTGAGCACTCCCATTTTTTCTGTTTCTTTAAGCAGTGCCCAAATTGCTGTCTATAGCTGAAAGCTGCGGCAGGGGATGTTTGACACTTACTGACACAGATGGATGTGCCTTTACCTAGTCAAGAACTGGAAATTTAATAATGAGGTATTTTATTATAAACTCAACTTTGCATGTTAGGCTGAAATTTTGAGCAAAGGAGTGGTTGCTGAAATCAAAACTACTTTAACTCTTACACTGAATTACTCCTGAATATACTTCAGGACCCCTTTTATTACAACAATTTCTCCTTTCTATGGAAAATAATTATTTTCTGTTTTTTTTTTTTTTTTTTTTAAATATGGCACCCTGACATCCAAGTATCATGTTTAATCTTGTAGAATACTAAAGAATTTAGTGAGATCAATTGCTTAGCTTTGGTAACATATTTAGCATTTCTAAAATTTATTTAGCGTTATAATATATGATCCTATATATGACTAATGAAAAGGTTCAACCACTTAAATGCAACAAATGCAAGAAATGAGAGGGGAAAAAAGAAATGAAAAAAGAAGAAAACAATTTTCCATTAAAAATATAAAAGGAGAAGCCAAACCAAAGGTTTATTCATGAGTGTCAGCACTTGGTCGCTTCTTTTGTAGTGTATCTAAGATGAAGCACATTGTTTCTGTGAACAGCAGTTGGGTCAGAGAAAACATCAGAGGAAGAACAGTGTCTGTGTGCCAACTTTCATGCTCCATCCACTACAGGATCAGCCAACTGGTGTTTCCAAACTCTTGGGTACATTTTCAGGAGCAGTGGGACTCTTCTAAGACAGCTGCCTTGGCAGGCTAAAGTGTTTGTTTCCCAGCTGTGAGCACTAGTGAAATACAGATTTCTGTATTTTCCATAGTGTAACTAAGATAGCCTGGGCAATCTGCCTGTTTTCAAAGGTGAGTAAAATAGTACTGTCCCATGCGCTACCCCAAGAAACAGGATGTCATGACATCAAGAAAATAATACATAGGCCCTGTGTTTCCTAAGGGGAAAGCAGTCTATTACTCTCAATCCAGTAGTTTTCCTTCTTTTAGCCAGTAAGTTGGGTGCCAGGAGATGCACTGAAGCATGTTCCAGCAAAATGTCACATTCCTCATGAATACCTAAGTTCTTGAACCAGCATGCAATTAGGCTGAATAATGATGATGCTCATGTCAGATACCACAAACGGTCTTCCTTTCAGAATGAGAAAATATAGTGACTAACCTGTTAATTTCCTACCTTTACCCAAATCAACATTTGGACTGGCTGAGGCATGAGTGTTGCTGCAAAATGATGTCTCAGTATTTGTCTGGGAAAATTAATTTAATGTATTAGGTGTTAAAGGAGCAGATGAGGGGTGGCTGGGGTATAGATGGGGAGTTGCACTACTCACCTCATATATTAAAAATAGATTAGGGGATTTCCAAGCAGGTGTTTCAATCAAGGACTGGCCCAGGTGGTGAGTGGCAGGGAACATCCTAGAAAAAGGGGCAGGGCTGCCTTGATAGAGAGGGAAGGAGAGGCACAGTTGCCTTGATAGGCAAGGAAAGGACTAGAACAAAGGGAGGGGAATAGCCGGAGGGACAGCTTTGAGGGAGTTGTCAGCTTTTCCCTGACAACTTGGGGGAAAATGTGGGGGGGATAACAGAATGAACCATTTAACAATAAGTTAATGAAATAAACACAAACTGCCACGCATAATTTGGAAATTAATTGCAAATAATTGCAAATAAACACGAACTGCCACACATAATGTGGCCATAAAGGTTACATTAGAAGATTATCTGATTGTGTCCTGATACTCAGGAATTAATACCTTACACATTATACCCTCTGACAAAGATATTATATGATTGCTGCTGTGCTAATTTTAAATAAACTGGATCATTAGCAGAGTGAAAAAGTCCAGAAGTCTGAAAATCTTTTACCAAAGTAGACTTCAATGAGTTTCTCCAAAGACTGCAATAAGCTCAGACCAAATCAAATGGTGAGGAAATAATTTTGCAATACAACAAAACAATCCTTGTTGCTGCCTTGATAGGTCAGGAGGTACACTGACCTATTCCCATTTGGAGCCATTCGGGCACCATGAGGTTTCCATACTTCCTGCTATTCCATAGTCTTGCATGACAAGTGGGAGGTTTTCGTTATGTCACCTGGACCACACATACATATTTTTAAATAAAAAGGGGACTTAGACTGGCAGAAACCCACTTGTTATTGTGTCTCCTTTTATTCATGTAATTGATATGGCTATGCTGACAAAAATAATGTTTCTTACAAGTATAGGACATTCCATGTCTGGTAAGATGCTTTTTGTGGTGGTTCTGCACTGAGAACTCAACTAAGTAACTCCATTCATTTAAAAACCAACAAATCAACCAACCAACCAACCAACCAAATAAAACCTCAAGCCCCCAAATCCACATTATAGCAAACAGAGTAAATAGTATTTAATTATTTGAAATATATCTTGGAAGAAGGGAGTGAATGCCTTGATGGGAATTCTAATACAAAAAGAGTCCTGCTTATTCAGTGCAAACTGCTAAGTGCAGATAAACAGAAATGTCAGTCTCTTATGGTGATTATGCTATGGAAGGGCATATATTTGGTTTTAAAATGCTTTGTAAACTTGTGGATTTGATCCAAACCCACGCAGCTTATTTCAGTATATAGTTATTTGCCTGACAGAATTCATTACTGATCTCTTTTTGCCAGGCTTTCATGCATGATTGTTAACTATATGTGGTCAAAATATGTAGTAACAGGTGTCCCTATGGGATGGTAGATGACAGAAAAACTAACTGATGATTTTGAGAGTAATGACAACAAGAATGTTATCTGTGATTCAAGAAAAAATGTATTATAGTGATTACCACAATTTCCATTCATTTTTCTATTTATTCTGCCTTTCTTGATTATTCTTTTCTCTTTGCTAATAACAAAATACACTTGCATTCCCAATTTTTTTAAATTGGTAATAGTAAGTGAGGAAGTCACTGATGCTGAAACTAGTCATGTCACATCAGAATTCTGCTGAATCAACAACACATACTTACTTTAGTAATCTCAGCACAGTTTTATACTGTGTATGTGAAATGTTACTCAGGGGGATTTAAAACAACATTTGACTTATTATGTTCTTGATGTCTTTGAAAGTGCAGAAATTAAATGTGCAGGCTTTACTAGGCAGCAACATTTGAAAATCTGGGAAATTACTTGATTTTTTCTCCAAACACAGGATATAATCACAGTAATTTTAAAATCTAGCTAACTATGAGATACTAAAACACTTGCCTAGCTATCCAATAATTTCCAAACTTTTTTTTTCCAAAGTAATTTCTATTAGGCAGCTTACAGTACTTTTCCAAATACATGTGTCTTCTACTAAATGCTATTAGTTTTCTCTTCTGGGTGGGCTGCACTTTAATAGTAATACACTTGATCAATGGTACTCCTTTTATTTACCTTTTTTTTTGGCCAAGCATGTTTTTTTCATCACTTTTGCAGTTCAGGCAGAAATACCTGTGCTATAGTAGTCTTAGGTCATAAGAAACTGTGAAGACAGATTAATTTTTGCCAGATTGTACTCCTCATGTATAAGGATTCAATTTTTTGGTATGGAGAAGCACGAAGATGGATCTCTGGGGAGGCATGCCTGAGCATTAGCTCACTCTGACAGCTTCTTGTCCTAAAGGTATGTGGGACTAGAATGCTACCTCAGATCTTGCTCTAGGTACACTTCAATGATAAGAATTCTCAATAACTTAAGAAATTCACAGACAGAAAAATGAACATTAACATCAAAATTGTCATCCGATATTTAACTTTTGTTATCCAGGAAAACTATCAGCTATCAGCCTTAATAGGTGGATAAGGAGCTAATGATGTCATTCATTCAAATGTCAAAATTAAAAGGCATTTATTTATTTGTCAGCTTCTAAAGCATGTTTTTGGCCTTTCACTTCACTAATATTACAATGAAATTCAATACTTCTAGAGTACAATTCTGTTGTGGAATTAAATTAATACCGTGTGTGGCTAAAAAAGACATCTCGTCAATATCTCGATCAGCTGCATTTCATGGTGCAAACTTTGGAAAAATTTTCCCCAAGTTTTTAAAAATAAAGGTTTTTAAGAAATCCCAAATTGGCAGTAAACAGTGTATATCCCAAATGAAACACTGCAATTTAGGGATTTGGACTGGATTAAACCAATCAGGTGAGATACAGGGAGAAAAAAATTAGGTTTCAAACGCCTTACAGTCTTTTGGCAGAGACATATAATTTTCTCTGGCTATGTAAATTTTCATAAGAAAGTGGGATTAGGGCCTGAGAATTTTTTTTTTTTAAAGGCAAGAAACAAAACCCTAGCTATGAAAATGTGGGCTGTACTCCAGATTTGTGAGTAGATCCTTATTTCTGTAATACTCTAAATGAAAATATTGCATACAAAGACACTAAGAGAGTATCATTGGAAAAGTCTGGATTAAAATTACAAAGGTATTGGTACATTTTGAAGTCCTAATACTCAGAGCTCTTCCACTATAGTTAGTTAGTTATATTTCAGTCAGGAGGACAGCCCCTGGGAAGATGTTACAGAAGCCTTCCAGCCTAGCTGAATGAGGCTACAAGAAAGTGTGGAGAGGGACTTTTTACAAGGGCAGGGAGTGGTAGGACAGGGGAGAATAGCTTTAAACTGGAGGAGCATAGATTTAAATTGGATATTAGGAAGAAACTTTTACTGTGAGAGTGATGAGACACTGGAGCAGATTGCCCAGAGAAACTTTTGGTGCCCCATGCCCGGAAGTGTTTATGGCCAGGTTGGATGAAGCTCTGAGCAGCCTGGTCTAGAGAAAGATGCTCCTGCCCATGGCAGGGGCTTGTACGAGATGGTGTTTCCCAATGGAAACCATTCAGTGATTCCGTGATACTAAACAAGAGAATCTAGATTCCTGCTTCATTGGCAGCTACCATGCTTCAGGAGCAGAGTTGCTCATTTCACAGCTGAGCAGCTGAAGGAAATGGAGTTGCTGCAGGCATTGTTTCAGTGCCTAGCTTAAGAGCTCAAATGCCGAGTGAAATTCACAGGACACCATAACAGAGCCTTCAAAAAGTTATATGCCTGCAAATAAGATCCACAGAAGTCAGTTCAAAAAAATGCCTAAATTGACTAGTAGAGAACAGTGAGAAGAAGATTATATCTTAAATCCATCTCCTGTCAGCATGTAGGTGTCTAATTCTCATCTGCTAGGAGCACAGAAATAATTGAGCTCTCACCTAGAATTACACGAAACCAATTTTTTTTGCAAATGCAAAAAAATTCTACGGATTGCCATGAAAAATGCAGCCATATACATTCTGCTCAACTTCTATCCAAGCATTTAATTACAATCATACATTAAAGAGAGAAAATTATTTATTGATAACATGTGAAAACCCTGCAATCAGTTATATATCTCTGCAGTAACAAAGCTGTATTCTGTCACAGGATTAGGAGAAACTCTTTTGGAGCATAAAAAAATATAACTCCATTTCCATTTTGCTAGTCACAAAAATCCAATTTTAGTGAAGAGAAGCTTACATCTACCCCAATGCCTCTAATCTGCCATTAACAAAGAGGTTTTGTTGGGAAATTCGCAGATCAAAACAGTAAGAAGCATGAGTCACCATTGTCTCAGTCCGGTTTTGGCAGATCTCTGCTACAACGAGTAGTTCCTGTGCCATTTTTCAGGTATATTCAGAACTACTTTGAGGTAGTATGTTTTTTCTAGAGGTACAGATTATTTTTAAAGACCCTCCTCTTTTGATATATTAAAAACTACATTTCTTTAGAGAAATGATGTATACAGAAACCATATTTTTGTGAAATATTTTTGAGATAATTCACTTTGTTCATATAGTTCATAATATTAAACACTACCTAACTAAAATGTTGATCCTATAGTCTGTATTTTTCTTGAACCTCTCTATGTGATGTTCAGTAAAAGGTCCTCCCAGACAACTTTTGACCTAGTTAAGACAATCTCTGCCTTGCTTTTGTACATACACAATAGTGTCAGAAAAATACATCCTAAAAAGCAGTTTCCAGGACTGATTGAGGACAGTCAGAGAATTACTAATAGCTTTTTATTTACACAGCCAGTGGATAACAATTACCCTCATGGTAGCTGCACTGTACATGTTTTGCTGGCAATTTCCACAGACACGTTCAGAACCTGTATATTCAGGCATATTCAGAATTTAAGTGGAAATCATCTTTTTCTGCAACCCATAAATCACAGTAGCTTGCTTTCTGTCACCACCATCCAGTCTCTGTTTAAAAAAATAAATTTTTGAAGTATAGGGGCAGTAGTACATCAACACTGCACAGTGAAATCAACTGAAGCAATACACTAGATAGCATTGTTGCATTTAGTAAAAGACCTGTTGCATTCAATAATATATTAAAACAAAAATGTGTGACTTATTTTGCTGAGTAAAAATAGTTCTACACATATGTTTCTCAATCTGCAAGAGAATTAGGTATTTGCTGTGATATTAAGATTAGAGTCACTAAGAAGCAGTTACTTGAAAACACAGTCCTTTCCAAAACTGCAGGTTTTAGAAACCTTACTACAAGTTTTTCAAACAAATAGGATTTGGGTTATAACTGCTGATTCACATATCTGGTGGTCATTGCAGAGATTGTTACTGCAAATTCTCACATTACACCAAGCAACACAGACAGCTCAAAGCCACAGCATATAACAGTAGAGTTCTGCTTTCTTTTTATTTTCTGAACCCCAGACCATCCACATAGTCATTCCATTTTGACACAGACCCCCAAAGATTATTAAGAAAAAAATGGAAAGGATTTCAGCTATTGAAACTCTAAGTAACAGTGAGGATGCCATTCAGTGGAACCCACTGAAACACACAGAGGAAATAATATTACCCCTGCATATTCCATTGCATCATTCTTTGTTAATAAGACTCTGTCCAAATTAATGAGCTTTTTAGTCTTAACTTTCAACAATTACTCATTTTAGAGCCCATCATTGAATAAAGAGTCACAGAAACCCTGTTCCCGGTAGTAGAAATTTCTGCAAAGACTAAGAGCTTTAAGAAGGACAAAAAGCACCTTTTAAAGAAAAATTCTTGCTTCAGCTTTTATTTGGGTGCTACAGCAATAAAGCCTGACTCCAAAAACAGTGTTGCAACAAATAAAGGTCTCATGCACATTTATGTATGTGTTTGCAAAATGGGTCATCTGTCAGGCAGCTTTGCTCATATGAATATGATCTATTAATTGTGCAGGTGGCAGCAGACCTGGAGTGATGATGAGGCTATTCATCCTGATCTCTCAGAGATACTTACAATAGATGCTAGCTAAAAATATCTGTGCTCTGGACCTCTTCTTTCTCCTATGTTCTGTTATTCCATTTTTTAAAAAAAGTAACTTTTAATGAAACAGGAGGCAAAGAATAATTTTTTGTTAATGCAAAATCACTCACGGATTAAGGAGTTCTGGAATTAAACCTATGAATCTCCTGAGAAACAAAAACCACATTCTGCTAATGCAGAAGTTTGTTAGGCAGATGTTCCCAATGACAGTAATCAAGTTAGAAAGCTTTTCAAAGAGCTCTTGAGTTAGTAAATTACATCCTCCTCAAGATAAAATATTTAGAACTGGGAAACGGAAGACTGGAGTGACAGATTTAAAAATAGATAAAATGGAGATAAATGCCGACACTAAAAGAACAGACAGAAAATATTTCTTTTTTCCATAAAAATCTCTGTAAGACAGTTTCCTCTGTCTTACAATTGGCTGATATACCTCATATGAGTGGAACTACACTTTCCAATGTAGGTCAAAGCCTGCTAAAGAGACAAGCATGCCAAATGAAAATGCAAAGGCACAATGTGATAGAAGCACCTTGTTGATTTGGGTAGCTATTCACTCCAAGAAAGGAGCAGAGGGCAAGAATTCTGTTAGATAAAAATTCACAATTACAGAGTTTAGCTGTAAGTAATTGTGCTGATTTTGGCTGGGATATAATTTATTGTCCTCACAGAGTAAGTATGGGGCTGTGTTTTTGATTTGTGCTGAGCACAGGGTAGATAATGTAGAGATGTTTTGGTTATTGTTGGGCAGGGCTTATACAGAGCCAAGGCTTCTTTTCGCTTCCCATACTGCCACAATGGCAAGGAATTTGGGGGTGCATGGGAGGCTGTGAGGAGACACAGCCAGGACAGGTGACCCCAACTGACCCAAAGGGGTATTTCATATCATATCCCATGTATACACATCACACAACATCATGCTCAGTAAGTAAAGTGGAGGGTGGAAGGAGGATGTGAAGGTTTGGGGTGATGCATTTGCCTTCCCAAGTAACTGTCACGTATAATGGGGCTATGCTCTCTTGGAAACAGCTGAACACCTGCCTGAACATGGGAAGCTGGTCAAAATAAAGGGAAAGAAGCAAATGCATAGGCTGTAGAAACAAGGACAGGTAACCTGGGAAAAGTATAGGCATGAAGTTTGGTTGTGTAGGATTGGGTAAGGAAGGTGAGGAAGACCAAGGCAAAACTGGAACTGAACCTAGCAAGGAATACAAAGAATAATAGGAGGGGCTTCAACAGGTATAATAATCAGAAAAAGAAAGTCAAGGAACCTTCACATCCCCTGATAAACAAACTGATAACAATGGATGAGGGGAAGGATGAGGTACTCAACAATTTTTTTGCCTCCATTTTCAATGGCAACCTCTATTTTCACATCTCTTGAGTGGATGGACAGCAGGATGGGGACTGGGTGAGCAAAGTTCCTCCCACAGTAAGTAAAGATCTGGTTCATGACCCCCTGAGGAATCTGAAAATATCTCCCACATATGTCTGTGGGACCCAATGAAGTGCATCGCAGAGTCCTGTGTTGTCAAGCCACTCTCCATGGCTTTTTCAAGTTCCTGGCACTCAGGGGAAGTCTCCAGTGACTGGAAAAGGAAAACATTGTACCCATCTTTTAAAAGGGTAGAAAGGAAAACCCTGGCAAACAGGGACCTCTCAGCCTCACCTCCATGCCTGGGAAAATCATGGAGCAGATTCTCCTAGAAGCTGTGTTCTGGCACGCAGAACAGGGAGATGATTCAAGACAGCCAGCACAGCTTCACCAAGGGCAAGTCCTTCACGTCCAACCCAGTGGCCTTGAATGATGGAGTGACCATGTTAGTGGACAAGGGAAGAATTGAGATGTCATTTATCTAAACTTCTGTAAAGACTTAGACATGGTCTCCCACCACTTCCCTATCTCTAAATTGCAGAGAGAGGGATTTGACTGGTGGACTGATAAGTAATTAGTTGGACAATCATATCCAGAGGGTGGTGGTCAACAGCAAAGAGTCCTGACAGACACTGGTGGCAAGTCCCTCAGGGGTCTGTACAGGGATAAGTGCTTTATGTATCATTAATGACACAGACAAAAGGATCCAGTGCACCCTAAGCAAATTGGCAGATGACACCAAGCTGAGTGATGCAGTTAAGACACCAGAAGGCTGGAATGTCATCCAGAGGGAGCTGGGCAAGACAGAATCCCCATTGCCCATGGGAATCTCATGATTTTTAACAAGACCAAGTGCAAAGGTGTTGCACCTGGTGTACAGTAACCCCTGGTATCAGCACAGGCTGGGGGATAAACAGATCAAAAGCAGCCCTGGGGAGAAGGACATGGGGGAGTTGTGAATGAGAGGCTGGACATGAGCCAGCCATGGGCACTCCCAGCCCCAAGAGCCAAACGTGTCCTGGGCTGCATCCAGAGCAGCGTGGGCAGCAGGGCAGGGAGGGGATTCTGCCCCTCTGCTCTGCTCTGCTCTGGGAGAGCCCACCTGGAACCTGCATCCAGCTCTGGGCTCCCAGCACAGGGAGGACATGGAACTGCCGGAGTGAGTCCAGAGGAGGGGCATCAAAGTGACTGGAGGAATGGTTTCCTCTTATGAGGAAAGGATGAGAGAATGGTGATTTTTCATCCTGGAAACGAGAAGACTTCAGAGTGACCTGACTGTAACCTTCCAGAACATAAAGGAGGCCTACAAGAAGTCTGGAGAGGAAATTTTTACAAGGACATGTAGTGACAGAACAAGGGAGAATAGCTTTATACTGAGAGTATGTTTATATTACCTCATTACCCTCGATTGGTCAATGTACCCCTACAATGATTTTCAGATCCTTTCCTAGTGGATCTCACCCTCAGATCCAACCTTGACTCCGCCCTAAACCCTAATCTATATGTACTCCTGCTTTACTCTGGACCCCAAGCTTCAGTTAGTCTCTTCTAGTGTGCTCCCGTGTAGCTTGTTCACCTTCCAGTTTGTTATTTACCAGTTATTGAGGCATTTAGTTCCAGAGCCATTAGTCTGGAAATGTGTCTCTCTCCCCAAAGTCACCTAATCGGATTTCCGACATAGTTGCCACCGGTCTAAAGCTATCTGGGCCCAGACCAGACTGCAACAACACTAGGAAGAAATTCTTTGCTGTGAGGGTCGTGAGGCAGTGGAACAGGTTGCCCAGGAAGTTGTGGGTGTCCCACAAGGCCAAGTTGGATGGGGCAACATGGTCTGGTGAAAGGTGTCCCTGTCCAAAGCAGAGGGTATGGGGCTAGATGGCCTTTAAGGTCCATTCCAATGCAAATCATTCTATGATTCTGTGATTCTAACCCTGACCTGCTGTCCTGACTTCCTTTGCTTCAGCTGGGATCTGCCTCATTGCAGAGAGTGGGCTGCTCTTAAAATGTTCTGCTTTTCCATTCTGACTCCTGCCAGATTGTGTCCTTGATGGTCAAAGCATTGCCTCAAACTGGCTTGCTCCCATACCCAGTGCCTGAGCAATATTTTCCTGGTGGAACAGCCTATGTGTTCCACTTCACATATTTCTAGGATCCCAAAACAGACATTTCAGAAGGTTTTGCAGCCCATAAAAAGTGGTATATTGTGAAAAATGCCATTAGCAACTATTCCTAGTGGCTTCTTTTAATTTAAATACTGCCATTGGCTGAATTTAATGTCTTCAAGGAGCTGAAGAACTAAATAAAACCAGAAAGGAAAAGGCCAGTTATTTCAAACTTGGTTCTGTCCTCAGAGTGTGGCAACAGGGATGATTTCAACTCATCTCTGATAGCTGAAGAAGAACTCAAATGTTCTGATTATTAAAATGTATCAAATTACTTCCTTTCTCTAATCAGTAAACTACTGCTTGAATTATTACAAAAAGGTCATGCAATTTACAATTAGAAGCAAAGTAGGTGTTAAATTAATAAAATAGTGATAGTTTGAGAAAATTAATGGCATTTCTGATTCCATGTACAACACTTACAAGACAGTACAATTCAATAAATTGAACTACTCCCATTTATGGAAGAAGTGTCCCATTATACAAATGTTCTTGAGCACAGTGTATACCTTCTAGTGTGGCAAAGGCTACGTGTATATAAAACTACATCAGGTTTGTACTATTAGATATATGTATACACATGTATATATATGTATACACTTATTACAGCTATTGTTCAAAAAAGCAAGGGCCATGACAGCTGGCTACAGAAACCAGATGCCAAAGCATGAAGACAACAGCAGAGGCGGCAACAAAACTGGAAATGAAGGTGACCTGGCAGCCCCTCATTCATGAAGAAACACCTAATTTGCAGGAGAAATTCTTCAAATTTCGATGAACTGTTGACATGTTCCTTGGGGAACTTGTCACATAGCTTCCTAGATCTTTGTCTAATCAACTAAAAAAGCTGGAAGGATCCATAACTGGTACACAGGTAGTACACAAATTCTCCCAAGTAGCAATGCAAAAGATTTGTTGAGATTGTGGAAACTCTACAAATGCCCCAAATGGAACATTTCCAGGTTATAAACAAAATAATAATAAAAAGAAATCACAAAACAACAACAACAACAATAAAACAAAGTGACATCTGATTATTTAACAGGATTACAGGTCTAGAAGAGTTGTTTAACTAGAGACAAACACAGGACCCAAAGAAGAACTTGCATAGAAAATTCTTTCAAGAGTGGCTTGTGACTAAAGCTTATTTGATATAAACATGTACATGTCATTAAAGACACAAAAATAAACTATGGATCAAGCAACAGGCACAGTACAGACAACACTCAAAACGCTCTTCACTATGGAAACTGGAGTCCCATGTGACCAAACATTATTGATTCAGAGGAAAAATTAAAGAGAAAATAAATAACCCCCAAAAGCTAATGTATATTAAGAGTGGAAGAGTGACTGCCAGAGATGAAGATCAATTATATCATAAAAGAAATGCTTTAAGTTTTCAGACTTACCAACCTTCAGACAACAAAATGGATTTTAAGATGTCTGTCACTGTCATTAGCCAGCTTGGCAGAAGGAGATGAAAAAAGCCCTCATCTATCTGGTCTCTGTCTGCATGTTTTTACATTTTCATCAACAATATTGAAAATCTTTTGGTAATAAATCTCAAAAGTAAACTTAACTGTATTTTTTGACCAACATCTGGTGTAATTCTAAGTTACTCTGTGCCCTGAAAATATATAGTTGCAATACTTAATCTTGAAGAAATAATTGAGAAATTTTGACAATTTTTGTCTGCTGTGCTTTGTGATTTAAAGGCAAAACATACTCATTAAGACTGTGCTTTAATAGAATTACCATGCCATATTTAATGCTTGTAATGAAGACATGTAATTATTTATATTCATAGAAATGTGGGGCTACCATATCTGAAACTAGGTCTAAGAAATTTTATTGTAACATATCACTCTGAAAACAGTCATATAACTATCCAGAGAGTAAGCTCTTTATATAAGGCTGCCTTATAATAGCGTAATTGCTCCCAACTTTAATTCTTTACATTCTTGCAGAAAAAACCAGCTGAGTTTCATAATTAGGCTTCTATTGTGGCACCATCATTTTAATAAAATTTCCTTAGCAAAAGAAAGAAAAAAACAGTTAACACTCAGCAGAGTGCTTTGACAGCACTATATTTTTTCCATGAGAACTTGAATTTCCACGTATTTAGTACTAGTAACATAGAAGTAGGGTCTTGTCTATGTTTTGGCTCTGCCTTAATGGCACTATATTACAGTTGGACTTGATGATCTATTCAGGTCTATTCAGACATGAACAATTTTATGACTCTGATTCTGTGGTTACCATTTGTGTCACATTCTCCTATCCTGTTCCAAGTGCTGTTACATAGGAAAGGATATCAAAAGATATCAAAATACAGCCTACATGACATGATGTAGGCTACCTCTGAATTTACAGCAAAAGCAATATTTTTCCTAATTGTGTACCAGAACTGATGACACATTACTTGCAATGTGAAATGTCTGAGAGATGCATCACAAATACTGTTTCACACTTGTGTTATTCAAAATGAGTTAAAAGTACCACGTTTGTTGTAAACCAATGTAATGGAGATCATTGGGCACTTTTCCTGTGCAGTGAATCATACTCTTCTCTTTCTATGAAGCAAAAAATGATATGCTGGATTATAGGTGTGCTAAGCCTCATATTTGTGATGGAGTGATACCTCTGCAAGTGCCACATGAGCTGTATGATTAACACACACACAAAAGGTTACTGAATCCGACTTACATTCAGTTGGTGATGCTTGGAAAGTTCAGTTGGTGATGCTTCTCAAGTTCTGATCTCAGGGTGATCCCTTGACAACTGAAGACAACCAAAGCTGGCATGGAAAAATAGCATAGTCTGACCTGTGCTTGGACCACATGTGATTTCCTCTACGGGTCAATGCTCTCCAAGCACAGGCAGCTACAAAGAAAGATGAAAAGGAGAGGAGAGGAGAGGAGAGGAGAGGAGAGGAGAGGAGAGGAGAGGAGAGGAGAGGAGAGGAGAGGAGAGGAGAGGAGAGGAGAGGAGAGGAGAGGAGAGGAGAGGAGAGGAGAGGAGAGGAGAGGAGAGGAGAGGAGAGGAGAGGAGAGGAGAGGAGAGGAGAGGAGAGGAGAGGAGAGGAGAGGAGAGGAGAGGAGAGGAGAGGAGAGGAGAGGAGAGGAGAGGAGAGGAGAGGAGAGGAGAGGAGAGGAGAGGAGAGGAGAGGAGAGGAGAGGAGAGGAGAGGAGAGGAGAGGAGAGGAGAGGAGAGGAGAGGAGAGGAGAGGAGAGGAGAGGAGAGGAGAGGAGAGGAGAGGAGAGGAGAGGAGAGGAGAGGAGAGGGACTAAACTACCTGTGAAAAGACTGACTGTGAAATTGCAGTGTAAGAGACAGAATTTGAAATGTGAAAAGATCCAAGGCTGTACAATATGATACCAGCAGAAATAAGACACAGACCAAGGGCCAAGATTAGCTGTCATTTGGTAAAGACAGATGGGTTGTGTGATAAAGAAAGCAGCTATGGCATTGCCTCTATGTGTGTACAGGGGGCCTGTTAGCTGTGCTCCTCTGCCTCCAGACGTCCTGTGCAGGGAGGATCAGCCCCCGCTCCGGGTCCTTGACCTGAGGGGCAACAGGGGAAGCAATGGTCAGCTGCAGTAGAAAAGTCCCTTACCATCCAGGTTTTGGATGAATGTGGGTACTGCCTTGACAATTCCTTGTCACTGCACACATTTACTCCTGTTAGCAAAACTTCTTCTGTTATTTAAGTGAGCTTGAATCTGGTGAACATACTAAAATGTGTTATGTGTTCTGCATAATACCTGATTTTTATTCAAACATATTCATTATAGACAGCAGTTTAGAAAGGTAAGAACCTGCTATGGCTTATTTTTTTAATGCAGATGTATCTATCTTGCTATAATGGAAAAAGGAAATCCATTTAAAAGGCATCATTAATCCACAAAACCACTACCCATGCTATGTTTTAGAAGTATATTTAATTTTAGAACTGCACTCAATGAAAATAAAGTACAAATTAAGAAATGGGAACCAGTTTAAGTCACAGAAAATAAATGGAATTCACTGGGTGTTCAATTTGTCACCTTTTCTTTTGGAAAACTGGAAATGATTCAAGTCAGCTAATGAGTAGGCCATAAAATTGTTCACCCTGTATTCCTCTACTGTAACAGCATTAATGACTGTCTGTATCAATAAATTAAACCAGCAGAACAGTAAGCATGGACAAATAATTAAAATAAGCCCTGAACCCAAGCTACTGGACATTTTCTATAGCTGGCAGGTGGAACAGAGTTGTACATAATTCACCCAACATTCCTAAGTATTCACCTCATTTTTGGAGGTGAAAATTAATTTTTCTCCCCAGCTACATATTGTCCTATGCAGGATACAATCAAGTGCTTAAACCAAACCCAGATGGACAGGCTCTCCACTCTTTTCAAATCATATCTTAACCACAGAGATGTGTTCAGTTAGACTGAATACATAAGTTTGACACTATCTACTGTGGAAAGGAGGTGGAAATTCTGTATGAAACCACGACATTCACTGGCAGTTAGAGACAGCAAAAAGAGAGTATTTTAAACTTAATACACTTCCATATGTGTAATTTCTGCCTAAACACAGTATCACTTCAAAGTTTTTCCTATGATGTGCAGGTGTCATTGCACATTTGTTTCTTGGGTAATGTATGAAATAATCACTTCATGCTGCTTCAGTGCCCAGTGAGTACATAACTGCAAAAGACTACTTCAAAAGACTTACTAAATCCCTGCAATTTTTAAATCAAATCATATCAACATATGTATTTTCCAGTGAAATACCCCAACAAACCAACAAACTACTGAAAACATAATATTGTCATGTAACATGACAGCTCCAAATTTTTGAAACCAGTAAAGCCTGAGAACAATTTGCATAGAATCAGAGAATGTCCTGTGCTGGAAGGGACCTCACAGATCACCTAGCTCCAATCCCGCTGCTTTGAACAGGGGGTTGCCTTTCACTAGACCAGGTTGCTCAGAGTTCCATCCAGCCTGGCCTGAACACCTCCAGGGATTGGGCATCCACCATTTTCTCTGGGCAACCTGTTCCAGTGCCTCACCTCCCTCACAGTAAAGAATTGCTGCCTCAAACCTAATCTAAACCTACTCTTTCAGTTTGAAGTCACTCCCTTCGCCCTGTTACAACATGCCCTTGTAAAAAAGTCCCTCTCCATCTTTCTTGTAGGCTCCCTTCAGGCTGCAAGCAGGTCACCCTGAAGTTTTCTCTTCTCCGGGCTGAACAATCCCAGATGTCTTTGCCTTTCCTCATAGGAGAAGTGCTCCATCCTCCTAATCAACTCTGTGCCACGCAAACATGCATTAACCTTAATGGTGCATTGGCACAGTGCATGCAAACATCCACTTGTTTTTAACACAGTATTTTCTCTCTATGCGAGTATCACACTACTCAGATCTTTCCCCCACGCACACTTTAATATAACAGAAACTCTGGTAATCATGGCAAAAATAGGGGCAACAATTTCAGCTGTCAGTCATCCCTGGAGAAAAAGTAAATATGGTAGAGAGCATGAAGCTACGAAGGAAAAAATATGCGTTCTATCCTGCTCACTTCCCCTCATCCGTGGATGGAACTGGAAGCTCGGAGCCGCGGCACGGGCACCGCCCGCTGCTCAGAAAAGGGCAATTCCGAAGGAAGCCTCGTAGAGAACTCAACTACCACTCTCTCTACAGATCTGGTCTGGATCACCCTCCAAAGCAACCGGGCACGTTTCAGGCTCTACCAACAGGTTTCCTTCCCAGCTTGCACGGGACGCGGCCTCGCCCGTCCCCGTCGTGGCTGGGCCCGGCGTCCGCCCGCGCTCCGAGCCCGCCCTGCCCAGGGCACCCCGCAGCGCGCTCTGCCCCCGGACCCTGCAAGGGCCCCGCCGGGGCCGCCACACACGCGGTGACCCCTTGCCCCTCTCCGGGAGACACGGCCTCTCTCCGCCCGGACGAGGGCAAGTGCGCCCGTGTGGGGCTGCTCTTCTCACTGTCCGCCTAAGCAGGGAAAGCACCACGCCCCTGCCCAAGACACCCCGTATCCGTCCGAAGGCACCCCGGCAGCGCTCTGACCCCCGTGGGGGTGCGGGGCAGGGCCGAACCCCATGGCGGGGAGGAGGAGCAGGAGCAGCCGCAGCCGGGATTGGGGCCCGCCGGCACCGCCCGGCCGGTCGGGGGGGAGGAGGCGGCGGGAGGAGGAGCGGTGGCGCGGACCGCAGCGAGCTGGCGGGGCTCGGCGCGGCGGTCCCTGAAGATGGCGGCGGCGGAGCCGGGCGCTGCTCCGGGCAGCGGGAGCTGTGCTCCAGCGGGCGGGGGCTCTGTGCCCGTCCTTTTCTGCTTCTCGGTTTTCGCCCGGCCCTCCAGTGTGCCCCACGGCGCCGGCTACGAGCTGCTGATCCAGAAGTTCCTCAGCCTCTACGGGGACCAGATAGACATGCACCGTAAGTTCGTGGTGCAGCTCTTCGCCGAGGAGTGGAGCCAGTACATCGACCTGCCGAAGGGCTTCCTGGTCAACGAGCGCTGCAAGGTGCGCCTGGTCCCGCTGCAGATCCAGGTGAGAGCCGGCCGCCACAGGTGCGTGTGAGGGCGGGCAGCCCGTCCCGTCCTGTCGCGGCGAGCCCCGGCCCCTTCCGGGAGAAGTGAGGGATCCTGGAGCCGGCTGGGACCGTGGGCGCAGTCCCCGCAGCCCGCGCTCAGTTGTCTCTCCGTGGAAACTTTTGGTTTTCCGAGCCGGGGAGGCAGGTGCGCTTGGCGCCACACGCGTGTGGTAACCGGGCTTTGCCTTCGGCTGGCCAGAACTTACTTGGCGTCATGAACGGGAAGACAAGTCAGGTCGCTGAAGTAATCAATGCTCTCCGCTAAATCATGCGGCTGGTCATACCCGGCCTTAGCCGGGGGTAATGCTGCGAGGTGGAAACTGCAAGAGTGCCAGTAAAGTGGGCTCTGCCAGAGCTCGGTATCTTGGCTTGTAGTTCGTCAGGACCTCTGTATCCCTTTTTGCCTCAAAAAGCTCTTTCTGATATGCAGGTCTATAGCTTGGTAGTTCTGTAGCCACAAACCAGGAAGCCAGACTGCCAGATAGATGCAGTTACGTGTGCTTTCCTATGAAGATACTTTTATGCCCACTAGAGATTGGCGCAAGTTGTGCTCTAATACTTCCACTCAAAACACATTGCTTCTTCCTTTTTCCAGTATCAAAGAATTCTACTTAAAAAAACCCCACAAACCAAAACAGACCCCAGGATTAAACCCCACATAATTGCTGTTTTCATTCTGAACATTTAAAAAAAATATTATTAGGAAATTTTAGTTTGCCTAGCTGACACTTCTCAGATGTTAGAGAAGTATTATCACGAGAGCTGAAACATTGCTTGTCTTTTCTTAATGTTTTCAGAAATGTGTAATTAATCCTGTTTGTAAACTCTGCTTAATCATAGTGTCTTGTATGCATAAACTCTCAAGGTGGTCTGTTTGCTTTCACTGTATATTAAGGATGTCTTTGGCTTCTTTTATTCTTAACTTAATGTATGGAAAGAATGGTTAAGAAGAGCTAACTAGATTAATAAATGATTAGCACATCATATACACTCATTAGATTCAGTTTAAAACTTTTCTGTTTCTGTGTTGTAATTTATGGGAGCCCAGTCAGAAAAACTGGAAAGGAACAGTCTTTCCAGCTTGCAAAAAGAGTTGGTATAGATGTTAATGAAAGCAAGGACTTTAAAAACAGAATTTGGGTATTCTGGGCATATAACAGTGTTTCAGGCCAAAATTTGGTTCTCATTTGTGCATGCAGATCACTACTCTGCAAAGACTCCCTTGCAGATGCCTTCTGCACTGAAACTGTAAATGCAGCTCAAGCATTTGTAGCAGGACATACGTCTTGGAATAAAGGTCAGTACTGAGACAAGGATACATCACTCCCAGGGTGCAAATGCGCTATACAGCTTTGACTGCAGGGATTCAGGATGAACCAATATTTTATGCATTATTACCTATTTGATTGCCTACTTACACCAATACTGTTGCAGTTATGTTGCAGCTGTTGATATGAAAAGGATGGTATTTGTGGGTTATTCCTTGATATGTTTCAGCAGCTGTGAATGAGCTGAAGATGTCTCAAATGAGACATCACAGTGATGTCAGTCATCTTGCCTTTAAGCCAGAGACAGGTGCTCAGAGATCACTTGTTTGAGAAACATTTGGTATGATACAGACACAGCTGAGCTTTTTAAGACCTTTAGGACTTAGTGATGGGAATATTATACTTTCTGTGTATTCATTCAGGCATTGCCACTATTATATGCCCTTTTTTCCTTCCCTCCCGCTTTTCCTCCCTCCCTTCCTCCATGATTTATCTGCAGTTACACACAACATTGATTTGTCAACTCTGTGTGTGGCATAGTCAGTGGAATCCCTGTTTTGGATGTATGTTTCAAGAGGGACAACTTTTGCTTGCTGATGTGATTAGACTTTCATATCTAAAAGATATTTCTGATTTAAAATTAAAATTCAGAGGTGCTAGCAGCTGTATCACTAGACAATCATCCCAGTGTTTTTATATGCATGTTTTATGAGGTATATGTATGCATTTAGTTGGAGATAGGATTTTAACCTTTAAGGCAGCTAATCTGTGGTATGTTGTCCTTCCATTTTGATTCCTCTGCAGGCCTGTCATAGAAGGATGCCTTTTGGTATAATAGCTCACAGAATGTCAGCATCAAATGATGTTCAACTGGGCTGTTTCAATTTCTTGTCCCTGCAGCTCAGGGGGGCAGTAATCTCATGGAGGAATTACCATATGCTGCCCTTGGAAAGCCACTCCATGAACTCAGTTCAAAGCTTGATCTGTACAGGGACATTTGCTCTTTCGTTGTTTTATGCCTTTGTACCATCCTCATATATGTACATTTGTTTGGTCCAGGTGTCCTGACACGAAACAGTCACTTAAGCTTTTGATGGCCGTGCAGCGTTAGGCAGGCTGGTGGGGATCACTGCTCTGTGATGTTCTGCCTGGCTGCCACTCCTCAGCTCGGATCTCCTCCACCCCAGACATGCAGAGGAGAGGGACCTTTCCTCAGGGCTCTCTCAAACGGAGGGACTGCATCTGCTTTTCATAAATTTTAAGTCTTATAAAAGTCTTTTAACGGGAGACTATAACATTTGTAGTTTGGATGAGGCAATGCAGGACCACTTTAATCACCTCTACATACAGTTGAATAGCGCTACAAAAGTTATTGTATTTTCCGTAGTGTTGTTGTACCTGCTTTTGGAGGAGAGAAGTAAGGAAAAAGACTTCAGTGATATCCAAAGAAAAGATGGCTATATGCACCTTACAGCTGTGTAATAGAGCAGTTTAGGCAGCTAGAGAGACTATTTCACAGTTACTGTCGTAACTTCAAGGTGGCTTCTCCTCAGGAGGACTTGTACTCTGTATTTACAAACTGGTAAACCTTACGATACTGAAGCTAAAAGGGTAAAATTATTGCTGAAACCATTGCATAAAAGTACGTCTATTTCAGGATAGTTTTTTGAGAGAGGTTGGTGTCTCAGGCATATCTGTCTTGAAAAAACTTCTGCTGAATGATAAGCTAAATGAAATATAGCAATTAATACACAGATTTTCACCATTATTGCATATACCTGATATTGCTCAGGTAGTCTGGAGCTAGAACTAACTAACTCAGGAACCTGAGTTAGGTCCATTTTCTGAAGACCAGGAAAAGCCAAAGCATAAATTGCAGGGATTCTATTTGGGGGTTTTAGGGTGAAATTAAAATTTTGATAAATTGTTACATTCCTAAGTAAATAAGTATTTTGAAAAGCAGCATGTGGGACCTTAAAGAAGGGTGAGGAAAGGGGCTGAAAATACTGAAAGAGGATTTTTTTTTTCTCAAATCCAGACTCCTTGTTTGTATATCTTTACTCTGTAACAAGCATTTTAGTAATTTTAAATTTTGCTGAAGACTTTTGTACTACATTAGTTATATGTACGTCATGTGTTATTTTAACTAAATCTGTCCTTTTTAAATGCTGAAATACGTGTAAAAGGCTGCACATTAGCTTAGCATAAGATAAATATTTATGTTTCTAAATTGAAATACTTGTAACCTGTTTTTCTCTTGAAATACATCAAACTGAATTTATTAATTTTTTTTACATTTGAAATATAGGCAGCAAAGTACAACTGAATCTTACCAATTTTCTTTAAGAAATACAGAAGAAAAGGTGGTAGCTTCTTTTTGTTGTTGTCTCTTTTGTGCCATTCTTGAAATACCAAGGTTGCAACATCCCCCAGTCTGCCCTTTTAGTATGTAACATTTAGTAGGTGACATGAGATTTATGACGTCACTAGTGATGTCAAATGGGGTTATTTCTTTGCTTCCAGTTTCTTGTTCATTACAAATACTGTGAGGAAATTAATTTTGTAAGTCTCATGATTTCCCGGACTTTGAACACTTAAAGGACAGGTAAAAAGCCAGTCAGTATATGTGAATATTTTTGTAAAGCTGAACCTATAATTATAGTACTTCATCTCAATCACATTTTTGTCTGATTAATAATAATAATAATCAGCAGAGATGATAAATAGATGTGAAAAAGCACCTCTCCTTTCCCACCTAGGTCTTTTCTAGAGTAGGATTTAAAGCTGTATGTGACTTGTGACAGCATACCTTTAAGTCCTGGTCTGGACAAGGTCCTAGAGATGACTTCTTTAGCTGGGTAAAAGAGCTGCATCAGGTTACTTGACCATTTGATGTACCTATTCTGGTTGTGCTGTGGGTAACCTTCAGCTGGAGGACATAAAATCCTAACTAAGAGAAATGAAGTGCAACAAGTGGAAATGCTTATGTACTTCAGGGGAACTTCAGGTCATTTGGGTTTTGGTTTTTTTTTTTTACTTTTATTTTGAGTTCAAGTTGTTTAATGGTATTGCGCCTGAGTAGATGTAATATGCAGGGTGGTTTCAGGCAGATACTGTGTGGCTGCAGTGGCTCACAGTCCTTGCCCAGCTTGCCACTTTCTGCAGTGAAGTCAGGCAGGTGTTGATGTGCCAGCCCAGGTTTGATGTTTAGGTGTAGTTTTGCCCTCACCCCAGCTCTTTGGGATGTTGCACTGGGGAGATCTGGGTGATTTTCACTGCCAGATGTGAAGTGGAAGTGTCACAGCATTCTTGTAGATGGGGAGGATGGCATTGAAAGCAAGTGAGTTGTGGGATTTATGTGGCACACTAAAGAAGTAGTAAACTAAACCTTTCCTTTATACATAGCAAATGCTTGCATGAATGTATTTGTGGACTCTGTTAGCTACTATTTATGAAACTGAGTTTCAGACTGCTTTCTGCTGCACTCTCCACTGCCCACATCTGGTCTTCCATCTAACACCAGCAAGTGTTGAATCTTTGATGTTAGCCTCTCTTCCCGTTTCCTCTTATTCTGCCACAATTCAGATTGCAAGCTAATCAGAAATAAATAGAAAAATCAATAAACAAATTATTTGTGTTAGACTTTGTAAAAGCTTTTATTTAGCAAATATACAGTTGACACAACTTTATTTTAGAGAGGTGCTGGCATGAATCTGAAGGCATAAATTAAATCATATGAAACCAACTTGACAGTAAAGAAAAGCAGATATAGTGCTTTTGCTCCAGCTCCCTGTGCTTCTTGACATAAACATATGAGATTCTGTGGAAGTCTATAGTAAGAATACTCTGTGGCTTGAAACACAGTCAGTTTTCTTCTGCACTTCACTGTCAAATCAGAATAAAATTTAATTGTGCTCTATAAAATGGCTTTCAAATCCACTGTTTTTAATTATTCCACTGCTCTTCTCCTTGACAAAACTTAGGGCAAATACTGTTTTTGCAGAAGATCCCATGCTAGAAGGAGCTGCAAGCATCTGAAAAAGCAGACTTCAGATATTTCAGGACAAGCTGGAAAAACAGGGTGCAATAAGATGCACTTCAAAATGGAAGTAGCAATGTAGAAATAATCAGCTATACAAACAGAAGATGAGGGAGAGTTCAGGGGATGATTTATAAGTCTAAAATGTACTCAGGAGTCCAAGTATTGTCCATTATGAAAAGAGCAAATACTGTACTGGAAAGTACAGAATAAACAGGGCCTGGAAGGGCTGTGAATTGGCTGATATTTGAGGCCCTGCTAGAGCAGTGAAGTAGTATGGGCAGAGAAGCACTGTTGTGATAGTAGTATTGAGTGCCTCGTTCCAGCCTGCAGTTTGAAAACTACCCCAGGGAGGACCATGAAAACAATTTGTAGGAAGAAATACTAAAAGCATTCGATACATTTTAGAATAAGGAGTGGGAAAGGAAGGCCTAAAGGGAGACCTAAAGGTCTGATTCTTAAGGTCTGGTAATAAGTTTTGCACATGGTTGTCCATGTGAAGGAGGGTTGTAATGCTCTTGTGTTTCAAATTCACTGTAGACCTAACTGGAACTAGTATTCATAAATGTGTGCAAAGGAGCTATGGATGAGAAAACACGGAAAGGCAAAGGTAACAGAGCTGTGGGATGGGTTTTACAATAGTTCTGTCTCTGATGGGTCAGACCATGTGGTCATCTGTGAAGAATATTATTTTTGTTTGATCCTTCTGTAGGGCAAGACTATGCTGCTTCTTGAAGACTTTCCAACTCTATTCACATTTGTTCTCCGCTAGGGGTGGTGGTGCCATCTGCTGCACTGGCAGAGGAATGTGCATATCAAGGCAGTAGATTAACTTCACATTGGTCATTCTGTAGTCGATGATGGTTTGTGGTTCAGACAGATGTTAAAAAATTACAGAATTACAGAATCAGTTAGACTATAAAAGACCTCTGAGATTGAGTCAAGCCTATGACTGAACTCTGCCATATCAATTAGAGCATGGCATCAAATGGTACCTCCAGTCTTTCCTTCAGTGCCTTCAGCGACAGCACCTCCACCACCTCCCTGGGCAGCCCATTCTAATACCTAATCTCCCTTTCTGTGAAGAAATTCTTCCTAATGTCCAGCCTAAACCTCCTCTGGTACCGCTGTTACAGTGATGGAAAGATTTAAAGGAGAAAGTTATAGTCTTTGCTTGTCATATAAATGCTAAGACAAAATAGCACATTTTATGAGTAGGAACCACACTTTTAAGTATTGTTTATTCCCATTTTTCTGTTTTTATTGCTGAGCAGTAGGAAAGTTAAATGTAATGATTGACTTCTGTGATGGTAGTAAGTGCCAGAGCTGGAATGGATCACAGTATGTTTCCTGTGGTGTTGAATTGTACATTAATACTGCCTGCCAACTGCCGTTTTCATTGTTTAGGCAAATGGTGGGGTATGATGGATGGTATTCAAGAACAAGGTGGTTATTTAATTTTATGTCCAATCTTTCTTGGTCCCAGACCTCATTTATTACCTGCTGTAGAGTTGCAGAAGTGTTACTTGGGAAAAGTATCTAGAGGCTGCCTTCCCTGGCCCCTTGATCAGATCAGCTGCTGCATTGCTGAATACTGAAAATCTCATAGGATTGAAAGTCTCACATCTGTGGTAAATTTTTGCAGTGCAGCTGTATCTTCCTGGTGAAAAAGATTTCCCTAATGCCTGTTGTGATGCTCTTCTGTCTTCCTGTGGTATCAGTGAGCCCAGTGTTACATCATCTGCACTGTGGTTGTTACTGCATTTGCTTCTGTAACTGCTAGTATTAGGAGTGTTGCTGTTTGGCTCACAAGGACTGGAGGAACCATGTTTATGAATGCTTGCTGCTTTGGCAGTAGTGGTGTAATGAATCTGAGAACTGAGGAAATTTAGTATTTGCAATTGTTAGCATACAAGTAATTTTCCCAACAGTTTGAACAGGCCATTGCATATGTTTAAGCATTGCTATTATTAAGCATGGCCTTGGGAATTGAGATCAGCATCATTTTTATCATTTCTGGAGACGTGTTGAATCAGTGAAAGTTTTGTAACGAATATTTATCAATTCCCAATTCCTTTGCGGTGAGTTGACCTTGGCTGGCCACCACGTGCCCACCAGACCGCTCCATCATTTGTCCTCAGTAGGACAGAGGGGAGAAAATATGACAAAGCTTGTGCATCAAGATAGGGACAGAGAGGAATCTTGCCAATTACCATCATAGAAAAAACAGACTTGGGGAAATCAGTTTGATATAGTGCTAATCAATAACCAAGTAAAATAATCAGAAATAAGAACAAATGTAAAAACACCTCTTCCCTATGCCTCCCTTCTTCGCTGGTTTAGCTCTAGATCCAACTTCTCTACCTCTTCTCTTCAAGCAGCACAGAGAGATGGGGAATGGGGTTTGTGGTCAGTTCATAAAACTTCACCTCTCCCACTCATTCTTTTCACACACTTCCCCTGCTCCAGAGAGAGGTCCCTCCTGTGTGAGATAGTATGTAATGAACTTCTGCAATATGCATCCTTCCCACAGGCTGCATTCCTTCCCAAACATTCTGCGCTTGGGCTCCTCTCTAGAGAGTCACAGGTCACTTCAGAGTCACTTCAGCGGGGCTCTTCAGAGTCTCAGCCTTCTTTAAGGCATATTGCAGGCTTTCTTCAAGGCTCTGCTGTGGGGTCCTCCATGGACTGCAGGTGGATTTCTGTTCCACTGTGGAAGCCCATGGGCTCCAGGGGCACAGTTGCCTCATCTTGATCTGCACCAGGAGCTGCAGGGGAATCTCTGCTCCAGCACTGGGGCACCTCCTGCCTCTCCTTCTGCAGTGACCTTGGTGTCTGCAGTGCTCTTTCTCCCACATATTCTCACCCTCCTCTCACAGCTGCTGTTGGACAGTGGGTTTTTTTACCCTTTCTTAAATATGTTAGCATAGAGTTGTCACCAGCATCACTGATGTAGCAGATCTGTCTTGGATTCAGCTGGCGTTAGTGCTCTCTTGACATGAGGCTGTTTCTGGCATCTCACAAAAGCCATCCTCACAGCCTCCCCCCACAACCAAAACCTTGTCACGTTAACCCAATACACCTGCACTCTTCCAAAATACATTCTTTTACAGATTTTGTAATTTTCTTTCAGTTTAAAACATTACAACCTCAGATTGCAGGAAATGAAGTGTATATAATTAATGGATGCTTCCCAGAAGCTCTGTATTCAATTTGATTTATCTGTCTGCTGAAAAGCTCCTGAATGGATGTAATTTCTCTTGAGTTGCCTTACAACTAAATGATAGTATGTAGCTCTTTTCTTTCCCTGTAGCTTCCATCTGAAGCCCTATACTTTGGTTCGACAGGTAGTGAAAGTAATCTATAAAAATACAAAGCACTCTTTCTAAGTGTAAGAAAGTTAAATATTTGGTTTATTTTTCTTATCCCCTCCCTTCCACCCTACTTGGTACCTTATATGAGGGAAACACTAGGAGATTACTTTTGTCATTAAAATGCATTCACTTTGGTTTCTAATATTTACAGTCTCCTCTACTTTCTTCCTAGCCTTGGGCTTTCATCAGACTTGTGCTAAAAGATGTCATAGACAAATCAAATTGACTACACAATGGAAGTATTGAACATATATATACATACAATATTTGAAAGCAAGTGGAATTTTTTAAACTTTAATTTATCCTGGGTCTATTTCAGTTCCAAGAATTGTGGATTTAAAAATGAATTTGAAGAGTGTAATTTTGCTTTTGGTACTTTTTTTTTTTTGCTGTGATTTAGGTGGTGTGTTCCTCTGCCCCCCTTCAGAGTTCAGAAATATCCATGTACATTTATGTGGAATTATGCTTCCCACCTAATAAAATTGTGATTATATATTGATGACTATACCGTACTGTTCAGTGTCAGCTATTCATTTTACTTCAGAAACATACCAAAATCAAGCTTGAAAAACTTGTCTCCTATGTTGACTCAAAGTAACATAAATCCATAATCTAGCAGATGTATTGCAAACTCTTCCTTGTTCTGCTACATTTCTGAAGGGATATCCACTGCTATGGAAAACATTACTTTTTTTCTTTTTTTCAGATTACTACTTTGGGCAACCTGACACCCTCAAGCACTGTTTTTTTCTGCTGTGACATGCAAGAGCGATTCCGGCCTGCTATCAAATACTTCGGTGATATCATCAGCGTGGGCCAACGATTGGTATGTTGTAATGAGTTCTGGTCACTGGTTGCAAACTTTTTTTATTATTTTACATACAGTCTAACTATTAGTATTAGGTAACAACAATGTCTTTGTTATTGTTTTTCTACTTTTTCTGTTTTTTCTTTTTTTTAAAAATGTTTTCCTCTCTGTCCTCTTACAGCTCCAAGGTGCACGGCTCTTGGGAATTCCAGTTATTGTCACTGAACAGTATCCTAAAGGTCTTGGCAGCACTGTGCAAGAAATTGATTTAACAGGAGCTAAACTTGTGCTTCCCAAGACAAAATTTTCAATGGTGTTGCCAGAAGTTGAAGCAGCATTAGCAGAGATCCCTGGCGTCCGGAGTATTGTCCTCTTTGGAGTAGAGGTAGGCGCATTGCCATTGTGATACTGGTTTATGGTAATGTTTATTGGCCCTCAAAGGGGCCTCACTTTGTGTAATTAAAACAAACCAACTCAGTTTATATAATTTATAGTACTTAGAGCTTAGATATCCTCTATAGAATAAATTATTTTTGTGTTGTCATTAATATTATCTCATTAAAGAATTTGAGATGAGATACTTGTAAACTACAGGCACTTGTCACAATCTTAACTGGCATTTAAAATGCATATTGAGTTCCCTCATACTGCCAGGGGTAGAAAAATACGTATTTGAACTCTAGTTAATTATGTACTCTACTTTGTGATTTTGTGACTTTCATTTCATAATAATGGTTTGTTGGTGGCTTTTCTGCCTTTGATTTCTCCTCTGTAGACTCATGTCTGTATCCAGCAAACAGCATTGGAATTAATTGGCAGAGGTCTGGAAGTTCATATTGTAGCTGACGCCACCTCATCAAGAAGTATGATGGACAGAATGTTTGCTCTTGAAGTAAGTTTCTTAGGCAGGGCTTTCTTCACCTTGGGTTGGTATATTAAGTTCTCTGCTTATTGTAGGCTGACAAGGGATTTCTATGGACAAAGCAGTGGATAAAATTAGATTTGAGAAGAGATGAGTACTCTGATTCTTAAAATAGCATTGAAAATGGAGAAGAAGTACTGTCTTTTTTTAATCTCCTTGAATTATAATTTAATATGCATAACCCAGTTTGGAATTTAGCAGTGATTTTTTCATACAATATAGATTGCTCTGTATAGACATTAGTATTTTAGCATATCCCTTTATACAGTGTTATCTCTACAGCAGAGTAAAAGTGCTATAAAGCTTTTGGCTTCCTTGTTCCAAAGAGTATTTATTCAGGTGTGGAAATTCTTGAAGTGCAACAAAATACAGTATGTGATCCTGTTCAAATCTCCTTGTACCTCTGTCCCTCCTCCTGCTTTTCCTCATCAGTGCAAATTAAAGCTTAATCGCAAGACCCTGATTATAGTAAAGATTCCCCTCCCCCCTGCTTTTAGGAGCTTAGGCAAACTAAATGTTGAGAAAGTGGAGATAAATGTAGCAAGAAGATTTAAAAGCACATACAACTATGTTGTAGCAAATTCATTCAAATGATTTTTTGATGGTGTACTCCTAATTTGCCTACAGGCATCACTGTTGAAAGTCAAAACCCGATACATACATCAAGTATTGCAATTTATTGCCTCAGGCCCTAATAATTATTTGAAGTAGAAACTAATGATAACCACAGAACGTTATGGTTTTTCATAGATTTTGAGAAGACTTAATTTCTTAAAGACTAAAGAGAAATCCCCAGCACACAGTGATTGATGAAACCCGTGACTTTGATTAAGTGGAAACCTAATGTCAACTGTCACATAGAGCATAGGGACACACACAGAATACAGGAGTGACTGAAGTCATGGACTTCCCAAATCAATGTGGTGCAGCAGCAGTAGGAGACAAAACAAATACAGAAAACCTGAAATCTGTTGGCCTTATTGTGACCTTATTATGGCCTTATTGTGTATATTTTTGTACATTTATTACTTAAAATGTGTCTGTAAGCATAGAAGTTGGGCCAATGTAATAAAGGTTAAAACAGTGACTAGCTAGCTTTGCTTTACTTTCTAGGCTAAAAAGTATTGATCTTAGAAGTGTGATTGCTTGCAAAAGCTGTAAATTTTTCCATTTTTGGTAACTTTTTGGTACACCTTTACAATGTTCTCAGTAAGCAAAAGAAAGCGTTTTTCTGTAGTCTCTTGTGTTGTTAGTCATTACAATATGAGTGAGCCAACGCTTGCCATGTGGAGTTGAGCCAGCAGTAACACCTTCTCTGCTGCACATGGCAGCAGCACATACCAGCATTGTTGCTTCTTGTGTTACAGAGCCTCACTTAAAAGTGCTACCGAGGGATGTGGGCTAGAGCAAGCAAGACATGGGCATGCTTGGGAGGAGGAGACCAGGAGAAACGGACATGTATTGGACGTGTCCTTAATGCCGATTGACTGTGGCATTATGGGGGAAATGGGCAACGTACCAAAATCTTGCATAATCCTGCTTTAGTTTCACCATACAGCTCACAGTTCCTAGTCGCATTCTTTTAATGAATGAGTCTAACGTTGTCTCTTGTGCAAACTTATGCAAGCTGGTGAGCTGAGGTGAGTTTTATTGACCAGGGTGCCTGGACCCTTTTCCGTACCTTTCTGGGAAGAGGAATGTAACATTTGCCTTTTCACAATAACGCAGCCCTTCTCTATTCACAGTGACCTTTCAGGAATAATGAAGAGAGACTTTGCAGTGATAACCTCAGCAGCCCCAAATAACACCCATCTGGTCCCACCTGCCCCTTCAGTTCTCCACATTTCCCATCGCATAGCATGTGTTTTGATTGTACTGGTGATGAATATACAAATATTTGAGTGGTGTACGAGGAGGTGCAATTTGACTTAATTGGTAATGAAAGCGTTCGTGTCTGCTTGGATAACAGGTTGTTTCCACTTCTGTTGTGTGCTTAAAAATGACAGCAGGCAACAACTTCTAGTTAAAAAACCCCTCAGAAACAAAAAAAAAATCTTGACATTTTCATTGATTAAATAACTCAGCCCAAAAGTTCAAGGATGTGACTATTCTGAATCTGCCCTGTCTGATGAAGATATCTTATGCCAGTGCTTGGTCTCAGATGGAGACAGCTTCGTCTGCTCCTGCTGGATTTCATTTCTGTTCTTTGTCTTTTCTAGTTTTTTCTGCAGTGTGGATGCAACATACTGTCAATACTTTCCTTCTCAAAGACTCTCTTCTAAGAAAACTTGTGATTTCCTTGGAAATCATCTAATATACTTAGCAAACGCATCTCTTATTTTCTGCTAATCTAAAATGTATAAAAATAATATCTAGTCCTAGAGAAGGTATAAGTCAATGTCAGCCTCTTTTGACATGTTATGGTGTGTTTTGCTTTTAAAGAGAAGGTGTTCTCTCTTTTCAACCAACATTTCACGGACAGAAATGATTTTTAAGGGTCTAGATTTTTTTTCTCATCCATGCTAGTTAAAACCAAAACCTTTGTATCCTTGAAGAGGCTCATGTTCAAAACATTGCTATAATATTTCACATTAATTTTTCTAGTTTTCTTCTTTTCTGTATGCATGTGAAGTTTAACAAATATGGCTATACTGAGTAAGAGAGCTGAGGAAAGAATGGCAAGTAGGAAGTATTGAATTCAGTAAATCCAATGTTGTTAGTATGTTGTTATGTAGGCTGTATGTACGTGTACTTTACTTGTTGGTCCCTTAAAGTTAGTAACTTTCACCCATCAGTTGGTTTGTAATTGAAGAGCTAGAGAGTTTGGAGCTTCTCTTTGCTTTAATGATTACCGTTGGAACTTGTATGTACATATGCCTATTCTCTGCCACTAGCCCTCCCTTAGCCCGTTCAGGATCCCAGTAGAGCCTGCTCCCATTTGGTGGAGCATGCAGCTGAGTAGAGGATGAGGGAGGGAAAGCTGACTCTATCAAGAGGTTTACTGCCAAAGCATCTGTATGATGGCTGGGAAGATGATGGGGGACATGGGTTGATCAGCTTTTGGTGAGGGTAACTTTGTTATGTAAGCAACAACCACATTTTAAAAGTCCAATAACTTTACAGTGAGTCCTGTGCCTTGGGCTATGTGAAGCCCAAGCCCTGTTGAGTTGTACACTTACAAGATCTAGCAGACTTCTTTTGGTTTTGCTTTCTCTGCAGCTATATATTTTATCCTATAGCCTGTGAGAACTGACTGGGGTTACTGTCTGTAATGAAACATCATTTAAAAAGAGCTGCTGTCGTACCAGTATGATTTATAATGTCTGTAGAAGAGATTTTTCCTCTTTTTCCAGAAATTATTGCTACTAGGTGTGCTCTGTAGTCCAAAAGCTGAAGTAGTTGTACATAACAAGGACTGAGAGAGAAATTGTTATAATTTCTTGCTTAATGCTGTTCAGTTGGACCTTGCTATTTTATTTTTTTCCCCAGGCCTTTCATCTGCATGAGAGTGAAGAAAGCTGTCCTCTGGGTTATGCAAGGGGAAGGGGTTGTTATTAAGATGTGTGGGGCTGCTGCCTATTAAATCTGACTTGGGGAAAGAATCTACTTCAAGTAGAAAGCCTTATTTGTAATCCAGGGCAGCCTTTTGCCATAGGAAAGTCTAAACCCTGTCAGTTTTTCATCCTAGCTTTATAAATTTTACCACTAAGAAATGCTGGAATGGAATTGGCAGTGCTTTTGTTCATAGGAGATGTTTTTAAAAATGCTATCTGTCTTTTCTTTCAAAATCCACTCATTCACATTTGCAAATACCTTACATGATTTCTCTCTGCTTTTTTATTTTTCAGCGTCTTGCACGTACTGGAATTATAGTTACTACTAGCGAAGCGATATTGCTGCAGCTGGTAGCTGATAAAGAACATCCGAAATTCAAAGAAATTCAAAATCTCATTAAGGCAAGTGCCCCTGAGTCAGGGCTCCTTTCCAAAGTTTAAAGCAGGTATGGAGGAAGCACATCTCACTGTCCTCTTCACAGAGGAAGGAAGGCTATAAGTGCACACATACATGTTCTTTCACTCGAAGTCTGGTAGGAGTGTAAAAATAAAAATTGACATACTTGTGCTTGCCTTAGTAAAATTGTCTGGTTATATGTCTGGGTGCCAGTGTGTTCTGTTTAGTTACAACTGTCAGAAGTTTCAGGTATCATAGGACCCTTTTGTTGTCAAATTTCTTTATTAAAAAAAATAAATTAACAGAGGTGCCTGCTGGTCTATACTCTACACTGATTGTAACAGCTCAAAAAAATGCATATTTCTGTGACAGCCCTTGATTGTGTGCTTTGCAGTTGTTCTGTGATGTCCTGTTTTACTTTTGTATTAATAGAAGATAATTACTTGTTGGATAAATGTGATGTGATATGCTTTAATGTTCTATATAATTGAAGTATTTTATTAGGGCAAAAGTTAAAACTGAGTAAGATATATGACCTATATGTGCGCTTTTGTTCTCTAGGATAAAATTTAAGCACTTTGAGGCAAGACACATAAGTCAAGCAGAGCTGATGTTTGATTGCCCTAAGTAGCTGAAGTCTGCATCATGACTTCTGATTATACTGAAATTGACTGCCCAAGGCTGTACTTTCCTTAAGAGTATACAAACAGAAGACTGTTGTGTAATGAGTTCTTTATAAACAACTGGTGTAAACTCCTTCAGAATTTAGGAATATTACCAAAGCTTTAAATTGGAAATGCTAAGGATGTTTAATACTGAAAACTTTACAGGTTCATGTGCTAAATCTACTAATATGTTTAGATTTGTTTTGCTTTGTTTTACCCCCTGTTTAGTTAGATTGAATAATTCTGTCTAATTTACTCAAGTGGGCTCTGAAGAAGGTTTAGCCTTTTTTGGTTTTCGTGCTTTTTTGTGGTCTATAGTTGGGTGGAGTGTGAATAGAATCTGGTCTAAAAATATTCTTCAGAAAAATAGCATCTTTAACATAATGATATATATTTTTTCTATCTAGAACTAATCTTTTAACAAGTGATTATTCATAAAGGCACTTCCTTCATGTTCTAGGGGATTAAACAATGTTGTATAAAGTTTACAGTGTGCCTGAGACATTTATTTTTTTTAAAGAGTACTAGAAGATGTCATACATAACCGCTGATCTTTTTGGTAGAAAAGCTATTAAAGTATATGTATTGTTTTAAATTGCTTATTTTCCCCACAAGATGGCTCTAAAAGAATTGTTTCATAAATAAAAATAATTTCAGTTATTTCATATAACCTTTATATGTTCAAAAGAAATAAAAAGTTAACATTTGCTGTCTCTTTTTTGCTTGTGATATTTATTATAGAGCAAATCCTGAAAGCTGTGTTTGCCATGGACTTTATTCTAGTTTGTACAGCTGTAGAAGTTCTATGGATGTCATGGGAATTTTGTGTAAAGATCAAGGGTGGATAATGTTGAATGATTCTTGTCTTCAGCATCTAGTTACAGTGTTATTTAACACACTAGAATATGAGGAATTAACATTATGCTTCAAGCTGGAGGCTGGAATGCTAGTTGGGTTAAGAACGCTTGCTCTATCGCTGACCTACTTTTAACCTTCTTTCCTCGTATATTAATTGTGTTTCTTAGCAGTACAAAGTTCACTTATATAAATCAAATCAACAGCTGTGCACAAAAATACTGTAAATTTCTTATGAAATAATGAGTTTATTGCTGTTCTTACCATTATGTGTTGATGGTACCAGGAGACAGTAATTGGAGGAAAAACTGTAGCATTTTTTCCCATGTTTATTTTTGAAACCCTATCAGTTGCTTCAAAAACAAATGCATGGATTTTAAGAGGTACTGGTATTGTTACTAAAATTTTACCACTTTCAAAGAAAAGTAAGTAGAAGGACAGATGTTGCATCTTCATTTACATTTCTCTTTTCAGAAATTCAGAAATACCCAGGGCTATCTTATAAAATGGAGGTCTTAGATGTGAATTTAGGGATGAAATACATTCCTCTTTTGTTAGATGCATGCGTCATTCAACATCACGTGGGTCATTCAGATGAGATTGTATGAGTGTTTATTTAAAAAGAAGAGAAAAAAATGTTGCCATGTTTCTCTTACCTAAAGTAAGTTTATTCACAGGACAAAATTTCCTTTGCTTCTTCACTGCTCTCAACTCATCCATATTTCATATTTTCTGTTGTGTGACAAGTGGATGTTCCAATGCAGCAGAACAGCAGAAATGAGTCGTTAGAGAAGAGGCCTGTGTGCTATTGCGCTATGTAGAGTAAGTACTGTTTTGTTCTGCGAGGATAGGAAATAAATTAATGAAGTAAAGTGGAGGAGGATTGCTTAAGGGTATACTCAGTTGATGGTGAAGAAGCTCTCTCTCAAGCTTTTCCTTATTTGAAAACTTCACCACAGCTATGGCTAAGGAGTGCAATTGTCACCTGCTCTAGGTGGCTTCAGCATAATTTCTCTTTTCTTGGGGAAGGAGAAAGACACTTCTTGATGGAGAAGGGTGGCTTATTTTCCCTTGTAGGAGTTCTGGTCCTGTGCAAGGTTGCTAATGCATTGTTTACCTCACTGCAGTAGCTGATATAAATGCTGCATTAAGTATAGCAAGATATATGTGTGATTAGTTTTAATTTGCTAGATCCTTACAAAGATGAGTATTTTATTCTTATTAGGACAGTTTAGGTTTTGTGTTTAAAATGTGATCCTGTTTATTCACAGAACTGTGGTCCTTTTATTATGTTTCCATGTGCATTATAATTTTGTATGAACTAAACTGAGTAGGGTTTCCAGTAACCTTTGCAAAACCTGAAAACAGAGAATGAATAAAATATCAGCTGTTGTGAGTTAATGTTTTCTATTATGGCTGAAGAAATTACGGTGTTGGACTGTTTCACCATCATTTTTGCACTTGCCTGTTAGTAGCTGTCAGGCACATGTTTACTTAAATCCTGCTGCTTATTGAGTACATTTCTTATTAGACATAGGAAACTCTGTCTCCACTCCACACCGTGCCCCCATATTTATTACTTTATCTGAACAATTACATTAGCCTTTAAGGAGAGTATTCTAATCAGTCATTTTCTACTGCTGCAGACTGTTTTTCTCTTAAGGAAGAGATGAGGGCTAGATACTTTGTTGCTTCAAAAGCTTTGTTTTAATTAAAAAGTTATTCCTGGATGTCTGGATAGTGACAAATGATGTTAAACGCTTTTCCTTTGGTAAGGGTTGATGCTGACTGGTGGTGCTTTACAGTCCACTTGTTCTTCCAAGTGGGTTTTTTCCACTTTAACTGGTAATGGCAGAAGATGGCAGTGATTTTTAGAATCTGGGGTTTGGGGTTATTTTGCTTGCTGGATAAACTAGAGATAAAATGTACTGAATAGGTATAGCAGATGTCCTTGAAAAAGGTTTAGAAAATCTGCTCAGCAAATGAACTAGTGAAGGAAATCCATTAAAAAAAGATCTGTTTTGTTTGTACAGTGCCATTTTCATCTTAGTAATTTGAATACTCATATCAAGTTGCTGTTAGCTTTTTCTGTAATCTCAATTAGTACTTCTGGTACAGCAGAGATTGCAATTGATTGTATGTGCTTCCCCTCTTAGGTGCAAATGTGTGTATACATAAATACACCCCAGAATGTGGGGTCTGGTCCTTTATTACTCATTTGCATTGCCTAACCTAGTTTTCCATATGAGATAAAAGGATATTTGCAAAGGACTGCTGTGAATGGAGGGAATTTATTAAGTATTAGCATGCTTAGGTCAGCTTAATGGACTTATGAAAACCGCCAGGGTTGGCAGCTCTCCTGCCACTGACAGCATTAGGCTTTACTTTAATGAAACCTTTTTATCTGCTCAAGAGAGAAGATTGAGCAAACAAATGAAGAGAGCAGTTAATAGAGAATAGATGGTGAAATGCAAAGGCAAAATGGGAAAGAAAAAGTTTTCTAATTATTACTGGTTTGCTTCTTTTTTTTTTTTGCATAGGGGTGTTAGGAAGCTGGAACATTGCTAATACAGAGTACATACCTTGATTTTCAAAAACTGAGTAGGTCACAGCAGTCATTGCCTCTGTCTTACTGTGCCCTTCATTTTCTTCCTGTACTGATTTTACCTTGTTTTCATTATAACTGTCCAAAAAGCAGACTGCTAAGCATATTTTGGCTCTAAGTAGCACAAAAATTGCCACCTGGAAGGGCAAATATTCTGAAATATTCTGGTGTCAAATGAAGGAGAAGGCTTTGGAGAAAGACTGAAGATCACCACATACTTGGCACTGATGTTCCCAATACAAGTATTACTTGTGCTATAAGGCATTCTGACCTTCAGTTTTTGATTCAGAATGTAAGGATTTCATTTGGTATGTTAATAATTTCAAAGGGACATGAATTGAGGTACTGCAGATGGGGAAGACTTCATAAAGTAGGAGTCTTTGCTAATGGGAATAAGCTAAGTGTTCAGCAAAGCATTTAGTCAACTTGTGGCATCAGTGTTTCCACTTTAGGTCTCTGGATAGCTTAAGACCCACAAACTTAGGGGAATTTCAGCCATTATATATCTTCTGTTTGCGCGTGTATGTGCATGGTGGCATTGTTCAGTTTTCTTACATTTCTACTCAGGCACTGAAAATCTTGGGGGTTTGTCACATTGAATAACCCTGGTGGATGTTTCTAGTAAAAATTCTTTTTTCCAAGGAATGTGTTGATTACTGTGTTGTTTGCTAGCAACAGCCAGCTCTGTTGGTGCTGATAACAGTGAGCTGCTTGATGCATGGGTGACAGGTGACAAGAAACATCAATGCCAGGACCATCCAAATTCTCAGAGCAGCCTTTGCCTTCTCCAGGAGACAGACCTTTGCAAAGCATGGTAACAGTCACTCCAGGGAAACATTGCAAGAAGCCTGTGAGAGCAAAATAGCAAATTTCTTCCTAGGAAGAGGAAGTAGTTGAATGCTTTCATCTCTCTCCTGGGGTCACATTAAAGGGAGGAGAGGCTAAAGTCTGCTGTGGAACCACTCTTCTCGGTGATAAACATCTCATAATTATCTGAAGGTCAAGCAGAAGACTAAAACTGAAAAGCTAAAGAACATAAATTTTATTGTTTTAGACAGTTATTTTATTTTAATGAATACTCAGGAGGATACTCAATCTGCAGGAGTTGAGCCCAGCAGTGAATGACAGATCAAAGTCCCCAAATACTGAAGATTTACCAATGTCCAGTCTGTAAAGTGAGGTGAGGTTAGAAAATTTTCCTGAAAAGTCGTGATTGGTGGATTATATTATATTATATTTTATATATATATAACTTTATCTCTAAAATATATATTTATATTTTATTATGTATTGTATTATATTAAATACAGAGCTTTCCTCTAATCATGTATCTGTGAAACATGGTTTCTCCTATAAAAAGTGTCATAAGTTCATTCCAGATGGCATATTTTAGTATATTTTACTAATATTAAAAATGATGTTCATATTACCCTTAGTTTAAAACAACTGGGTACCATATAGCAAATTTACATAGTGTATTTTCTGATGGGAATACCTAATGTGATCTCCTTAGGGAAACATGTTTTCATGTTAAAAAACGTCTGTATTTCATATTCCACATATGGAAAGAAGAGCAGCAATATCTGTATTCCCTGATATTAATTACCTAAAATCTATGCATTCTCTGTGGAAAACTGACTAACAAATGCTGAAGTGCTGTGCTGAAGTAATTTCCTCTATGAAAAACCTGTTCTGAGCTTGCAAAGAGTAATAGCTGAAAATATTTGTTGTAATGCACTGTGATAGGAGAAGTTTAGGATGTATAACAAAACACTGCACCTTGCAGGGATATGCATTTGTGTATAGCAGTGAAGGACAGTAATGTAAAGGTGGTTAAAATTGTTTGAATGTTACTCTTTTTTTCTGCTAGATAGCTTAGTTAATGTAGATAATCTATATAGATATCTACTGCTCATTATCAGTAGTTTTCATTACATGGGAAATAATTTCTGAGTAATTTTTAACTTGTGCTCCAAATAGAGTTTAGAGCATGTTTTTAACATCACCAGTATTGAATAGAAACTTCAAATTTTCTCAACGTATGCCTGCATTATGCCTCTGCACTGACATACGAACAAGAGTCACAGAGGCCATCCTGATTTGACATAGGTTCAGAGAGATCACCATTCCTTTGGTTATCCTGTGCCAGTGCTGCACAGCTGCACCAGGAAACTGAGGCAGCTCTAGTTCAGCTGATGATGCAAAAGTGTGTCTGTGACAGATGCCACATAAAGTGGACCAAGATATGACATCTGAACAGCTTTTGAAAGAGCTTTTGAAACACTTGTTATTCTGATGACTGAGCAGAGGCAGCATTCAGACCTTCTGAATTAAATGCCTTCGGAAAAAGATATTTGAGGGCTGAATTCCTGTCTCTTGAAGTTCTGAAAGTTCTTCTTGTCTATTCTCCTAAGCTAATACATAGGAGATCACTGTTCAATACATTGCTTACCTCCTGATATTATAGATTTGAAGAAAACACATTAATTCCCAAAAAGAACCTGGTGGCAAAGTGAAATTTGGACACAAATTTGGACACAGCACTAGAATCTTTTTGTGATATGCTGTTTTAAGATGATCCTTCAAAACTTCTGTGATATATAGAAGAGGAAATCACTGTAGCCAAACCTTAACACTGGCACAGGAATGGTAAGAATTCTTGCTCTCATAGACTTATTTCACATTTTAAATCTTACAGGGAATTTTGTCATTGAATACTGAAAATCCAGGATATGCAAGTATATATCAAGGAGAGAAGAATAATAGAATTCAAATCCAAGTGCCAGTGGTGTCTTACAGGCTTTAGCACTGGAATGCAGCACTTACACACCTAATTTGTCCACAGAAAGAAATTTATGTGAAGTGAGGAAAAAACAGGAAGTAAATGTGGCTTTATAGTGACATTCACACAAAATAAGGTTCTTAGAAAAACCCCACTGTTGTTGATGCCTGATACAACCTTCTGCTCCCATAAATACTTCAAATGAATACTCTTTTTTCCTTGTATCTGTAAGGAAAAATAAGAGATCATTCCTTACTGGAATAAAAGCCAACAAAGAAAAATTTCTGAGTGCATAAAAAGTGGAAACAAAACACGTCTGTTCAGAGACTAATTCTTCCTAGCAGGGTTTTTTGCAGGGATTCAGGTAAATTATGGGGCAGTATTCTATTGCTTGTCTCATACCACAACCTGTTTCTGAATACCAATAGAAAAAATGTGGTAGAAAACAATTAGAATAGTATTTTCAAATGTAACTTGAGTTCAAATACATACTAGAATGTATTGAAAACCTTCAGTGTGCAGATAAGGGAAATAATTTTACTTAGGTACTTCAGAAATTTCATTTGTTTTAAGAATGTGGGATATTTCAAACTACTCAGTTTTGGGCTGATCTGTTACGGTGGGGTTGTTTGTCCTCTCAAAGGTCCTTTTGACAAACAGCCTTGAGTTTATTCTTGCAGCTCCTTTTATAGGAGCTTCAAATTTCCCTCCCTTACACAAGTGATTGGTTGTGGTCTTAGCACCATCCAGCTCTCTGGCCCCTGATACCTCTGCATTCAGGGCTGAATGACACTGGCTGAGGGTCCCTGTGTAGATTTGAATCCAAGGTATCCTTGTTCATCCAGGGACTTGTTTTTACTTCTAGGCTGGTTGAGTTTGGGGGGCAACTTCAGGTCAGCTGCAATGTGATGCTGATCCTTCTAGGTGATCAGTATTTTAAGTCTATTATCTGCGTATGCACACAAGTAAAGGTTTACAAAATTTTTCCCTTTCACAAGTATATGTTTATACTATATATATATTATTCAAGCAGACTTTTTTTCATGTCATCTTTTGTTCTGTAGCCAAGAGACACATGAGATGTCTCCCCACTGGCCACTCATCTTCCACTGAAATTGCTGGACATCACTCTCTGATTCTCCCGTTTCTCTGAGGACTTCATTCTGGAATCCAGATTATGACACCAGTTTATTTGAGTTAAGGATTTCATTCTGGAATCCAGATTATGATACCAGTTTATTTTGGTTAATGATTTTATTAACTCATGACTAATCCCCTTGGCTGGAAAGAGATTAGCCATTTAATGAAATGCAGTGGTTTCACCATGTGTTCCTTTAAACAAGCTAGAATACTCTTTATTACTGGTTATTACAAATCCTGAAGATCTTTCACTGTTTCCACAGTTAAATTAATTTTTTCCCAGGGAAAGTAATTAATCTTTACTTTCCCAAATAATGTGTGGAATAAACAGAAGCAATTAAATTCTCTCAGAATAATTATTATTTAGCAATTGTTATTAATACCCAAAGCATTTTTTCCTGAAAATTCTAGTTGTGTTCTTTTTATTGTTATGTGCAACATTGCAAAGACTCAATTATTCTTCTAGTCTTCTTAAAACCTAGTGGAGTAGACTCTTCTGTACAGTGTTACCTGTTACTGATCTGTAAGACAGAAAGGTCACATCTGCATTACCACATTGCATCCTTGAAAAAAAAATCAATAGCATTCAAGGATCAGTGAAAAGGGAGCCCAGAAAGTTGCTAGGGACGCATTATTTGCTTCCTATATTCAGCAATATAGTTAAAGGACCAGTCTGGCTAGATCCAGCTGTATTAAAATGGAGACCTCAGATGGCTACAGTTGACAGACAGCTTGGATAGCTGTTCCTCACTGTTTTCCATTTGTTAGTCATTATTTGCAAAATGAAAGGCTGGTGTCTGGCTGTGTCTTATTTTGGATGTTGTAAAAATTTAGTTGTCCCAGGCACCAGCCAAATATTCAGTGTCAACATAATTTTTAAATGGTTGACATTTTTAAAGTAGTGGGGTGAAAGGCAATACTTATTCTCTAAAAGAGCATATTGGGATAAATCCCAGCAAAAAAAGAAAGCCTCAGAACTTTAAGAGTTATAATCACAAAAGACAAAGACATCAGCCAGGAGTGGCTTCAAACATGAAATTAAAGACAATTGCAAATCATCAGAAGAATATGTTTTGTAAATATTCCTCCAGTGGAAATGGCAGCTAGCTGGGACTTCTCTGTCCCTATAGCCAAACCCCTTGTGCTCTTGCCCTTGGAGGACCCCACACCCACTTACTCTTGTCCACTTCACCAGCCAAGCTTGTCATCCAACATGATCCTTGCTGGTCCTTGCACGCCCACTACCACTATGGCTGCTGCACCATGGATGTAGGTGTCTGTTCACCTCCTGACTCCAGCTGCTGCATTCAGACTCCATATGTATGCACATACATGTGCACATGTGCAACACACACACACAACCACCCTCACTCTCATATGTAAACATAGAGTTGTAAGTGTGACAAAGAAAGGAAGGACTCTGGGTGAGCAGCTGGACAGGCTGCATTACCTAGGAATGGGGCATGGCTGACAAGCACACTCACTGGCCAACTACTCACCTATCATCAGCCCTTTTTGCCTCCTCTCTCCTCATTTTCCTCTTCCTGGTGTTCTCCAAATCACCTCAACCTCTGATCCTTTCCCAAACATCTTGTAGTAAATCATATGGAGCACCAAGCTGCTCTTCCCTTGCGTGGAAAATGTGTTCCAAACCCTTTGCAGCAGGCCCAGTCAGAATTATAGAATGATAGAATCATTAAAGCTGGAAAAGACCTTCATGGTCATTGAGTTCAACATTTGACCAAACCTTTGAACTTTGACCACCGTGTTAACTAGACCAATGCACTAAGTACCACATCTAGTAGTTTCTTGAACACTTTCAGGAATGGTGACACCATGCCCTGGGCATCTGATGCTTAAGTATATTCCAACATTTAACTACCCTTTCAGTGAATAAATTCTTCCTGATGTGCAACCTGATCTTCACCCAGTGCAACTTGAGGCTATGACATCTTATGCAATAGCTACTTGATTAGAAGAAGAGACTGCCACCTGGCTACAATCTCCTTTCAAGTAGTTCTAAAGAGTGCAAAAATCTTCCTTGAGTCTCCTTTTCTCCAAACTAAACACCCCAGCTCCCTCAGCCTCTCTTGGTGCTGTGTCTTGGTGAGCTCTTCTGCCAGCTCCCTCAGTTCCCTTGGAGGAATCCATGCAGTCCCACAGGATTGTGAGGGCTAAGTGCCACAGGTCACTCATGATTTCCCCCTGGATTCCACGGGGTCTGTCCTGTTCCCTGCCCTGTGACCAGCTCAGAGGGCTGGTTGCCCTGGGGATGACTGGTCTTACTGCTAAAGACTTGGCAGGTGCTAGGCCTAAGGCTGAGAAGGCATTAGGCCTTTTCCTTATGCTTGGTTACAGTGTTCCGCCAGAGTCCAATAAAGGATGGTGTTTTCCTTGGCACTCTTTTTGTTGTGAATGTATTTATAAACACAGTTTTTATGGTTTTTCACAGCAGTGGCCAGATTAAGTTCTAGCTCAGCTTTTCCCTTTCTAATTTTCTCTCTACATGACCTAGAAACCATCCTTGTTTTGTCCCTGAGCTGTCTGCCTCTTCATGCAATGCTCATAGATTCTTTTCCCCCATGTTACTGCTAAAGCTCTCTGTTTAGCCAGCCTGGTCTTCTTCCCTGCCAGCTTATCTGTTGGCACATGGGGATGGCCTGCTTCTGCATCTTTAGTATTTCCTTCTTAAAGTATGTCCAGCCTTCCTGGACCCCTTTGTTATTAAATGCTCTTTCCCAGGGGACTCTCTGAACATGTTCAGTGCCCTGAACAGGCCAAGGTCCACCCTCTGGAAGTCCATAGTCCAAGTATTTTGCTGATTGTCTTCCTTACTTCTCCAAGAATCCAAAACTCTATGACTGATTCCATGGTCAGTGTGCCCAAGATGGTCTCTGACCACCACACGTCCCACAGCCCTTCCCTGTCTGTGAGCAGCAGGTCTGGCTGGGCCTGCCCTAGTAGGCTCCCTTATAGGCTGTGTCTGGTTACCTTCCACTCCCTCCAGGGACCTCCTCTCCGCTGTGCTGGAGACATTTGCCAAATTAAAGTTTCCAGCAACCATTTGTCAAGTTAAACTCTCCCCCAAGGACAAGGGCCAGTGACCATGAAACATCCACTGATGGAATATTTCACTTTGTCCTGGCTGGGTGGTCTGTGACAGACTCCCAGCAGGATCTCTGCCTTGTGGGCCATCCCTCTGACTGTCACCCACAGGCACTCAGCCTTATCCCCACTGTCCCTGAGCTCTGTACAGCCAAAACCCTCCCCAGTGTGCAGAGCCACCCCACAGCCCCTCCTTCCTCACCTGTCCCTCTGAGGAGCTTGCAGCCATCCACTGCAGCATTCCAGTGATCTCACCACATTCCCATGGTGATAACCACACCACAGCTGCCTGCTGCCAATGGCTTCCATTGTTTGTTACCCACGCTGGGTGCATTGGTGCAGATGCACTTCAGCTGGGCTGTCCACGCCACCCCAACACAGGTGTGTCCCCCCAGGTTCTTCTCTAGCTTGCTTGATCTAGGCCCTCTCCCCCTTTAAACCTGCTCAGTCAGCGCTGCCAGCTCATGAGCTAGAATCCTTTCCCCCCTTTCATACAGGTGAATACCCCTTGTCTGCATCAGGCCTGGTGCCATAGGAACTATCCCACGATCAAGACAGCCAAAATTCCCTCAGTCACACCAATCTGTAAGAGAGAGTGAGAAGCATGGCCTGGAGGTGCTCCTGATGGCTAGTGATGGGTTTCCTGCTGGATGTGGACATTACAGGTCCTGTGACAGCCCTGGGAGGGCCGTGGCAAGGCGGTTTCTTTCTCAGAAAGCCTTGTTTTGGGTTCCAACCTGCCATCCTGCTACTGGGCTTCCAACTAGGCTTGTGCTATGGGCTCTGATGGGTGGGTGCACCCAGGACATCATACTATCTGGGGCATCCCCCTCCTGCTGTTTTCACCCTGTGCTCTTTGGTGGGTGTGCATTCAAGCTTTGTTGTGTCGCCTAACAAAATCAGTTCAGTAATCATTCCATACATAAAGAAAGCAAGTACCAACAAAAATTTGATGACTTTTATCTTTCAACTCACATGCCTCTGAACACCCACATAGCAGTACAGGGAAGTGACTTGTTGCATTGAAGGCTTTCATCTTTGCTTGCCAGAAAGAAAGCAAGTAAGGGTGACAAAAGAAGGAGGCAATGCTTTCATTTTTTCCAGGGTTACTAGCTCTAGAAAGTCTGCCATTAGTTCCTCAATACTGTCTTGTTGCTGCTTTTTAAGAATTGACTCTCCTGGCATCATTTACTATTGTCTGAGAAGAAGAGAATGATAGTTAATAAATATTCAACCTGGGGAAAAATTGTCTGCATGACTTATAAAGTGGAAAATCTAGGTTGAGTAGGCAAGGTTAATAAAAGACTTAAAACCCATTAAAACAAGATGGCATTTGACAAAATTAGTCCCATTGGTACCTCTAGTCCTATGAAAGAAAACAGAAATCAGTTCTGTTCCCTTCAATTTTTCTTCTGCTTTCTAAGTACCTGAGATAAAAGGAAGGTAGAGATTGCTTGCTTATTTCGTGCTGGCTTTGTAATGAAAATTTTTAATTAATACTTAAATTTTTATTTTTAAACTATGTTAAACAGTATTATCTTTGAAAGTAAACACGTATTCCCACAAGAATAAAAATTAATTTTGTGGTACATGTTCTTTTCCATGAAATTACAATAATTCTGCTTCCAGGGTATTTTTTGAAGGATTGTTAATATTTAAATTTTTCATATGTAAATGGAAGCATCTTATATGGCATTAAAACATTAAAATAAAATCATTAAAACAAAGTATCACATTTTGAGATCTTAGATAAAAAAATAATTTTAAGCAGAATGGGCTTCAATTGTATAAAATAAGCCTATTATTAAAATAAGCCAATTAAACTTCAGGTAGTGTACTGCTTTACAGCCTGCCTTTTTTTTTTTTTTTTTCAAATTTTTCAATATTTCAAAATTACATGTGCTGCTGAACATTTCAAGTAAGTACTAGTATTTCTTTGGAACATCCCATTACAAGTGTAGTTTATCCCATAGAGAAATGTAAATTTAATTTATTCTTTACGATCATTCCTAACTGGCCTGAATACTTGGTGTAGGAAAAGCATATTTACTGTAGGAGGCCTGAATTGAAAACTCTGAATGTTCAAGGCTAAAGTTACTATGTTTTCTATTTTTAAATTCCCCCAGCATGCATCCAAGCACATACAAACATACTCACATGTCTTAACTGGGGGGTTTTGGTGACACTTCATAGCATTTCTGTACTTCTAGAATGTCTCAGCTTCAGAAGACAGTGTCCCTCCCTGCAGATTATGGGTCATAGATCCATGGCAAGAGGTTGGAACATGATTTTTGAAAGTACAGTTTAAACTGTCCTCAGATTCTGTGATTATTCATTTATCTTCATAGCTTTTTTCATAAAATCTTAATGCTGCAAATCTCTGGTGCAGTTCACTCTTAACTTGCATGATGATCCCATTACCATTGGTTAGCTTCCAAGGACAGTGCCTTGACAGTGGTAACAATTATTTCTTAGCAGCTTAACTTAGTGGTAAGGCCTTAAGTACTTTAAAAAAACTTAATGGCCATTATAAATCCTAATGTTTAAATATTCTTCTTTCCACATGCTGTTCAATTTTGTGCCATATTGATTCCACTGCAATGTGGCATTACACATGTATCGCTAGGACACTTTAGTGTGCAGTCCCTGTGTTAATACCTCTTCTGTCATCTTGCAGATGATAACACTATTTTCTGCTGCCTTTAAAATCAGTTGCGTGGCTGATGGGAAAAGGTAACAGCACAGGAAATGTGGGTCCACATGGTGGGATTGTGGGCGATAGTTCTTTCTGACTCTGTTCGCTAAGCAGCCGTACAGGGGAGACACTTAAAAGGGGGATGCCTAGCAGATCTGACAGATATAGAAGGCACAGATAGATCTACATCAGGCTGCATGAGGTCTGCTTTGAGGCTGACCCTGAAGAAAACATGATGGGGAAGGGTATTAAATGGCGGAAGCAAACCAAGGACTGCATGTTTGCCTCCATTGCTAGTTTCTCCAGCCTACTGTAGTGGAAACTCAGCAACCAGCCAGTGGCACCGTGTGAGGAGTTAATATGGGAGAGACAGATGTTGTGTTCTAATTGAAGTTTAGCAGACCAGTATCCATGGGGTTACCACTTCACAAAATACAAATAAATATGATAATGGAGAGGGGACTCATGATCACAATGTTATTCTGCTTGTTGCTTTGTAAGCAGTCTCTTGAGCTACTTATCAAATAGCTATGTTATTCTTCCACTTACTTATGGCAAGTCACCATAACTTCTTGAATTTAAGAGTAATATTTCTTTTTGTCAATATATTTGATGGTGCTTTTGTGGATTTTAAAACCACCAATTAATAGACTCCCAGCAAGATGCGAAACAATATTATGTTTTCAAATTCAGGCTGAGTGGACATAAACAACAATTTAAAGAACATTTTAATAAGTAAAGGATTGTACATGCTCAGTCTGTAATGTACAGATTTTGAGCTTAAAATTTGATGAACACTTGATGTTCTTTTCATAATGGAGATCTAGGCTGCCCACACATCTAAAAAGCAGGAGTTTTTTTTTCTTAAAGATAAGATAACAGAAGTTACATCAACCAATTGTTGCTGTAATACATATATATATATATATATTTCATATATATATATATTTCATATATATATATACATATATGAAATTTATATATAGAGTGGACAATTAGCTATTTTTCACACCTGTCCAGAAATTTAAAAAATATGCTCAGAGCTGCATAATCAACCACAGCTGGATTATGATATTCAAACGCAAACCACATTCTGTTAATAAAAGCCACAAGGACCTTGAAGGCATGTGGTCTCAGGATAATCTTTTAAGGACACTCATAGGTTAATCAGTAACCATGTGAGCAGGAAACTCTGGAAACCAGCACATGCAGTACTTTGGAAGGCATTAAATGTTGAAAAGGTGAAGAGATAGGGCAAAGTACAATTGGGCAATTCTTCTCAGGTAAACTTCTACTCAGAGGACAATGCTTTTAAAAGGTAAATTTAACCCTTGGAGATATAGCCAGCCCAGGCTTGCAAAACATCTGTCTTTACAGATGAACTAGTGTGATTTGTAGGTGTTTTCATCTGGGGCCTTAGTTTGTGCATCTTTATAGCTGAACTTGCCAAAAAGGCCAGATTCATAGCTCTGATGTGAGGTACAGGGAAAAACGTGTGTTTGATGCAGTAATATGATTTCTGAAAACAGTTAACTTCATGGAATATATTATTCTGGGAACTACTGAAAATTGCCTGGACAACAATGCGATCATTGCACCCAGCACACCTTCATGAGAGGAAAGTCTTGCTTGTCAAATGTAATTTTCTTTAGAGAAAGAGAAGACCAGTGCTTAAATTCTCCCCTAATATTAGTTTATTTTTACACTTTTTCTTTTCCTGGGAAAAGATGTAGAATCTGATAGTACATAGTAGTTCAAAGAAATAAAGCGTTATTAACCTTTGGAGTAAATCTTACTTTTAAGTTCCTTATGAGCTCTGTCTGTTACCTTGTGCTGATTTGGTTTTCTGCATGTTTTTTGGAGTTTTTGTTTGGTTGGTTGGTTGGGTTTTTTTTAATAAAAATATACTGGTTTTCTGACTGGAAGATAAATTGGAAATTAAAAATCTAGGGAAAATCTAGTTTTTGTTGTCACCATGCTTGGCTTTCACTAGAAAATTGATGAGATTCTTCCTAGGAAATTTGTTACAAGGAAATAGACCCAAGAGATTTTTAACTTATGACCTAGCAAAGAAATATGAATGGAAAACAACATATTCATTGCCAAGATGCAGTCAGTAAACACAGACTGGAGAAATATGAAGCACCTTAACTGCTTTATGCATTTGAGAGGCCACAAAATGATTTAAATATCTATTTGTGTACCATGACTTATAACCCTGTGGAGACATTTTCTAAAGAAAAAGCTACATTTAAAAATAAGCAAGACTTATAGAACTGTCCCGATGTTTACTTCCTCCCTGTTTTAAAATGTGTGTCAAAGGTGTCTAAAGGAAAGCTTTTCCATTTGAATAGTGACCAAATTGATACACTGATGGCAATTATGCTTGGGTTCTTGAGAGAACAATAAAGGTATGTGGGAAAAAATCAGGACAGATCCTTTAAGGCATGACATGTTCATTATGAGTTGTGCAGTGTGCATTTACGTATCTGGTCTCTGCTGAACGAGAGACCTGACTGAGTAAATTGTACTACCAGCCACCTGTCTGCCACAGATCTGACTTTTGGACATCAGGTCCCAGAGCACCTATTTCATTTGTAATCACTGACAAGGGTCAGGCCATCCACATTGCAATAACAATCCCTACTTTAATTTTGTCTAGAAAAAATGAACTAAAACTTTATCCTTACTTTCATGGCGACATGGATAAGATAGATAGGAGTCCAAGAAGGATTTTCTATCAGAGAAAGGGAAAGGATGCGAGAAGGAGCCTGTCTCTGAAAGTTGCTCAGAAGTGAATGTTCTCAGCCTCCATCTAACAGCTGTGGTTAAAAGGTTATTTGAAGAATAATCTTGGCTGCAAATCTCACTGAAAAAAAAAATAAAGAGGCTTAAGTTATTCCCCTGTTTGGTGGGGACAATGAGTACTCCAGTCTTGCGTTTTCAGACCTCTTTTTGCTGTGAAGCTCTTACACTCAGAAATATCTCACTACATTAAGTAAGAGCTTTGTCTTGCCCCTTATCTGAGATAACTTCTTGACACAGTATCAGTGAAACATCTGAATGTTTTCAGCAAGAGAGTTCTGGTGATCTGCTTAAACCAAAGGCACGTGCGACAAATAGGTGGTGTTGTGAGGGACAGGTACAGATCACACTGTCTTCTGTGGCTAAAGAATGGAATCTCTGTGTTAGAAGTGAGTTTTTGCTAATGTGAGGTAAATGAACACAGAAATATTTAGGCATCAATGGTTGTTGCTTTGTATTATTAATAGTTTCCTAGTGGTAACTATTAAGGATTACTTGACACAAACTACAAAAAATTCCCATGACTTTGTTATTTTAACTTAACACATACTAATCCAATGAAGGTCTGACACTTATTTTGTTTCAGGAGAAAAATACCTAGCAGGTGGTTATTTTTTAGTATTTGGTAAAAGGCTCTATTTACACTGAAATAAGAATGCCATGTTTCAAGGAGGTTTCAAGCATCCTCTAGTAAATACAGTTAAAGGAGTGGGAGATCTTCGAGGTATTTCAGAAAATTATCTTGAGTTCTGCTACTTTTCAGCTTAAAATTTTAGAATTATAGAATGTCCTGAGTTGGAAGGAATCCATCAGATTCATCAAGTTCCACTCCTGGCCCTGCACAGGACACCCCAAGAATCACACTATGTCTCTGAGAGCATTGTCCAAATGCTTCAGGAAATCTGTCAGGCTTGGTGCTGTGACCGCTTCTTTGAGGAGCCTGTTCCATTGCCCTTTTCTTGACATCCTACCTAAACCTGGTGATTTCCCAGGCCTGTAATTTATCCAGGTCTCTCTGCAGGGCCTCTCTACCCTCTTGGCAATTGACAGCTACTCCCAATTTAGTGTCAGCAAACTGATTTACTATTCCTTCCAGTCCCACATTCAGGTAATTTATGGAGATGTTAAAGAGAAGTGGGCCAAGGACAGAACCCTGTGAAGTCCTGTGGAACCCCACTAGTGACAGGTCACACCAGTCTGATGTCACCCCATTCACTGCAACCCTTTGTGCCTGACCATGAGCCAGCTGCTCACCCACCACATGATGTGTTTATCCAGCTGTGGGCTGGACATTTTCTGCAGGAGGGTCCTGAGAGAGACAGTATCAAAAGCTTTGCTGTCATCCAAAAAGATCACATCAACTGGATGGGTTTCCCTGTCCTAGAAGAAAATTACATTTGACAAGCAAGACTCTCCTCTCATGAAGGTGTGCTGGGTGCAATGATCGCATTGTTGTCCAGGCAATTTTCAGTAGTTCCCAGAATAATATATTCCATGATTTTACTAGGCACTTAAGTGGGACTTACAGGCCTGTAGGGCCTCCTTCTTGCCCTTCTGAAAAACTGGGACAAAATTACCCAGCAGATCCTGCACAAGTTCAGGGTCAACAGGAAATTGATCTTTCTTGCAGTCATGGTCCTCCAGCTCAGGGCACTGAGACCCCCTGGTCTCTCATCTGTGTTGAAAATAGAGACAAAGAATGCATTAAACACTCTGCCTTGTCCATGTCCCTGTTTGTGCGATGACCATCCTCATCCTGTAACGGTTGATGTAACTGCTACACTGCCTTTTGCCATTAACACTTTTGGAAAAAGCTCTATTTATTGTTCCCCAAAGTTATGGCCAGCTTCAACTCCAGTCAAGCTTTGGCTACACAAACTTTTTCTCTATAGACACAGTTGTGGGGAAGTGTAGTCCTTCCCACAGTAAGAAGAGCAGGTTCAGGACTGCTTGAACCTGAAGAGCCACCTGTTGATGAAACCTGATTAGATACATCCCAAGGTCCTGAGGGAACTGACTGCTATTGTTTCCAAGGCCACTCTCCATCATATTTTGCAGAGGAGAACGTATGTGGCCCGAAGTTTAGAGTCCGACTAGCTGAGGGCGAAAGGCCGACGCCCCTCTGCAATTCCTGGCCAGCACCCTTCGGCGTCTGATGGCCTCGGGCTGTGCTGGCTGCGGACTGGCGTACCTCGCTGGTATAGGAGAGGAACGGAGCTGACCATTTCCCAGGGGTTAAACATCGGTTTATTGAAGGTGATGCTGCATCTAAACACCCGGAAACCAACCGGGAAAAAGTTCTTTTCATAGGGGGTGAAAACAGGATTATAAAGGAGGGGGGTGGGTACAGGCGGAGCCAATCGGGAAAGGTGAGGGGATGAACTTCACAGAACTGACACTCCATGGAGACCAATAATCAAAAGGTAAAGGAGGTGTCCTGGGACCCCAGCCAACCACCATCTCCAGAGAGGAGAAGGTTCTCGAAACCTGGGAGGAGGAAGGGAGTGATTGACTGGACAGGGAGGAAACAATTTTCACTTATAAGGGAAACCAGGGGAGGAGCAATTACATATCGGCAACTATGAATAGCGGTTACTATAGCAACTTAGCTGACAGGCTAGCACTGGAGGGAAAAACTGGGGGAACGAACCCATTTTACACATAATAGGGGAGAACAATACATAAATTGGGGGAATAACACAAGAAACTTAACAACACACTACCACAATATTTGAAAAGTCATGGTGGTAAGCGAAGTCCTTGGTTACTGGAAAAGGGAAACATCACTCCAATTTTTGAAAAGAGGAGAAGGGAAGATCTGTGGAACTTCAGACCAGTGAGCCTCTTCTCTGTGCCTGGGAAGATCACGGAGCATCCTAGAAGATACACTATGGCACATAAAGGACAAGGAAGTGTTCTGAGGCAGCCTGCATGGCTTCACTAAGGGCAAATTGTGCCTGACCAATCTGGTGACTTTCTACAATGGAGTAGAGAAACATGGAAAGGCCAACAGATGTCATCTATCTAGAATTCTGTAAGGCTTTTGATATGGTCCCACATCACATTCTCATCTCCAAATTGGAGAGACACAGATTTAATAGATGGATTTGATCATGTATTTGATTCTGGATGCCACCAGAGCGTTGTGCTCTCTGTTCAGGTGGAAGCCGTGACAAGTGATGTCTGTCAGGGCTGGGACTGGTTCTCTGCATTATCCTCACCAATGGCACAGACAGTGGGATTGAGGGCATCCCTAGCAGGTTTGGAGATGACACAAAGCTGAGCAGTGCAACTGACACAACACAAGGATGGGATGTGTTCCAGAGGGGCCTGGATAAACTGGAGAATTGTGTCCAAGAGAACTTAATGAAGTTCAAGAAATCCACATGCCAGGTGGTGCACCTGAGTTGGCACAATCCCAGATATAAATACAGATGGGGAGAAGAAGTCCCAGAAGCAGCCCTGTGGAGGACTTCTTGGTTGTCATGGGTGAAAATCTGGACATGAGCCATCAGTGTGCACTCCCAGCCCAGAATGTTAATGATATCCTGGGCTACATAAAAAGAGAAGTGATCATTAGGTTGAGGGAGGTTATTCTCTCCTTCTACTCTACCTCACAGATACAGGCCTCACCTGGAGTTCTGCATCTGGCTCTGGGGTCCTCAGCACAAGAAAGATGTAGACCTGTTAGAGCAGGTCCAGAGGACATCATTGAAGATGATCAGAGGGCTGGAGCACCTCTCCTGAAGAAAGGCTGAGAGAGCTGGGGTTGTTCAGCCTGGATAAGAAAATGTTTGAGGGAGTCTTTTCTTCATTGTGGCCCTTTAGTACTTTAAAGGCTTAAAAAAGGAAGAAGATAATGCTTTTATGAGATTTGCAGCCCTAAAATCCTGCTTCAGGAGTGGTAATAGGCACTTGCCTTCATGTCCCTTTTTGTAAGGAGAGTTAGGATTCTTCCTGCCAGTATACACCACCTTGTGTTTACTGACACTGTCTTTCATTCACCCTGTGCTTTGTTGCCCACTCAATGGATTTAGTCAGGTGTTTCTGCCATTATCCCCTTGGCCCTTGTAATTATCAGTTTTTAAAGTTTATATAGTAAGCTGTTGCCTTACATATTCACATATTCCATGCTACTTGCTTTTTTGCATGAATTTACTATAGTATTATATATTTTTCCCTATCTTTACTATAGAAAGATCTCATGAAAAAACACATTTTGTTGTACACCCTTACTGATTTGCTCTTCTTACTAAAGATGGAAAACACAGAGCTGAATGGTTTTTAAAACTTGGAGAAGGACATAGTTCCTGAAATAAGAATTTATATTTCATATGTGTTTAAAAAAATCCCAACTAAAACACATCCCCATATATGTTGGTCCCCAAGATAAAAATATTATCTGGAAGATGGCTTTTTGAAATAAAGTGCCTTATGAAGCAACTTAATAACAAGTCCTGTTTCAGTGACAGGTTCTGATGTAAGTATTTGATTGAAAAAAACATCTCTATGGTATTCCAGAAATGGGAGATATGCCCAATATCAAAGAATTAAGAAACAAAGCCACATCATTGAAGGTGGTGGTGGAGTAATGACAGGAGTAAAATGAACACTTTTCAAACATAGCTCCTTGGAGAGAAGTGCAGAAGTAGGGACAGAAAGCTTTTTGATCTGATTAAAAGATTCAGAACTTAGATGGTCTAAGGAAAAAAACCCTCTTTTGAAGGCAGCTGGTAGGATTTGAGTTAGAAAAAACAGGATGAGATATGATTTGCTATTTAAGAGCATAAGTGATTACAAAATTAACATACCTTAATAAACAATCTTGTTTTGACCAGGTAAATGTGAGAAATCTTTCAAAACAGTTTTGTAAGGGTGGAATGTGTAGGAATTGCAATTTTTATTTATTGTGATTTTCCTTTAGAGACTGCTTTATCTTACGAAAAAACGTTTCCCTGAAGTTATTGAGTTGGATTAATACAAGCTGCTTTCCCATCCCTGCACTGATAAGGAACCACTCACTAATTAACAAAGGTAACCAGCTTCTCTAGGAGCATTTAAGAAGCTCATATTTTTACTTTGCACTGATTTCTTGAGAAAGGTAAGAAATGTTTTCCTATAAAGCCTATGCAGACAATGAAATAGAAATTCCACCTTGTGAGAAGGCCCATGAAATATCAAGTACCTTCTCAAGAATAAGCAGAAGGTGCAGGAATAGGCCTCCATGTTGCACTTCATCTTTCTCACTGAGTATCATTCCCTCCTCAGAGGTTTATAATTGGCAAGATTTATTTTCTGGAGGAAACACAGGAATATCTTGACAGATCTATACTTCTGCGCGTAACATTTTCTAAGGGAAATAGAATTTACAAAGGTTCAGGAGAGATACAGATCCCTAATTGTGCATGGCTTAGTGTGGTCTAGTTGTGGTCTTTCCACTGAAATGACAGCAGACAGTATTAGTGGAGAATATAGAACATAGTTAATGTGGTCATTTTCATGCAAATTTTCCAGGTGAACAATGCACTTTCAAGCTCATCTAATTGGCCCTCAGGGGAATTCCCCTTTTTTCTCTTTCAAAGATGTGTCCCAGAAACAGAACTGGAAATGAAAATGTCACATGGTTGAAATTGAACCACCAACCGCAGCACTTGGGAGGGATGTTCAAATCATATGTTCAGGTGCTTGAAGGGCCACCTCCCCTCCTTTTCTCATATGCTCAGCAGCCAGAACCACAGACAGAAGGCTTTATTTCCATGTCCTTCACCTAGCCTTTTCAAAATCCCATCTCTTCTAAAAGGTGTTCAGAGTCTCTGTAATGTTGCCATTGGCCAGAGAATCAGGGTGAAGATTCAGGGGTCGCATTAAAAATTATAATCAGATTACAAGGAGCCTAAGAAGAATTAAAAAATACCAACAAGATAATATGAAATTAATTTGTTTTAAATAACACATGAAATATTATCGTTCCCCCCCCCCCCGATTATTGTAAAGCTGTTGAGTAACATTTTATTAAGAACTGAACTTCAGCAAACTCCATTAATCATTTAGACTACAATTTGTGGAATAAAAGTCCTTTTGCTGCAATTGAGATGGTGCTTTCTGCGTGAGCCAAAGCTGGGTTAATGCCTCTGTGTCACCAGGCATTGGCCATACATGGTGGTCTGGAGCTGGTGTTGGGTCTGTGTCACTTCTACCAACTTCTTTTTGTGCTTTCTTTGGGAATAAGGAGGTTAGAGCCAACTAGCTGGATCACAATATTACTCCTTCCTCAAATGGGAATATGAAGTTAATTAGTTGTAATGATAGAACTTTTAAACATCTATGGGATTTAAATGCTTGCAAGGTTGTTGGTTTTAGGTTTTAGTTGTTTTGTTTGGTTGTTTGTATTTTGGGGGGTTGGTTTTGGTTTTAGGGTTTTATTTGTTTTTGTTTTGGGATTTGTTTTTGGTTTTGTTTTGTTTTTGTTTTTGCTACTTTTCCCTTCTGCACACTAAGGCAATAAATACACAGAAGCAATTTCTTTTTCCCCAGTTGAAGTGGAATTTATTTTACATTATACAAACTTTTGCATGATGACTATGAAATGACTATGAGATAGGACTTTATGCAGTGTGTATGTATAGTCTGTGATGGATGCCCTAACAAAATGTCAAATGTCTGAATTTCCAAAATGTTTGTACTGACTACTTATAAATAAAAATACTTTTACACTTCTATATCCTGAGATTACAACTCTGAAAATGTCTTCTGGAAAATGGAAAATTCTAGATCTTAAGTGAGCTTGAGATAGGGAGGGGCACTCTGAATGGAGTGAGAAAGTCTTGGATACACACATGTATTTTTTCTACATGGCTTTAATGCTTTTGAAAGCAAGGAAACAATAGCATTGGGTTTGTTTGGACTTGGTGAAAGCAATCACTCTGAAATCCTCCCCACGCAACTTGCCTAATGCACCTCTGTGCTGGCTTGTGATATCCCTCATGGTTCTTGTTCTGGACCTTTCTTGAGCAGAGGCTGCCAGATGTGTAGCCTTGTGCCAAATTACATGGTGGTTTTCAGATACGTGCAAATTGTGCCAAAAGAAATTTATTTGAAGAATGAATCAGATGTTGAGATGTTGTTAGGAATGAAATAGAATCATTTATATGCTGAGTTTATTTCTAAAGTCGCTTTGATACTCAAGTTTAAACAATCCAACTCCTGTTAAAGTGCTGAGGTTTGGGTTCTTTTCCAGCTATAGAATATGAAAACCACCCTGAACAGGCTCAGCTGAGAAGCTGGTTAGTTAGTATGCATAGTAGCAACCTCAGGAAATATTTGGAAAGAGCCAAATGTGGAACAACTGATGCAGTGGAACAACATTTCCAAACTTTTAACGGCTCACTTCTTGGAGCTTGTTCTGTTCAGCACACAAAATGACAGAGCAGCCGGTGTTCCCGTGTAAACCACATGTTGCTAGATCCCACAGTAGGACATATGTGTGGATGTAAGAAAGAAAACTTCCAGTTTTAGGTTCAGCCACTGCCACATAGCATCAAATAACAAAAATATTTTTAACATGGTAACTGCATACACTAACTAGTTTCTTGTTTCTGTGCCTCTGGAACTAACATTGATGAAAGAGGAAAGAAAAGGCCTGGTCACCATGTTATAAGTGTTTATGAACCCTTAGGATAGAATCTTTGAAAATGCCTAGCTGGGGCCTTTCTTTGCCCCTCTGATGTCAAAATAAGCCAATGCTGGCAACACTATCCTTAACATGCTTTGCAGCAGAATTTATACCTCATATTATGCCTTACACCTTGTTATTCCTCTTTTTTTCTCTCTATTTGGTAGTCCATTTTAATTCAATTACTCTCCAGACTGGTTAGCCAGGAATATTCAATGGCTAAAAGCATTTTGTTACTTCATCACTTTAAAGATTTGGTGATTTTAGGAAACCTAGGAAAAATATATTCAATTTCAGCAGCTATCCAAACAGCAGAATACTGACTAATACAATGAAAATTTTGTTTACAACCGAAGTTTTGTTAACAACAAAAGTTTTGTTAACATAAGCATTAAAAAAGGGATGATTGATCAGAGCTATCTAGTATACAAAATGGCCTAGAAATCTTAAAAATCCAGTGAGATATTTTTATGACGTTGCTAGCATATCTTGCTTTCAACCCAGCTGTCAGGATGACAGGAGAAATTATATTTTTTTTCTTTTAATTTTGTTCGATTGCTTCTCTTCTCACCAAAACTAATATTTAAAGGGGTAAAATGAAAGAGGCGCTTAAATGTTTTGGAAATGTAAGGTTTAAATGCACCTTTTTCTGTAAGCTCAGGTCTCGGCTTTTTTAATGGGGTGATAAATCAAGAAAGAATATAATGGCAAAAGTCCCCTCTTTGATCTAAAACTGAAGGCTCAGATGCTGTTCTTGATTATACTATAGCAAGAACTTGGCTAGTGTTAATCAGTGAATTTTCACTTGTATCATACACAAGCATTAAACAATTTAGAATATTGCACAGACCCTTTTTTGTATTTTGTGCTGAACACTAAGATTATAAAACATGGGGAATAAAACTTAAAAAACCCAAACTCTACTTGAGAACTGGCCTAACGACTCATTCCAACCTGAGGAAAATACCAAAATCTTGAAATTTTTATAGAATTTTGGAAAAAGTTACAGAAAAAATTAGTGTTACCAAGAAATTATTATATGCAGGAATACAGTTCTTCAGTGATGAACTACAGAAACATGCATCACCATCTCTGGCCATCATTTTCCCAGTTTTTGACCAAATACCTCCTTTAAGAATGGCTAGAGACAGCAAAGAGTACCTGAAATCTAGAGATATTCTGATCTGAACCTGTTATCTGGGTTGGACCATAATCACAGCTTTGAAAATAAAAGAAATGTGAAGTGTAGATCCTGATCCAAGTATCTTGTCTTAGGCTCCTTATTGTTCTTTTGCCTGTGGATTTCACTGCTGGATGCTACTAGCTGGGTTTTTTCCAAGCAGATAGTTAAACAGGGACTTCTATTCCTCTTTATTTGGATATTTAATGGAAGTTCTTGATACACAACTTCATTAGAAATAATTTTAGGCAAGATTTTAAACATTCTTCTAGTGAAACAGTATACTTTTCACTTGTAGTGTTTTCTTTTCTGTATGAATTTCTAATTTTTAAGGCAGATGCAGTAAGTTTTTAAACATGGAATTCTATTGCTATCATTTAATTTAATTAACGTTAAGGGATAAGAACTTTTTCTGGCATAACCCTGCAAAGTTCAGTTTCATGATAACTACTGTGTTTCTGTCTTTTTAATACAAAGGAAACACTGCTGACGATTATTTCAATTTTTTCAAGAGATGTTTTTGTTTTTCTTTTCTGATCTATAGACACCATAACAATGACTTCAACACTGGTAAAAGAATAGTATGGAGTACTAATATATTTGTCTTCTAACATGGAAGTCTACATAGCAGACAACAGTGACCTAGTTACAAGGTGTATTATAGGAAATAAAAGTGAAAATGGAGAAAAGCAATATCACAGGCCACTCACTATAAGTGACTCTTTCTGTAAATAAGAAAGAGTCACTTATAGTGACGCTATGATGCTAAAATTTTTCACCTATGATAACAGAAGGAGATGAATTATATAAAGTTGATGGAATAACAAAGCAAAATTATTTTTGAAAAGCATTTCAGAATATGCTTTTCCTCTTTTTCTCCTTTCTTACTTTGCTGACAAGTTAGTGGATTCAAATGTAAACTAACCAGCAGGTGGTAGCAGTGTTTAAGATTTCTAGAACTGGTCTATAAATCGTGCAAGTTACTAATACATAGAAAAAATGTTTTAGAGTAAAGACCACACAATCAATGCCTCTGCAAGTTCATGGCAAGGTTCTTCCATCTTTATTGATGAGGTATGGACATTTAGTTGAGATCTTTAAAACATTTCAAAGACTATTTCATGTGCAGAGTAATAGATGAGACTAACAGGTTGTAGGGGGAGTTCTGTGGTTTTTGTTTTCTTTTGTGGTTTTGTTGTTTTGGCTTTTTCTGGTTTGGTTTGGGTTTTTTGGCAGGAGATGGAGGATTAGACTAGTACTTCATCTTCACTCGTTTCACTGCCATTTCCTCTGCATATGTAAAACATAGAAAGGTTTTCACAGTATTCACATCAGAGGTTGTATTTTTAGTTTTATATTGTCTCCAATTCCAGTATATTTCATCTTTATCCTTTTATTTTGTTTGGCTTCTATTATTACAGTCATTAAAGTGAGTGGAAGAAATGCACCCCCTGCAATCATGTCTTTGCAATTCCTTTTGTTTTTTAACATAAATAATTTCAAGCAGTATGAGAACTCTGGTTGTTGTAACACACACCAAATATTTTTATTACAGGAGGACTTTTCTGTAATAGGATCATTTTGGGTCTTGACACATGAAGTCTCTAGCAATGCCTGAAAATTTTCTTAAAAATACCTGAGGCAGGTAATTTTAATGAAAATTTTCAATGAAAATTTTGTGATATAAACAATGTTGCAAAGTACCTCTTCTTGAGTAAGCAACCCTTATTAAATAAGAACTTTTGATCCATACTAGAAAATCAATATGAACAGCATGGTTGTGTTGAAATTACTGATGCATATAGTCAACCGATCAGTAGAGGGAAAAGAAACATATCCCCCAGACCTCAGCTTTAAGTGGTAACAATTAATGCATTCAGGTGATACTTTAGGGCCTTTCAGCAGCTGGCCACATTCACGTAAGTATTAACAAGAAGTAAAATATATCAGGCATGAATGATATATCCGGTCTTGTCTTTTGTATTTAAGGCATATTCATTGCTCTTTTCCATAATAGGCAACCCAAAATATCACAAAATGAGAAGGGAAAGCATGATTGATAGGACATAATTATGACAGAAATGGAAAGCAACTTATACTGTAAAATAGTTCCAGTAACCTATTTTGTACTCTGTACACCCTCTAATTTTAGAGGAGAGGAAAAAAAGAAGAGAGTTAAGCAGTAAGAGAGGAGAAAACATGTATCTGAGTCACAAGTTTGAAACACAGAATGATTTAATCATAACATACCATCTAAACACAGCCATGGTAGACTACTGCAATAGGTCAGCAGACAAAAGCGCTTTGAAACAATCAGAGAATCACAGAAAATCCTACCTTGGAAGAACCCTCAAGGATCATAGAAGTCACCTCTGAGCCTCACACAGGACCATCCCCAAGAGTCACAGCATGTGCCTTGAACTGTGTTAGACTGTGCTGTGATCACTTCCCCAGGAGATCTTGCTCCAGTCCCCGGTGGTTTTTCTGGGTACCAAACTATTTTCTAATATCCTATCTAAACCTCCTCCGATGCAAGTTCAGGCTATGCCCTCAGGTCCTGTCACTGGTCACCACAGAGAAGAGATCAGTGCCTGCCCCTCTTCTTCCCTTCACAAGGAGGTTGTAACTGCAATGAGGTCTCGTCTCAGTCTCCTTTTCTCCAGCCTGAATAGATCAGTGATGTCAGCCACTCTTCATATGGCATCCCCCCAAAGTCCTCCACCTTTCTCATGGCCCTCCTTTGAATGCTGCCCTATAACTTAATGGTTTTTTTTAATATTGTGCCACCAAAACCACCCCCAGCACTGGAGGTGAGGCTGCCCCAGTGCAGAGCAGAGCAGGACAATTTCCTCCCTTGCCTGGCTGGTGGTGCTGGGCCTAATGCATCCCAGGACAGGGTTGGCCCTCCAGGATTTGGCTGAGGTCATTTGATCTGTGGTGATGTACCTAGTGACCTCTTTCATCAGTTACTGAGTTATATCTGTGTAGTATATTCACTTATTTATACAAATAGGCTCTGCTTCAACAACATTGATACAGCTGCTCTGCACAGACATTGCATACAGAATACTTCATGATAAACCATCTGCAGTTATTCTGGCATTAAAATAAATTCATTGCTTGATTTTAGAGAGATACTTAAAGTATTCCAGAACAGTATGCACATATAATGTACGTTTAGTATCGTACCTGTCAGAAAACTTTGTTGGTACAGCAGCATTTTACAGTTCCCATCCAGGGATTTGTAGCTTCTCTCAGTGCCTTGACATGCTACTCCTCTTAAGAAAAGAAACAGAGATCTTGTGTCCTTGGTACTTCAGAGGTAGTTGCAATGTATAAACTTGATACAGCTGCTAAGAGCTGCTCATCTTGGCAGGGTTAAGCACATATTTGGGAATCCAATCTCTTCTCTACCATTTACTGTTGGTAATTTCGGTAAAATGTTTTATTTCTTCAGGTTGTGTTATTTTCTATTTCTCTTTGATAAATGCTTTGTAATCATTTATTTTTGATTCAAGAAACTGCCTGGATGTATGTTGCCAATAATGTCTTCTTTTTCTTGTGTGAATTTAGTTTTGAGTGGTGCTACTGAAACTTCTTTTACTGTCTTGTATCCATTAATACTAGAAAAGATAGAAAAACGCAGTTGTTTGAAAAGAGAAAAACAAAAACTTATAATTAGGGTAGAATTTAGTTTAATATTTGCTTTCACATAATAGTTCATGGGCTGTCCTTTAACTTGCAAATGTAGGCAGTTGCTGAACTAAGTCATTCATAAATTACCCTGTGTTACCTGTACTAACTTGGTAAGAATTCTGTGACAAGTAGACAAGAAAACCTTTGCTGATTTTTCCTCAGTAGGTGGGTGCAATTCAGTTGCCTAAAAGTTACAGGGTTGCATCAGCACACCATGTCTCATGCATTTCAGTGGCTTTTCCACACAAGTGCAAAAAGAAACAAATTTTTTGATAGACTGTATTGTTAAGTTTCTGAATATAGTCCTCAAGTGGACTTTTTCATGTTTATTGCTTGAAATAAACATGAAACTAAATAAACATTTAGTTATTTGATGCTTTTTGGTTTTCAGGATGTAAATTTCTGGAATGAGAAGTAGGCTTTGACATGTGGTTTTTCATTTCCATGTATTTCAGCTAGAATTCTTTAATAATTTATAGGTGTCTTTCATATCAATACTTGCTTCATTAAACACTTTAACTTGCTGACATTACCTGATATTAACTATATAAGAAGTAATGTATTACACAATTAATAAATAATTTTCACATTCAGTTTGCTGAAAGAATCATGTAAATGACTGGAAGCCTTCAGTACTAGAACATGATGGTTTATTATCTGTTTCAGTTGTGCCTCATATGGACTCATAAATTTGGTACACAGCCAGCCGGTAAGCAATTCCGAGCACTCTTGTTTTCATCTCGTGTAACAGTGTCGTACTTTAGGTAGTGTTGAGAAAATTCTTCCCAGAGGACAGACATTTACAACAGCTGTCTTAAGTGTTTGGCTAATTCACTTTATTCTATACTTCTGTGAAAATACTTAATCCTTTCCTAAATTTTTTTACCTATCAGCAGCCCCCACTGCAAGCATTCCTCCCAGCAGCGTGTTAGTGACTAAGCAAAGTTAGCCAGGCCATACTGACATTCCCTCTTGAGCACATAAAGACCATCTTGTTTGAGGTTTTCTTTTACATTCCTGCCATAGCTTCTTCTTCCTGAAAGGCTGAGTGAATTTCTCTGCAGTAAATAAACCAGGTATTGCCAAACCATTTAGTCCATATGATAGCTGTCTTACTAAGGTGAAAGTTCAGACTCACTTGTCATTTTGAATATCGAAAAATAATCTTCCTTTCTTTTTTTTTTACTGATTTTCATGTATCTAACAGATGATTACCCTCCTGGGTGAATGGGATATCAAGATGCTAAGATTCAAGGAAGATAACATGACCTGCTTATTGTATTGCTCCATAGGAAAGGTTTCCAAGGACTCACAGTAACATGAAAAAATTGCAGTGTTTGTCCAACTGACCTGACTTCTCAACAGGCACTGATTATCCTAAGAAAAACAAGCTGTGAATAATCAAGTGCCTGGTTTCTGTGTTGTAGCACCTGGACTTGTTTTAAGGAATGGATGTCATGTTTACAGACAGCCTAAGTAAGATTATCAGATGCTGCAGGTGGTGCAGTCTGTGCATGTCATTTGGTTTATTGATTTGTAGAGGAATAAGCCATAAAAATGATTTCATAGATTTCGTAACTGAGGACAGTACAAATCACTGAGTAAAACTGAAACCGTTGAAACACTTTTAAAATGAATCTCACAAGTTGCTTATTTACTTTCCAGGGTTTGAAACTGAGAACTCTGGAAAAGGATCAATCTCCTCTCCAATAACCACCCACACTGTACCTCAGGCTCTGTACTATCATGTCCTGTTACTTCACTTCCTTTTGCTGGTATCGCCATCTAAATAAGATTTACATGTCTAAATTGGCAAAAACTTTTGCAGTAATTTAACTCTGTCATTCTGGATAACCTCTCCACTGTCTTGGTTAGATTACTTGCAGTGACTGCAACATGAAGTACAAATCAGCAGAAATCTGTTAGTAAGCTTGCCCTTTTTTTCCATACATCTGCTGCTGCTTACTGTTGACATTTGGAAATGCACACACTTTTCTCTGTTGAAGAATGTAACTGGTAATTCCAAAGCAATGGATAATATTGATAAACAAAATTCTACAAACAAGAATTGAGGAATACATACTATATTTTGGTGTAGCAATACTTTGGTTGACTCCCTCATTTTTTTATTTGGTTTTGATGTTTGTGGTTTTTTTCTGTCAGAGCTTAAGTCTAGGGAATGTCTTTGTACTTGTTGCAAAACAATGGTATGGAAGGATTACTGGACTTATAAGATTTTCATTAGAATGAAAATTAGGAAAAAATATTTTAAAATATCTGTACATGTAGATGACAAATTATGTCAGTATACTATTTTAAAAATTATTTTTATTTAGTTAGTTTATGGCTATGAAAATGCTGCAGGCATGTTCACAAGTGTTTCTTTCTGTTCTTTTCTTTTGGGTGGAGGGCTAGGAGATTCAATTTTGTTCTACATTACTGTTTCCAGTATGTTTTTGTTTCCAACAGTAAATCAATTCCTGCCGCATATGCTCTTCCCCAGTGTGGTTAAGCTTCAAGTCAGACTAGAACAGGAAACCACTCTTAATCTTACTTGATAGTAATGATCTGTTCAGCAGAAAGGTCAAATGCCTACCAGATCTATCATAGCTTTTCCACTTCCAATGAGACATTGCTAATAACTCTATTAAAGGACCTTGCAGATTGTCAAAACTTCCTAAAGCCTTGATTTGACTCCTGTTCACAAGATCCCATTGAATGGAATAATTTCCTTTCCTCCCTGGAGGGGGGGATCTTGTCCATGATGTTATTTTTCACCTGCCTTTGCTGATGTTTAAGTACACATACACAAATAAACACAGCATATTAATATCTATTTACACACATATGGATATCTATATACACACAAATAAGTATATCTCTATCTAAACACATATGAAACTCTTCTACCTGTAAGAAATTGTGAGTTTACAAGGGTGATAGACTCATATAACTAGTAATACCTTTCAGACTTTGACTTAAAATTTATAAATTTATTTTCAGATACTGTCGTCTAGCATGCTTATTCTCTCTTTCATTTTGGTTTATATCTAATAAACATATATGGGGTTTTCCCCAATTTTTTCCCCTCAAAATCTGAGTAATGGTGGAATAAAGTTTTAAAAACCATATGTGAAACTATGCTCAAGCAGCTATATTGACAGTGTGCTTGTAATGACGACTGGCATTTTGGCATTACCCAGTACTGTTTTCCTCTGGCTCATGCTTCTGTAGGTGCGTGTAATGTTACATGGAACTATATCAAAAGACTTTTTTTTACAAACCCAATACATGTGATTAGTGCTTTCCTTTGCTCTGGAGGCCATTAATGTGTTTGAGAAAGAAAAGAGATTGCCTTGGCATGATTTAGTTTTTGATGGAATTTGCAATTTGGCTTCTTCTCCTTTTGGTTTATTTGAAGAGTTGACAGCCATTTACTTGCTTCATGTTTACTCACTCTTCCCTTTGGCCTCATGGACATTAAACTCAGGGCTATGTACCTATCTCTGGAGGGCAACAGATCCAAGCCTCCTAACTCACCCAATGCAGCAAGGCACCCTCAACAACTCATCAAGGCCTCTCCCTAACTCAAAGAGGCCACAATCAGTTGCTGTGGAATCCTGAAAGTTTTTTAGTATCTCTAAGGAAGGAGACTCCACAATATCCTTAGGAAACCCATCTCCTATACAATTATTAAGTCCGTTGTGGGAAATATTTACTTGGCAAAAATAAAGAGAATGAGAATGATCTCTTTCTTTACCAGGCAAACAAAATCTGTATGAGATACCAACGTCTACCTGCTCTTTTTCATTCCTGCTTTTATTTTCCATATTTAATTTGCGATCGGAGTTTTGAGAGATGTGAAAATCTGAGTTAAAATAATGAATCTGAGTTAACTTTAGGTCATAATTCTAGCGGAAATAAAACATGCTAGAATCAAATTTAGAATCCTCAAACTGGTGCTACTGCTGCTGCCAGCAGCTCCACTGTTTTATCTACCTGCTGCCAAGCACTCCAATTGTGGTTACAGTGTACAGTGGAGTACATAGAGGGCAACACCTTTTCCTCCTGTTTACATAGAAAATAAGGATTGTCATAAGTCCTCAGGAATGGTGTTCTGATCATCAAGCCATAGGATGTTTCTAAATAAGATTTTTTGTTGCTAATTCTATCTTCATTAGATAATTTTGAATATCCAATAATGAATAAATGCCCTGAACAACAACTACTCCAAAGCTGTTTATATTGAATATTTAACAAAATATTTGGTATTATCAAACTAACTGCAAGAGTGTTATAATCCTCTATAATGCACAAATGAAATTCCCTGAGAGGAAAGGCATCCCAGGTTGTTCTTTCTCCTCTGTCTCTGCTGGAGAGGTGAGATTAGTAGTTAAGGCTACTTGACTTCCGTGAAAATTTTCAGTTGAATATCAGATGTTTTGTGCTGAGAGAAGGAAGAACTGAACTTAGCAGAGATCACAAGATGCTAGTAGAAAATAAAAACAATTTGCCTTCTGAAGTTTATTGCTGTGGCATTAAACCTTATCCTTCAAAAATTGCATGGAATAAAGTAATTTTAGAATTAAATTTTAAAAGAAAGTGCTATAAAAACTGATTTCCTTGAAAAAATACATGAATTGTCCTAGCGTTTTTGCTCACTGAAGTCTACTTAGGCAGTTAAAGTGTATGAAATATGCAATGTACGTTCAAGCAGAGTATAATTTAGGATTCTGTCATCTGTGCCTAAATGTCTAGACCAGGTATCCTGTTCAGTTCAGCAGCAGGCCAACTATTACAGTCTACCAACTACTCTATAACCACTTCTAGCTTGGATAGATTTCAAAAATACTAATGGTATTTGCTTTTCTAATCTGGAAAGTGACCCCTTAGCTCCTCACCTTCTGTACGTAGACAACAAACAAGATCCTTTCAGCTATAAACTTGAAGACCATTGGTTACTTCAGTAAGCTGATTCATTTAATCATAAAAGCATAACTGTTGGACTTGTTATAAGAATGCCTTTTCTTTCTGTTGAAAGTATCTTTTCCTGGGTAGAGTACATGGCTAACAATTGAGATTGATAAAATTTGTCCCTGGCTCTTGAAATTATTTATTGCATTATTCCAGGTAAATCACTTTCTTGCCACAACTTTTAACTACTTTTCAGAGTATAATACTGATACCTGTAAAATTATTTGATATCATTGAATAAACAGTATTCAAAGTAACTTTCTAGATATGAGAAAGTTCAGATGCAAATCCAAACACAACTGTGTTCACACCACTTATCCTTTATCAATCATATTGTATACTTACATTTTCTTAAATGTGAGGCAATAATGAAAGAAGCTATTAATTACTTTACTTGGAGTAGATAGCCATGATGATACCTTCCCTTTGCCTTCAGCATTTTATTTGTGTCAGTGGAAATCCCACTGACACAAATAGTAGTTCCAAGATTAAGGAATGAAAGTTGTCTTTGAAAAAAACTATTGCCTGTAAAATGTTCATATTGTTTCAGGTGCTGGGTACCCCTCCCTGATTTTTGCTAGCTCTGGACTGGTTGCCTTTTATTGAACTTATAGGAGTTCAAGACATGCTGGTTGCAAAAATTAGGAAATGCTGAGCACTGTTTATGTATCAGTTATGTCAGGAAGTGTTAGGTGAATGTAGCTGCTTTAATTAGATGATTTGAAATACAGGAATGCAGCTTAATGTCTTGCTTTTTCTATGGCATTAGCGTTCACATATGTAGTGTTACAGACAGACACATTCCATTCAGCTTGTATTAAAGACAACATGCATAAATATTAAGAAAAAGATGTAATAGATAAAATGGAAATAGTATCATTATGTAACTTGAGAGTGTAAAAGACCAACATAATGTCAACATCCATTTTAAAAATCTGTTTGTAGATAAATATACTTAAATATGGTAAACCTCTGAGAATAATCTGCCCTATAAAGCTCCTTTCTTGCTTGCAGAAATAAGGTTTTCTGAAGGTAATAAGATTACCAGTCCTTGACTTTTAATTACCTAGAAGGGAGTTCAGTGGTATCACTCTTAGGAGTGCTAACTGAAGATAAAAACATTTAGTTTCCAATGCAGCCCTGGAGGTCAGACACTGCTTGCTCTGCACTGCCTGAGGTGTTTATTTTACTGAAATATAACAGTCTAAACGAGAGAAAGGCATTTGCAACATGACCCTTGGGCCCCCTCGAAGTGACCACTGCACTGAAGTAACAGGCCCATTTGATTACAGGTGTTGCAGAGTTAAAGGCTTAAACATACCGTTCCTTGAAAGATGAGTGTCACTGACATATTTTCTGAAAAATACCTTTGCCAGAATCTTTTCTCCCGAGAAGCTGGGAAGCTTCAGCTTCTCCATGTTTTGCTACTTTGGAATGTGATTTGGAGAATTGTTTACCCAGCATGTGAATTGTTTTTACTTGATGATCAATTACAGGTCCAGCAGTGTCGGGACTCTGGTCAGTCACAAGATTTTATTATTCATTCTTTTCTAGCCTTCTGATGTCTCCTTTCTTCTTTAGAATAGTTTTAGTATATAATTTTCTTTTAATATAATATATATCATAAAATAATAAATCAGCCTTCTGAAACATGGAGTCAAGATTCTCATCTCTTCCCTCATTCTAGGGACCCTCAAACACCACCACAGATGAGTCTAGGACAACACTCTTGATTAAAGTAGTACAGTATATAGAAGGAATAATTTGGTTTATTGTACCTGACCCAGAACAGAAATGGGATCTTCATATCAATATAGAGGTGATGATCTTAAACTCCCTGCAGAGTCCCAGCACCCTTTAGTCTTCTGCTTTTCAGATGAGATCAATAACTAAAAAGTTCTTGTGGCTCTGCGTCTTCCCCACAGATGTGTGCAGAAAGCACAGCTGGTCAAACTTGACATGTTGAAAAAACCCAGAAACTATAATTCAGATTGTTTTTTCTTTTTTTTTTCTATTGCTATAAATTTTACTTTTAGGCAGGAAGAAGTTCTGGCAGAACTGGAGAACAGAAGTAGATGATTAATCAGAGTGGTCCCACCAGAAAATCTTGGCAAAACACAATTAGGTTCCAGGGAATGGTCAACTTCTTATGTGATTAATTTTAAAACTTCAAAATTGGCCTGTGTAGGAGATGTTATCGCAATTTCAGGATCTGGTAAGAGATGAAGTTGTTTATGTAGGGAAAGCAAAATAAATATTAGGAAATCTAGAAGAAATGTTTATTAAAGAAACATTTTCTGATATTTTCTTTATAGGAGATAGTAAACATAACTCTAAAGCTGTCATAAAGATTTCTATGAAAAAACCCTGTGCTGAGAAAAAAATTTAGCCTCCAAACTATGTAAAATGGCTCTTTTTCTGCCTTACCTGTAAATTTCACAGAGATTTAAAAGATTCAGCTTTCAGTAATGAAATCATTATCAGGTAATGAGCCTAGAATATTAACTGAAATGCAGAAAAAATTAATTTTCTTTAAAATAATGAATTTCTGATATTTGAGAGGTGAAAATACTATACTGTCAGGTTTTGTATTAACAAATTATTTGTTAATTAAGATGTCAGAAATGCTTGATTTTTATGGCACTACCCTATTACCTTCATGTGACAGCTAAAGGTACTTTAATGATAAATAAAATGCAGTATTTAATTTTCTAATTAATCATAAATGGATTACCCAATCTGTTTTGCTGTAATTAAATAAGGATATGTAAGAGCTATTCTGTTCTAATGATATGGCATACCACACCAAAGCAAAAATCATTTGAGCTATTGTGTCATTTCAGAATGACCATGCTAATGCCCTACTTGTTAAAGTGTAAAAGTAGCTGTGAATTTAGGAGTAAAGTAAATCTCAGTGCAAAAGGGACGCACTTCAATGATTTCAAAGGAATTATTCCTGTATATCTTTGGCCAGTTTATGGTACCCTTTGTTCGTTATGAAACACATGTTAAATCGCCATAGCACCTTTGCTGCTTATTTCCTTGTTTTTGCTGAAAGATCTTTGGCCTGGTATACTGAATTATGACACTGAAGTATTTAGGTATTTAACACGCTTTATTGAATTGCTTTGAGAGATTTGAAAGCTCAGTCCATTGGAGAGATATGAAAAATATTACTGTGCTGCATTCTTCATTGGTACATTGTCTGTGTGATGTTCCTACCTCCTATCACGTCTGAATTCGTGTCCTGAAATTGAGTCTTGCATTGCCTTTACAATGGATACAAAAATAACTGCCTAGTAATTATAGGAGAATTCAGACAAATGGATAGTGGTATCTCTGAAACTGTAGTCTGTCTGACAGTGGTATTTCCATTTTATTTTGTGTATTTGATCATTTATTCTTTATCTATAGATATTTAAAAATAATTAAGACAATAAATGGTCTTGAGGCTAGAAGAATTCTAGAGTTAGATTACTTCTAGAGTCTCTAGCTTCTAAAGACTTGAATGTAAAAATTATATAGGAATGATCTATATTCACTACTTTGTGCCATAAAAATCTCAAAGTAAACTAAAATACTACCTAAAAGCATTTTGTTTTGGAAGATAATCAAAGTCTTTCAGAAATATTTGTTTCAGCCTAAGGAACACAAGCATTAGCTTAAAAAAAGGCTTTGACCCAAGGGTTACACTTGCAAGACATCCTTCTGAGCAGGTGGACCTCTTATGGTGTCACAGTGAGACTCATGTTCGAGAGAGGCTGCTTCAGGCTGGGTTCTGTTTGTGAACTTGCTGTGTTGCACCGGTGCAGAACTCACTCCACTGATACCATGAGCACTCAGGGAGGCGCAAAGCCAACCATGCAGCAAAGATTTATTTGCAAGGATCAGAGTCTTAGATGGAGAATGTGCTAATTTTGCTGCATGGCCCGTTAATTTTTCACAGCTTTGGGGGAAACATAATGAATAGCAAGATTATTAGTTTCACAGCTCATAGATCACTGCTCCCAGAAAAGGAGAGAGCAAGCAGGCCGGGGTACTGTAATAACCTACCAAGGTCTCCCACCACCAGGAAAACAGACTTCCTCTTTCGTGGTGGGGAGGCATCTGGCTGCACTTGCCAGCAGACATCAATTATTTCAGAAGTTTTCTCTGCTACAGTACAAGGGTGTAGGATTTCACAGAATAATTTGTAGGAATTCCAGTGGTTTCTTTTGCCAGCACTTATCAATGTTGGGATGTACCTTTAGACTGTTGAACATATATCCACAAATTTAAGTGGATCTGAGATTTTAACAAGATATGACCTTGAGAGCAGGTGATCTTTTCCTTTGATGATGTAATTTTTGAATTGGCATGTGCAGCATTGATCCTGTATTTTTCAATTATTAAACTCTTTCAAAATTCTTCATGGTTTAGTTGTTTCTCATGACAATGTCAAAATAAGGGCAAAGGTAACCAGTTCTATGAAAATAAAATACTATTTTCTTCTATGTCCAGGAAAATTGTTATTTCCTACCAATGGGCTCCCTCAGGGAAGAACAGAGGAAAAGAGGAAAGAACAGCTAATCTCATTTTTCCTAGCAGCAGCACACCTGGAAAGCTCTGACCTACACTGCAAACCCTGCTAGGCTAAGACTTCCAGGACCATGGCAGAGAGAGTTATGGATAAAATAGTTGTTCAGAAAGGAGATTAAATAAATGAGATTATCTTTAATAGGATCACTCAGTAGGGGAGAAAACTGTGAATGAATACTTCTATGACAAAGCAAACAAACTCCAAATTAACAATAGGTTGATGTGACACAGGGCTAAGGTGAGTGAAAATTAAGTTCATAATTGGGCTATTTGCCTTTCTGAAGCTTAATTTAATAGAGGGAATTTAATAAACTTTGATTTTTTGAATATTGGCCATAATATGAAGAAGTGGATTTCTTTAGGCTTAGAGAATTTTTACTTAGTGTGATTATTATTCAAGACTTAGTAAAATGTGCATTCTTGATGGCTTGCCCTAGAACTGGGGTAAAATGTGAAATTTTTTTATAATACCATGGTTTTATGCTAAGTAAAGTTGAAAAATAAAATTTTTACAATGCTAATTCCAGAAGAAGCATCAGGATCTTTCAGTTCATTACAGAAGTATACATTTCCTAATTGACTTCCTATTTAAATATAAGAGTGTAAATCTTTTTGTTCAGCTTGTTTAACTGCCTTTCTTCCTTTATAGAGATTTAATGGAGGCTTATTGCTCAATTCTGCAGGTACCTGGCAGATAATGCCTCCCAGATACAGCCCATGATAAGGCTTGATTGAAAGGAAGGGCGCACTGAAATGCAGAAGAGGAAATCTTCAGTGGATCTAAGGATCAGAAATAAGTATAGTAGCTTGTATTACTTATAGGGAAAGGTGTAGCTAAGAAAATGTTGAAGAGATTAATTCAACAAACAAAAAATTCTGATGGAAAGCATAATTTATATCAGTGTTATTGACAAAGAAGAGTGTTAAACCTAAACTATATCATAATTTTAAGCCTAAACTTTTCAAAAAGGACTGATCTAGGTGTAAAATGTTGACCAGTTACACATTCGGCTATATTATATTTGATGCCATTATTTTTGACAAGCAGTAGAAACTCTTGAGTGTGAATTAGGTTCATCGACAGAATGTATTCAGAAACTGCTGTCCCTAAACCAGTATTTTTAACACTTCCAACATCTGTATTACGTTATATTTAATTCATACAGAATAATTCCAGTCATTTACAGTAAGAATTGAAAGCAATTTAAAACATATGTCTCATAAACTGTCCGCCATAATCTATGTAAGTTCTTTGCTACAGCACAGATGCTTATGTTCAGGATGCTAAAGAATGGTCTTAAGCATATTTTTGTATTTAATGAAAGTCAAAGAAAGTTTCTGTCAGTTCTTTACTTCTGTGTATCACATAGAACTGCCTTGTCTTGGGATAAGGTACCACAATGACACATCTCTAGATGAGTTGGACAAATAAACTCAGCTCACCCTCTGAGAACCGGAAACAACATTTATCTATTGATTAATCCATCCTTTCATGTGTGTGTCATGCATCCCAATAGCCATAACAAATCATCTGTAGTTCTATGTATAGAATATATATATGTGTGTATTCCTATGATACCTGTCCATGGAAATTCAGCAGAATGTGTCACAAAATATAATGGCTTTCTCTGATTGCATCTTCAAATATTCATCTTGTGTCCTTGCTAGTTTATATGACATGCTGTCTTTAGCTGTTATAATTTTTAATCTATAAAGCTCCTTAAAAATTCTTCTTTAATTGTGAGAAGTAGGATTTTCCCCATGTTTGTAGTACAAGGTAGTATCACTATGAGTGTGATTCTTTCTTTTTCTAGGAAAAAGAAGCCTGATGAATGACATTGGACAAGCTAATTGAAAAAGTTGAAGGAAGAGACATGAAGTATAGGATACAATGATAGTTATACACTTTCTGGGTCCTAAATTGTTCTAATACTCTTCTTAAGTGGGCAATGGAAACCTGATCTCAGCACTCTAGTTTCTAGGAGAACAAACCACAATTATGTTCTTTGTCCTGGAAATGTGGGAAAAAGTGCCAAATTATTAAAAGGAGCAATTTAGGTTCTTAGGACTTCAGGGAGTATGTGTGTGTGCAGATATGCCTATGTGTACAGGTATGAGTGTATGGCACACATTTTTACACATATATATGTAGATAAATACAGTGATAGTTATGGACTGAAGCAGAGGGCCACCTGCCTCTGAGGTGTTTTGACTTTTAGTTGAATCACACAGGGATTCTCCAGATGCATCTGGATAACCACCATGGGAATTAATTTTGTTTCCATGATGGGGTAATAAGGTTCATCTGCAACAGTTTTAGAGGTACAAGAGAATGAATGATGCGATAAACCTCATCCTGTTTTAAGAAGCAGCTCTTCTTCTTTTCCTAAGCGACAACAGGACGTCCACTCTGATACCTCTAGACTTTTTCTTTAATGTTTATTCTTGCCTACTTTTCATGAAACAGTTTTAAATGTGAGGTAAAACATTAGTGGCATAGAAATCATAATTTTTGTACCTTCTATATACTTTCAGCATAGCTTAATATTCCAGTGTATTAGAACATATTCAGTAAAGCAAAAATAAACTTCGGGAAATAGCATTTTCTTAAGAAATGTTGCCAGGAGTGCATACATGAAGCAATCCTTGTCCTTCTGATTGAACCTCATGGGTAAAATTCTGGCACCACTTCAATCAGCTGAGGTTGCCGGCTCTATCCACTGAGACAGGATAACCTCTTCTGTTTTTCACCATCTAGTAAAATGAAACTAAAGGAAATGTTATCTCAATGAGTTTTGCAATGTCAGTATCAGAAAAGACAGATTTTTTCCCGTCACTTTTAGTTGCAAATGAGATGTTTACATTCTGCTGACAATTAATAAGTTAATTGGTAACTAAGTTTCTAATTAGTCAAGTTCCTAAAACAAACACACAACCAAACTTTTCATAGAAGTAGAAAGAGGATAGGATTAACACACATTTCATGTGAAAAAGCTACATACAAATTAATGGTTATCCTCCTGACCTTCCAGAAACATCTTTCCAACATCTATGAGAAACCTACCAGGAAACAGGAATCTAAGTCAGTAGTCCCTAAGGTAGTTAAGCATTGGTTGCTAAAGTAAAGAACTCTTTGTTGCCTGAACATTTCCTTTGATTTAACTTGGAAAGGTTGCTGGAAAATTGTTTGAGTTGGCTTTTTCCTGTCCACTGATTTTTGTGTAATCCACATCTAAGTAAATATGTAATCACAACAGCATAGAATTATGTTAAAATCTGACTTTTATATACTTAAGTATTTTGAGACTTTGATAGCCTTGCCTTTTTGCAGTTGAGAGTTTTTTGAGGGGGCAAAGAAGAGAAGACAACCCATTCCAGTTCTCAGAAATCTTCAAAATGAAATCTGATCCTCATAAAACAAGTACAAATTGAAGAACACTACACTGAATGACATGTGAGAGAAACAACTACGAGGAATACAGTAAAAGAAAATGTCAAAGGAAATACACACTGGAATTCCTCTAATTTGTGGAGTAAATCTGTACCAGTGAATACAGAAAATTTTATTGCCCATGAAATTCTGACACTTCACACTTATTTTACTAAGAATCAAATCAGCATACTGTGAAGCAACCTACAAAATCACATTCCATTAAGTCAAAATACATTTCAACTTTGATGATGATTCATTACCTTTCACATAGAATAAAACTTTGCACCAGCCTCAACGGTTTTCTTTCACTGCCAGCCAGATTATATATTAAGTTCTAGAGAAATAATTTTTATAAGCTTGCCTTTGGCAACACTTAGAGTGTGAGTGATATGCAGTAAGACACCAGATTGAATTCCTGTTGCACATTATAAAAGACACCTTGAAGGAAGTCTCCTCTCCTCTCCTCTCCTCTCCTCTCCTCTCCTCTCCTCTCCTCTCCTCTCCTCTCCTCTCCTCTCCTCTCCTCTCCTCTCCTCTCCTCTCCTCTCCTCTCCTCTCCTCTCCTCTCCTCTCCTCTCCTCTCCTCTCCTCTCCTCTCCTCTCCTCTCCTCTCCTCTCCTCTCCTCTCCTCTCCTCTCCTCTCCTCTCCTCTCCTCTCCTCTCCTCTCCTCTCTCTCCTCCTTTTCTCTCTCTTGCTTTACATCAAATCTTGCAATGAATTTCTGAGGAACAAGAGAATTGATAATGAATGTACAGAGATTTGAATAATCAGCCAATTCCAAGAAAAATATTGGAACAAGTGATCGTTGTACTGCAGTGTTATCTGAATTCCCCTTTCAAATTTCTAAGAACAGATTTTGCTCCAATGTACTATGGAGACTATGTAAGTCTATATGAATTTGTTCTTTCAACATATATTTTCAGAAATAGAGCGTTATATCAGAGATACATACACATACTTATTCAACAGCTCAGGGATTACATAAAGGTCAGGCCATTTTATATTTCTGTGTAATATATTTTCACTGAAAATTATTTCCCATCTTCAGTTTTCTTCTTTATTTTCCAGTGACAAAGATGTTATGGCTTGAAGAGATGACCAATGTGAACAATTTATGGAAGAATAACACACAAGTATAAAAAGTTAGAACAACAAGGAATGTGAGCAGAATTGAATTCTGAGACTTCACATAACAATATCTCTACCTTTATTTTGAAATACTAATGAAATTTCTTATCTATACATTTTACGTCACAAAGACAGAAGTATTTCTGAATCTATTCCATTTACTGCTGTGAGAAGTTTCTTTTGCTATTGGTTGCCATGAGCTTGATCGGAGATCAAGATGAACAGTACTTCAAAGCATTTGTTAATTGAAAAACAAGGTAGCTGATTTTTTTTTGTGTTAATTGATCTCTTTAAGTGGCTAATAGGGTCTTTCTTTAGACAATATATAGAGGCTTGAGTGTGTCTGATTTTTGCAATTTTCTGTTTGCAATTTTCAGATAAGGTTTTCTACACTTGTGTCTGATTTTTGCAATTTTCTGTTTGCAATTTTCAGATAAGGTTTTCTACACTCTCTTTGTCAAGAAATGTGTGACTGACACTGATACAGCAGACCACACATACCTGTAGTTAACTGAGAAGGTGGCAGGCCGTTGAAACAGAAGATTTCTTATAAAGAAACTATGTAAAAGTCTTAATCCTTCTTCCTGCAGAGGTCGGTTGGAGTTTTGCATTTGATTTTGTGGAAACCAAATTGGTCCCCAGTTGAATAGAAAACAATCACTCACTGTATAGTGAGAATTTAGATCCAGCAAAAAAGTATACATTATTAAAAGGGACTGACATAGGGGTCACTGAGCAGTTTTAGTAGCCTACAGATCATTACATTTATTACTCAATTTTTTTCCTTTTATGCAAGAAAAACTCACAGTGACTTCGGTAAGTGTTTTTCTTACTTAAGGAGTACAGAACTGAGTACTTAGTTGAGAACGAAAGCAACATTAATGACTTCCATATGTTATTGCATAAACCTCATTCATATGTTTTTGATTTAAAATATTATAAAACAGAAAACAAAAATATTCTGTGTAACTTTTGTTGAGAAGCAGAAATGCTCTAAAGACCATGGATGAAAACAATTGAATTTTAGTTAGATGTGCAGTAATCTTTGAACCCTGGAAATAATTTCTACAAAACAGTCTCTTGTTCTTTTTGTTCAGTATCTGTCTTACATACTGTTTCCATTCTCTTGTCTTCGCCTTAATTATTTCCAAAAACCCTGTGGGGATATTATGTCAGCACTTCTTGACCTCATGTGGTGAAGTTGTCAATGTTGAATTAAGCATTTTTTTAATATAACCATATCAATCCCATACACAGATCTTCCCTACAACAACCTTGATCATGTAGTGAGGTGAAAATACATTGGAAAATGCAGTAACTGAACTGCACTGAGAATGTGGGAGCCTACAAACTAATTCAAACTTGCTAAATAAATTATGACTCAACATATGAATACTGTTCAGCTCCTATTTTTATATAGAAATCCTTAAGCAGAGAAATAATCCCCTCTTCGAGGATAAGGAATTGCAAACACAGCAAGACTAAAATTTAATAGAGAAGTAAAACCTGTTGCCACTGAATCTGTAAATAATATTAGCAGCATCCTTATGTACTGAAAATAGTAAAATTTTTTCCTATTTTTTTTAAATTAAACCCATACCAGGTTATAATCTAAACTACTCCTGTAAGGACAGTTGTCTAAAGTGGACTTCTACTTTGATCTTGGTATCTGGAATTTGAAGTTATGTGCACTTTCTAGCTCAAATTTCTCTCCATGGCCGTTAATTGGGTTGCTCTGTCAGATAGGTGTAGCCAGACAACATGAAAACAGCTGCAATGTTTTGTGTTCAAAATTTAGCTTGTAATTTACCTGGATGTGAACCATATAAAATAGTCTAAGCCTTAGATCACAATACAAGCAGTTAATCTATTTTTTTCACATTTATTTAATAAACTGTGGTGTGTTATTCTGTTACTATTACTTCTGATGAAGTGAGGAAGAAAGCATGAATATGGTAGTCTTCTAATGAGCTGTGTTTGTACCAGACTAGCAGTTTTCAAGCAAACATGCTGTGGCTGGAGATTTAGGTCAGTAGGTCAGGAATTACTCTTTCAGAAAAAAAAAGGCTGACATTGACTGACAAGGCTGTAAAATTTAGTAGCATTGAAGCACACATATATAAAACCTGCAAATAATGCAAACTGAAATGAAAGAAAAGGATCAAGGAACAGGAAACATCTCTAGTCCTCTTCCTTTTTATTGCTACATTTTTAATAGGATTGAGTCAGTAGGATTAGAGGAATAAGCAATCACCATTTAAAATTTTTATATTTTTATTATACACAGATATAAAACATATTAAAAAAGAAACAAATAAATATATAATATGTAATATATAAATAAATATTTACATAATTGAAAAAAAGCCAAACCTCAAAATACCACAGCACACTCCTGGGAAAGCTGGCAGCCCAGGGCTTGGACAGGAGCACTCCTTGCTGGATTGGGAACTGGCTGCATGGCCAGGCCCAGAGAGTGCTGGTGAATGGTGCTGCATCCAGCTGGGGCCAGTCACCAGGTCCCTCAGAGGTCTGTGCTGGGGCCAGTTCTGTTCAATATTTTTACTGATGACATGGATGAGGGTGTTGAGTCTTTCATTAGCAAATTTGCAGATGACTCTAAGCTGGGAATGTGTGTTGATCTGTTGGAAGGTAGGAGGGCCCTGCAGAGAGACCTGGAACAGTTGAATGGATGGGCAGAGTCCAATAAGATGAAGTTCAATAACTCCAAGTGCCAAGTCCTGCACTTTGGCCACAATAACCCCCTGCAGCATTATAGGCTGGGGATGGTGTGGCTGGACAGGGCTCAGGCAGAAAGGGACCTGAGAGTGCTGGTCCACAGCCGGCTGGACATGAGCCAGCAGTGTGCCCTGGGGGCCAAGAAGGCCAAGGGCTCCTGGCCTGTGTCAGGAATAGAGTGGCCAGCAGGAGCAGGGAGGTCATTCTGCCCCTGTACTGGCACTGGTGAGGCCTCACCTCGAGTGCTGTGTCCAGTTCTGGGCCCTCAATTTGGGAAGGACCTTGAGACACTTGAGCGTGTCCAGAGGAGGCAATGAGGCTGGTGAGGGGCTGGGAACACAAGGCCTGTGAGGAATGGCTGAGGGAGCTGGGGTTATTTCATCTGAGAAAAGGAGACTCAGGGGTGACCTTATCACTCTCTACAACTCCCTGAAAGGTGGCTGTGATCAGGAGGGGGTTGGTCTCTTTCTCCAGGCAGCAACTGACAGAACAAGAGAACAGTCTCAAGCTGCACACAGGGAAATATAGGTTGGCTATTAGGAAGTTTATTACAGACAGGGTGATAAATTTTTGGAATGGTCTGCCTAGGGAGGTAGTGGTCACCGTCCATCCCTGGATGTGTTTAAAAAAAGACTGGACGTGGCACTTGGTGCCATGGTTTAGTTGAGTTGTCAGGGCATGGGTTAGACTCGATGATCTTTAAGGTCTCTTCCAATCTTGTTCACAGATTCTGTGAATTCTGCGAATATGTAACCCTGTGTGGGATCTCAGCATCTGAGTCCTGAGATGCCGAGCCACCGAGACCACCCTTGGGGGGCTCGGGAGTCCTGGAATGTTGCCAGAAGTGTCTGGTGGCTGGACTTTGACCCTACACGGGAGACGACACCTGTATGAGGATAGGAGGACTTCACCGAGGTGAATGGCGAAGGGATTAGTTAATTAGAGGGTGAGACACAGGGTTTAGGATTTATGTACAGGGGGGTTTAGAGAAGTAAGATGGAGGAATTGGGGCGTGTCCTGTCCTTCTTCTTCTTCTTCTTCTCCTCCATCTTCTTTGGTGATGGTGGCACTTTTGGATTGGTCATTACTAAAAGTGCACCCGGCAATAAGAATAAATGGTATTGGGGAAAAATGATAAATATTGTACACGTAACCATGGGTATAAAGATAGGTGGCTGTACGGAGGGCAGCTCAGTGTGCTCATGGCTGACTGCTGAGCAGACCTCTGTCGGGCTGAAAGAAAATCTTTTAGATAAACAATTAATAAACATAAAAACCGAAAGAAGAACTGAAGCCTCTTCTCGTCCTTCGATACGCGGGCTGCCCCAAGGCCACTCCGGGCCTTTCCAGGCCCTTCAAACAGCAGAAAACCGACAACCCTGTTAAGAAGAATTTCTCATTGAAATATTATTGTCTTAATGTTGACAGTAAGTGAACAAGGCATTCAAAATTAGAGGCAGGTCAGTCATCTTGGGCATCTCTTTTCATTGCCCTGCACCCTTGGTTTATCTAAATTTCCTCAAAAAACTGACAAGCTGCTTTTGCCCCATCCAGAAGTGAGTCCTTGCAGACTCTAGAGGTACGTTATACTGGCTGACTTTCTACAGGTTTTTGCGTTCTAGGCAGGTATCTGAAGTCAATGTAAACCTCTGAGTTTTTTATAAGAATTCATTTCTGTTTCCTCCACCTAAAAAAAGTATTAGTTGCTGGCTATATAACTAGTTGAAACAATGTGTATGGTCATCCTCAACTTTCCTAAAATGATGCAATTAGAAAATTAAAGAGAAAAATTGTATACAATTTATTTCCTGGGGTACGCTGCAGGGCTATTTTAAACGTATATTGTGTTATTCTATTATTAGTGCAAATTACTGTGATGCTTTTATAAGATGAAATGATAAAAAAAACCAACTATAAAGTAGATAACTTGGATTAATACTCCTTGAAAAATTACTCTCTAGCCACTATCTCCCAAACCCTCAGCATTTGTGTTTTTTTTTGGTGGCAGAACATTAATCACATCGTGTCAAGGACTAAAGAAATATCACTTTGTCAAGAAGGATTTAGTTAAATCACACATTTTTTAACAGAGGTGGTAGTAATATCATAGGGAGTGTAACATATACACTTGTCTGGCTTCCAGCTGTTTGGTTTCACAGTTATGATTTGCACTGTGACATAAATAAATCTTTCAATAATAAAGCATAACATTTTGGAGTCCATGAGTTACTCTTTTTGAACATAAAAGAAAAGTTTTCTTTCACTATTAATTTTGAAGTACTATGTAACCTCTCTCAGGTAAATCCTAAAAAAATAGAATGACCAGTGAATTTTGAGAGTGAACCTAGAAGTTAGTTCAAGAAAATTCACTATTTTTTCCTAGATAAAAATTTAAATAATATTTAAAAATTTTCTAGCTTTCCTGAAGTAAACACAATTTCAAGTCAGTAGTACAGTTAATATTATTTCAAAGTCCTTTATTCTGATACTGATTAAAATCTAGCCATATGTAAGAGAAAATATTGGGAAAATCAGCTTTTGAGAAAATTGTCTCAGGTCTCATCAGGAAGATGTCTGTATTCCTCCAGTTTCTGTCCTTTGGATTTTTGGATTTTTTTCCCTCAATACTTCTGAGGGGTCATATTTTTGATAAGGAAGTATTTCTACTTGAGCGACTTCTTGTACTTGTTTGTAAACTCTTTACAAGAAAACCTAAATCCATGTTTATATATAGGAAAAACTACACAGGTGCAGGAAAAGAACAGCAACTGAAGAGGGAGGTAAATACAACATATCATTTGATTTCTTAATGCTTTGGTGGAAGTGCCCTGTTCTGGCATTATCACATCCTACTCTTTATAATACTTCTGTTACTGAGGCACTAGAAAGTTGAATTTTGAATCAAGTATAAGGACATTCCAAACCTATTAATTCCTGTAAGTCCCAGCATTTAATGAGCAACACTGAGAGTTGAATGTGAAATGTGCAAATTGTACAATGTGTTGAAAGAATTGACTGTACAACACCTGATATGCTTATGCATATGGGAATCCTATTTGTTGTCCTGTTTCGCTGTATTTAAAGGCTGCTATTTTCACCATTAAAAAAAAATGAGTACAATACACAAACAAGAACTCCTCTTGCTAACATACTGATAATTTTGCCAAGAAATTTAAGAATTTTAAGATAACAAAAAATAAGAGAAGTTATTTAAGAGTTTAAGTATCTCTTCAGTCTGATTTGTGGGCTCCAGCTTGAGATATGGGTGCAGAAAGATATAACAAAAACTAAGCAATGAAAACAATTGCCATCCTTCCCCTAGATGTTTCATTTCAGCAAATGGCCTGCATGTTGGAACAAGATGCAAACACAGTAATTACGCCTGTATAAAATACAGGGCTCTGTGTGTGTGTGTGTGTGTATGTTACTTTATTCAGTAAGATTAGCTTATTATTGCATCATGATTTTTGCCATCTTTGCATCCAGATTTCACACAAAAAAAAAGGACTGTCATTTCAGAAAAAAGTTATTTTTGGGAGAATGGCCACTGCAGAGTTTGGATTTAACCAGTGAGCCATAGAATAGACAATAATTGTTTGGATTTCTCTGTGTTATTCTGTCCAATTCACTGGTATTTCTGCTTCCATCTTGCAGCACTACACTTAACCTCCTCCTCCTATCTGAGGTGAAGTTTTTCACCACTACTATCTTCTTTTTATCATCAGCATTGGATTTTTTGGTTCTGTCTTGCTGCTAACAGTTTTCTTGGTGGGCCTTCTGCAATAGTCTTGTTACACTGCCAAAGGTTATTTTCTCAGTCAATGTAGTTTAGTCCCTGTCTTAGCTGTTCACATTGGAAGAAAAAGAAAAAGTACATTGATGATCCTGATTCTCAGTCTGGAAAAGCACAAATGGAGTCCCAAGCTTGTACATAGTTACTTTGCAGATAAATAAAATAAGATGGCAGTAGAACTCTATAAAAGCTCAGTTTTATTCACATGGGTCTAATAATGGGATTGGGATCCAAAAATTATGTGACTTTTGTCCTTACAGATGGCCTGAAAAACAACTCTTCTGGTCCAGGTACTCCTTTTTCATTTTGGTTGCTTGTGAAAGTCACATCTCTGTCACAAGGCATGCGGGTGGTCCGAAGGCTAAATTACATTTAACAAGTGGGGTCACTAGTTTAAAGAGCTAGAATGCTGTGCCAAAGACCACAGAAGAAGTTTGGGGCAGAAAAAGAGCAGAATGTGCATTTCCTACAACCTTGCCCAGTCCTTGAACCACCAGTTCAGCCTTCTGTTTCACTGTTACTGTCATCACCATGACTCACAAGTTGTCCAATCTGCAGTCAAGCTTGAAGGTTTCAGTAATCAGAGTTGGCTAAATTTTCTTTGTAGAAGAAAAACTTGAATTATTGAAATAAACTTGCAAAAAAGTGACTTTGGTCAACCGTGAACACCAATTGTATTCATTAATTATTGCTAATTATACAACTGAACCTTCTTAAAAGGATTTTTCTGAGAAAGAAAGCCAAGTGTTGGGTATTTGTAATACATAACTTTTCTATAACATACTACCATTTGTGTATAACATCTTGCAGTGTGTGCTCTGTTATGGAAAACTGATCTCACAAAAAAATAAAAGTTACCCATCCAGAATAGCACATAAAATCAGTGGGGGGAAAAAATGGCATGTACTGGGGAAGGGCATCCTTTCACTTCAAAATTTTTAAATGTGAGTGGCATTTATTTATTATTTAATTTCAACCATTTTTCATATGTAAAAACTGATAAGCTCTTTTAGATATGAAGAAAAATAAAAATATTATGGTGCTCTGTAAGGAATTCTGAGAAAAGAAACCAAAATGACAATGTTTAATAAATAAATCCATAGTACTAATTTGCACCTCTCAAGGATTTAACTTCTTGTCTTTTTCCTAGATCAAAACAAATTAAACCATTAAGTTCAGTTTATGCTGAAGAAATCTCTTCTAAGGGTCATGACTTAGGAGCTTGGGTTGTGAACAGAAGCATTTTTGTAATGTATTTTAAACATCCAACATGATTTTCTTATAAGAATAATTTTCTTAAAATAATATATTTTTGTGTGTTAGAATTGCTGTATTTTAAGGGTATTTTGCTTATCACTACAGTTTACCTCACTTGTTGGCACTTTTCTTCCCACTGGAAAACTTTGACATACATATTTATTGCAGTTCACAGCTTTTTGTGTTTCAGCTGTCACTAAGGTCTCCTTACACAAGTGCAGAAGTATGCAACAATGAGAAATAATGGCAAGAAAACACTTAGACAAATGTTTCTAATGCTGCAAGAGAGTTTGATCTGGCTTGAGAGATCCGGCATAAAGGTTCTAGTTATGGAGTTAAAATGGGCTCCTTTTCTTGTTTTGTAAATTCTTTTCCCTTCTTCTCAGTGATAACATGAAAAAAAAATCTACTATCAACCTCAAGTTTCATGCCACTGTGTCACTGAATTTATGTACACCTGTATTTCAGGAACTGCTGCAACTATGAAGGAAGCTGCTCTTACTTTGTGAGACTAAACTTCATTATTATTTTAAAGAATGATGCAACTAAGGTAACTAGTTATTAATAAATAATTTCATGGTTTTTCAGTTTACTGCAAATGCATCGTGGACTTCTGGCCAAGGTAGATCTGTTGGATATTTTTTAAAGTGTCTACAAGTCACAGTAATTTTTCACATCCCTATTGAGAGCTCAGGTCTAGGGGAAAAGATGTGCCACTTTACTATATGGGAAGACAGATAAGACTGCTCTTGCAGTTGTTCTTTGGGGGAAACATCAAGGTCACTCACTTTAATCAGCTGTTACAAATAGAGTTTGGGCATGAATTTTAACTGCACATTGCCTGCTTGCCGCTAGTGCAGAGGCCACCTGGCACCAAGTGAAATGACTTTCTATCTGCTCTTATCTCCTTTTCCACTTTATAGGACAAAGCCAAACAAAGTATCTTAAAGCTGCTTAATCTCATCTGCCTGACGAGAAAGAACCAGAAGTATTAAAAGTTAGAAATACTTGAAAAAGTGGGTTAGGAGCAGCTATGCTATGATTTTCTTTTACTGTCCTTTATTTCATCCCAGACACTAACAGTACTTCTGTGAAAGGGCTTAGACATATGTTAGTCAGCATAATAGCAAGTCAGAATAATATGAACAAGAAATATATTAACAAATTTGAATTGAAAATTTGGAGGCATACCCCTGTTGTTCTATCTCCTGGGAAAAACCGAGCCACTTCAGCAGTGCATAAATCTCCTTAGATCTGGCACACAGTTCTGCATAGGGCTCTGCCCTCATTCACTCCTTCCCCTCATTCACTGCAAAGATCACAGCTATTGCCTGAAATTCTTTCTTTTTTGAGAAAATAATGAACTTCCCCATGGCAAAATATACAGATGTGAAGGATCAGACAAAATAGTAGATGGATGAGTGAAGAGATAAGGTCTAAGATGAAACAGCCTTTATATATATATTTATATATTCATGTATCATTAACCAAAAAGCAAACTACGGGGACATTTTTGTGATTTTACCATGGTATTACACTCACTTCCTCTTTTGTGCAAAAAATTATTCTAAAAAGAAAATATTTTCTAAAAGTTTACACAAGCATCTAGATAGCTAAACACTCAGAGATGTACAGTACTGACTCCAGCAGGATTTGTGTGCATAAACACCATTGTGGAGCTGAGATGCAGTATTTAGCACTGGAATGGTTAAGGATATACTAGGAATCTCTTGCAGTTGAAGCTGCCTAAATATGTTTGAATTATTAGTGGGTTAGCACAGAAAGCAGGAGGGGTTACTAACGCATTTCTTACCCCGTTCAAGTTGTTTATCAAGTTCAGCCAAAGTTAAATGTTATGCTCAATGCACTTCAAGTTTTATAGGTGGTATGGGGATAGATACATGTAGAGCTCTGCTACTTTCTGCTTGTATTCAGCAATTGCTAGCCTTCTTTTTGCTCATTATCTAAAGCTGGTCTCCATGGGTTGCAACTATTTGGGACACATACATTTAGCAACATCCCTATGTTAATATGGTTCTCCTGAGATCACAGCTGGGACACAGCATTTTTGTAGCTGCTTATGATTACATTAAGACTGTTCTCTTTCCAGCCTTTACTTCTTATGTCACTGTAGAATCATGAAGCCTGCTTTTGTAACTTGTGCCCACTTACATTCTGGAAACATCTCAAGGAGATTATGATTTCTTGTTTTCTTCTTTTTTTGTATGTGTTGTTTGCTTTAATTTGGATTTTTAATATTTATTTTTAATTACTCCTGCTGTCATTTAAACAATTTTACTGTAAAGATTTTTAAATCACTCTTATTCCTGGAAGAATTACAAAACAATGTTCACATCCCCCTTCTCTTTTCTTCCTATTGTGAAAAGGAAAAGTATGTTCATCACTGCATTCATACTAGAGGGTGCCATTTTCTTAAATCTGCGATCCAAGCTCCTTGCATAACAACTATTTAATCCACTTCAGATGAAATCTACTCTGCAACTTCAAACTTACTAAGTACTGCCCTGAATCCACTTATTTTAACTGATAAAAAGGGTAAGGCATACCAGATGAACATCCTTACCACTGGTTGAAAAAGAGTGTGCTGTCTTAGGTGAAGGCTCAGAGAGGAGTGGAAGACTCTAATTTCCTGCACTGATATTGCTAGATTTCAAAAAGGATGTCCGATGCCTGAAAGTGGGCTTCCAGGGCAATACAGATACAGACTGGGAATACAGAAAACCTCAGATTCTCTTGACAGGAGAGAACCTCTTCTAAGTTTTGGTTCTTGATTTGCTGTGTCTAGATTTGACCCTCCTGTCCAATGTGCATAGTTGTACATGCATGCACAGTCTTTTTAACTGATCATATTCCTCTGCTTCTGTAAGTGATACACTATTTTCTCTCTGTTTAACTCCTCCTGGCTCCTTTATGCAGTATTCCTCATGGCTGAACCCAAAAGGCAAAGCCCTTGTCTTTTGATTGGTGTAGTACAACCAGTTTTCTGTCTCCTGGTTAGACAGGGTACATCTAAATTTCCTTAAAGGTGTACACATGTTGTGTATTGAGTGAAGAAATATACTGAATGCTTTAACATGGGGGTCATCTATGCAATCTGGTAGAGGACAAAGCATGTGTAAGGCTATGAGAAAGTTCTCTGGTACTAAGTGAAGTAAAGAAAACAATCTTAAATTAATATTGCTTAAACACATTTAGTGCTTGCAAGGATTATTAGGTGAAGCTAACTTTCATTCTAGTTACTGTTGTCATTGCTAAGATTTTTCAAAAAATATTTGATTAGTTGTTTTTATTTTCTGGAAAAAAGTGGAGAAAAGCAGTGATATTGTGATGCCTTGTAAAAGACTCTCAGAATACCATATGTGAAAAACCAGCTGTGGCTTAACAACTACACATTCATTTATTAACTACCTTGCACAAAGATTCTGGTCATGTCTTCCGTCCCCCAAATATTGAGCTCTGTGGGAAGGAGACTCAGAAATGGGGTCAATGAAGCACATGAGCTTGATAGCAAAGCCAGCTGTTTGGGGTGCAGTGCCCCTCACCGGGAGAGCAGCCTGACATCCCGCACCCGTACGGAATGTACCAGATCAATGGCCCCCAGCTGCTGCATGAGGTTCATAAACAACTGAAGAAAGGCTGAGCTGCTCTCTGGCTCTTCTCGTCTTCCCTTTTTATCACCCAGCTGTGAGTATTCATGCAGACAGCTTTATTGATGTAGAGTTAGTACTGTTTTTGCAGGACAAGCTCTTAGCGTGTCACAGCCTCCTAATGGGTGATGCTTTGCATTTAGGGATTTTGGTCAAATTGCTTTCTGTGTTCCTCCCTTCTTTCCTTTTTGCTAGTCCATCTTTATGTTTACAGCATCCACATTTGAAGAAAAAATTAGTTGTGACATAACAGCTGAAAACTTGCTTACTTTTACTGTTTGGTACAGTCAGTGCAAGAAAGTACATTAAATGTATATAAGGATCTAATTTTTAATGCCGTGCATTTATTTTACAACTTTTGCACACTGTTGATATTTCCTCTCTAATGGATGCACACATATGGTGCATATAGAGTATATAGCATATGGCACTGTGCTGAGGGCTTTTTGACTTTAGCTGGAAGCTGATTCTTTATGTAATAAGAAAAAAGACACATTTTATCCTATCCATTCTTCTACATACTGGCAATGCAGTTATAAGTACTAAATCACTAAAATTGTGTAACAATTTCTTTGAAGAAGGAATTCACTCTAAAAATTATTTTAAAAAAATAATTAAAATTTCATCCAATGTAAGACAGGCAGGGCTAGTCTCATAGCTGAGCTTTATAGGAGTTGAGTTTGTTCATGATTTTTATTGGTTTTCCACTGGTCTCTTTTGATATAATTTTTATTTTTATTTCATACTGCTGAGCACTTCCTCAGCTGGTTTATTTCTGTGTAGGGCCCTAAGGAGGGGTTTGACATAGCAGAAAGAGGTGACAGCTGCTCCTGATGACAGAGCTACCTGCTCACATGATCTTTACATTGCAGCATTTGTTCATGTTTCCTGAATTCCTAATTACTGAATACCTGTAATTGAATGAAAATTTCAACTCAGAATATTAATTTCTAACCTCCATTTTACCACTAACCATCTGTTTTCTACCTGGCTTCCTAGAATTCACTCCAAAGTTTGAAATTCTGTACGGTATAATAAGAAAATAGTAATCTAGGAGCCATTTTGCAAAACTCTGCATTAGCAGATAGCAAAATATTATTTATTTTAGTTTGTATATTTAGACCTTTTTCATGAACATTTTTATAATCTTAGATTTTAAATATAACACTGAAAAAAATATGTGCACATTGCCCATGTGTACTTACTCTAGTTGGTGGTTATTCCATGAAACCATGAAGGACTCAAATCAGAGAGGAGTGTAAATGATTCCATCAGTACTATCAGTTCACCATTTTAACACTGGTAGAAGACTAAGTGAACAACAAGTCATCATAATGACATTTTACATAATGAACCAAGAAAATGGATAATTTTAGCAACTGAAATTTTATTCAATTTAATTTATAATGTTTAATAAATCCTTTTAATATTTTCATAAGCACTTATTTGATGTGGACTGGGAAAATAATTGGAGTTCCTTCAGGTTCAGAGTTTGCATAATAACTGTACTCCATACAGTACTTCATTCCATAGCTTCTTTCACTAAAATCACAGGCTTTAGAGGAATTTTTTCTGTCAATCTCCTAATTCCTTCATTATTGCAGCTGCAGGTGCAGAACTTCAGATCTTCAAAGGGTATATTGACAGTAAATCTGCAGAAAAACATAGAGTGGACTCTAGAACATCAAGGCCACCTTTTATAATTTAGAAATGCCTTGCTATGAGTCTGTACTTCAAATTTCAGAGGAATTCTTTATAATATACATAGTTGTTTTTATTTTCTTTCTTCTTATTCTCTCTTTTAATTTGTGGACAGTTTCTTTATGTATTTCTATCAGATAAGAGAAGCTCTTTGATCTCCAGGATTTACCGACTATGCACCTGGTGTTTGCCAATCAAGTTTTGGAAGTGGTAATAAACTGGAAAATGTAAGGCTTAATTTTGTTTCTGTATCTTTTCTTTGGAGAGAGGGAAGGAAGGGATGAAGGTGATACCTTTGATACCTTTGGAACAATTGGTTGAATTTAAATGTTGAATGCTAAATTACTTTAGAAATTGTCTTTTCACATCCCAGAATGATTCTTGAATGTTCAATAGAATGAAAATTTTTACTCTTATAGGTTGTTAGTTCAAAGTTGGTTGCATTTTTTGGCTAAATTTTTTTTTCTTTTTTTCTTTCTGGCAGAATTCCTCTTGATAAATTTCTTTCTCTCCTTATACCTAAGAAGAAAAATATTTTGGAAGAGAAGAATGAACTTCTTCACCTAAGTTGCTAACAAGTTTGCTTTCAGCTCTTCAGCTAACTGTAATTTAGTAATAACCTTAAAATCTTTGTGAAGTGAGTGGTTTGTTCCTAGAAAAGGTAGAAATCAGCTGCCACTTCTAACATGACCCTTTAGGCTTCAGAACAGGGCTTTGCTATTCCCCAAAATACTGGTTAATCATGAGGCTAGGGAAAATGAAAACAGTAAAAAGTTATGTGAGAGAGAAAAAACACACCCAATTCCTTTTATTTTTATTCTTTGCTTTCTTTCTGTGTCATCCTTTTACTCTCTCTCTCTCTGACCCCTTTTCAAAAGTGAGAAAAGTATTACTGTGATCAGAAAACTTTAGGTAAATAGTAAAAAAAAATTAGTTCTAGGGCTGAATAAAGTTTAGTAAAGAGGCTCTGATATTTGGTGTTATGAATTCCTCTCATTAGCATCATGTAAAGCTGTGGAATCTTCTAGAAACCTGCATTCTAATCCATAAGATAAATATTTTTTAGTTCTGTAAGCAATACTGTGAATGAGAACATATGGCTGAAACAAATGGTAAATACACTTTTTTCAATAGGTCATACCAGCATGAAATACATGTTCTGTCATTTATAACAATAAAGAGATTTGTTTTATTAAATTGTTGTTTATTCATACATGCTATGCAGCTGCTAATGTCAGTTTATCATTGTGATCTTGTTTTGTTCATTATGTGGCAGCTGGAGGTTTGCTCTCCATGGGCTTTGGTCCCAGAGGTCAAATGAAGTCTTTTTTGTAATTTGAAAGGCTGTATTTCTTAAAACAAGCTTGACATCTTTCAGGTCATGGTCTACTTTGCTAATACCAGACTATTCCACATAGAGAAATATTTCAGATACATTTTCTGATGAGGTATTTTGTGTATATATATATATAGATAGATATATGAATCTTTATACATAGTGCTAAAGATGGGGATTCTTATCCATTTTCTGATCTGATTTTCTGTTATTCTGGACCCTTAAAATCTGTCTCTCTTGTCAAACACAATTTAGAGTTTGGGGTTTATTTTAATGACTTATTGGAGTGGTAAAGTGAAGCAGTAGGATCAATTAATTACATGACTAAGAAACTTCATTTGTATTTTTTATACTTGTTTTTTTTCCTTATGTACTTGAATTGTAACTGACTGAAACTCACAAAAGAGTAAAATATTTCTATTACTTTCAGAAAAGATCCAGCCTGAAGGAATAACTATTTGTGATGTCAGTTCCTTTCAAATTTGGAGGTGTAATATAGTGGTGAAGCATGTATCTAGCAAAAATAAGATGTAAAAATGAATCAATTTTATTATCTAGATTTCTTTGATTAGAGTCTGTGAATGCTCCTGTGCACATGCAAAGTAAACACTAATATTTTTAGAGGTTACTTGTAAATGAGAGAGACTTCGGGCTTTGTTTGAGAAGCATAATTTTTTTTTACTTCTCTCATTTAGGAAGATCAGGACTTGACATTTTTCCTTTTTATTTTGCCTTAAGGGCAGGTAGAATGAGAGTGAAGTGTATAATAATTTGGTTGGTTCAGATGGAAGAAAATATGTAGGCTGAAGGAGCTCATTCGAATGTAACCCATAATGTCTCTAATTTCTCTATAATTTTCTCAGTGGAGAAAAGAGTGAATTTCTCATTCAGTTATTAAGAAAGGGTTTTTTTACTCCAGAGGGATTTAGAAGCTGATGGGAACACCTTGCATGAAATTAAAATTTTGAAATACCTCACATGGTGTATGTTCAAGTCTGATATAACCGTTTTGAGATGAATTCTGGTATAGACTTGATAGAATTTTCACAGAATTACAGCAACACAAGGGAAAGAAGAGGCTTTTCTCCTGTGTAAACATCGATCATCTTCTCTCTCTTCTTGAACTTCATTCATTCAGCCCATTGGGGCCAAACTCTAACATACTACAACGATTTTCAGCATTTTCCATCTCTTCTATTTAGAGCTGTTTGATTCTGTTGAGTTCAGTTGTAAGTCCTGGCAAGAGTTTTAAAGATGACCTTTATATTTAAACTGTTATGAGGAATATGTCCTCAAGGAATTAAACACATACATTTCAGTGTAACACTTGACTGAGACACTCCTCATCATCTCCTAAAATCTCTATCTTTGCCCGCAATTTAACTTCTAGAGAGTGAATTAACTTGGTGACCTAATGACTTAGTTCTTTAATAAACATTTGGATACAATGACATAAACCATCAAGACAGGCTTATAGCCAATAAAAAGGTTTCTTGAGATAAAGTTTATATATCAAAAGCAGCTGGTTTTCCAAGACATGCCTCTTTCTAATTATCCCTGTTACTGGAAATCTAGACAATAAAATAATAGATATACTATCCTATATAGTAGAATGAAAATGGACCTAAAATTTTAATGTTCTTTAACTTCCAAGAGTAGAGAGTAAAAAATTTATTTGTTAAACTTATTTAATATTTAAAAAACATCATTAAACAATTAAAGTTTATTTGTCTTTAAGTTTTAACATTGTGAGAAAACTAGCTTATATTTTCCTGATTGTTATTCTTACTTTTAAAGAAATGATCTATTTTTCTACTTGAGACATAAAGTTTGCATGAGGACAAGCATAATTTTTGTTCCAGGTCCACATTTATTCCAAGTATGTGACTATAATGATGTAAAACACATAGCAATACATAACTTGGATTAACATTTACGGATCCTTCTTAACAATAAACATATCTTATATTTCCATTATCCATGTTTTTCAGATTTTTATATGCATCATTCATTATTCCTTCAACAAAGCAATGGAGGGAACAAACACTTTCTTTGTTGAATACCATTTCATCTGGAATTCTGAGCATACATTTTTTTAATCTTGTGTTAAATTGTTTTGTAACAGATGGCTCTAAAACAAATTGAAGAACATGTATTTGGAGTAAAATTATTCTTCAAAGAATATACAAATGTTATAATTTTTGACAAATTAATTTACTCTTCTAAAAGTATGTACATACTAACATTCATGACAATGATTAATCAAGTTTATATAAAAAGTTTTAGTGTTGAAGATCAGTCATGTTTATCAATTTTGTGCTAATAACATTCCTTAGTACTCCAGCTCTTTTATGTCCCTGTGTTAAGTCTTTACTCTGGTAAACTTCGCACTCATGCAGTTTTGTTCTCATGAGTGAAAGATTAGCAATGAACCAGACTAAAATGCAATCAAGTTCTGTCCCTCTTTTTCTGATTTTTTTTCTTATTAGCTATTCAGTTTTCATTTTTCTTGAGACTCTGACAAAAAAGGTTCTGGTATTACTTTTCTTTATGAAGGAGAAGAAACTTGGCAACTTACCCTTCTGTTTATGGAACACTGTTTTGAAATGAGAAATCTCACACTGTGTTTCTATATTATATATTGGCTTTACTGTCAAGAAGTCTCCCATTATATTGTCATATGTGTATGTGCTCTTGGAAGCCCAAGTTCTTCATGTACTTGACTGTGTGTGTAACAACGTTCTTAGGGACATAATAGTGTATGTGCACATTTAAGAATTTTGTGATACTGAAATGTAATGCTGAAAAAAACAATCCTGTCTTAGTATTCTATTTACTTGTGGATAATTTCACGGGAACTGGATGGACAAAAAAAGCCAGTAAGCTATTTTCACTGTTTCTTTCATGATGCATCTAATGAATCTCAAATTATTTACCCACGCAAACTGTAATTTTTAAATGTCTTTTAACAAGTCTGAAAAAAACTTCATTAGTTGTATACTGCCCTTCTTGAATTTAATACGTTGGTGTCAAGAAAAAAGAGATCTCACTATCAAAGGCATTGTATGCTTAACGATTTGAGATTTCAAAGGAAATCTGTGTCTTCCATCTCTGACTCAGTAAAGTACATTATATAGTACTGCTGATTTATAACTAACAGTTCTTAGATCTTTTAACTAGATTCATTGTGACTTGGGTAATTTCCAATATTATTGAAATTCTGCAAAGAGTATCAGTAAGTACTCAGTATTGCTCTTAGAAAATGTCCTCAAGAAATTACTGTTAATAATATTTTTCTGCTACCAAGAACTATTACTATAAAATAATTTCTATGGATTAAAGATCTTAAATATAAATGCAGCTGCTTGTTACCTGGTTCCTACTGCTAGTATCTCACAACTTACTTGAGAAAAATTCCCCTTTTGTTGTGAAAGGAACTGTAAATTGCAGTATAATTAATATATATAAAAACCAGGTGAAATTTACTATCTTCAGAAATAGTTCTTTGTCAAGGAAAAATTACTTTGTAAATAACTAGGCAAACCCTGAACTGGTAGTCATAACAAACAAATGGAAATAAAAATATGTTTCTAATAGCAATGTCTTCTCTGCACAATTAAAGCAAGAAGAAAAAACATTGTAAACAACTTTTTAATCTGCCAAAATGAGGTCAGAGCAATTATCTTCTTTTATTACAGAAGACACCACAAACAACCAAAGCAGCGGTACAAATTTGCTCTTTGTATTTGCTTTGCATGTTAGGGATGCCATCAAAACCAAACAACAAAAAAATCAAGCAATAACCAGCAGAACAAAAAACACCAAACAGCCTTTTAGATTTTGATATTTAAATGAAGAAGGAAATAATTTTAAACAGTTTGGCTTAAACATATATTTAAAAACATTCATTACTGACTCTATATTTGACTAAAATAGATACTGTACATATACATCTTGTACACCTACATACATTTTAGATATTGTACATATTAGAACAAAAGTACTTAATTAGCTTCAAAATTATATTTAATAGAAGGTTTAATGCCTGAAGATAAAACCAGAAAAAAATACTTTGAAGGAACAGAAATATAAAATTTTATGCACCTTTCCAGGTAGGTAAGGCAGCAGTTAACCCTGTCAATATTAGATAGGTTGGGGAGTTCAAGAAAGTATGTCCTGCCTTCAAGTAACTTCAGTGCTCCTGTTGCACTGAGCTCCTCAGCAGGAGCTCAATACAGAAACAACACCAGGCACTTGGGCCAGAGACGCATGGGCCCAGTTCAATTTATTAATGCACTCTCTGCTGCAGCTGCACCACTGAACAAACAGGTGGGGATGAGAAAGAGATGCCAGCCACAGCAAGAAGAAGAGAAGAAAACAAACAAGAAGTGGTAGATACCCATGACCAGCTATAAAACACTGTTTATTTTCTCAAGTTAAAAACCACTGCAAAACAGGGCTGCTTTTACTTATACTCATTTTACCTACAAAAGAGGTCTGAATGAGAAGTACCGAGGAAGTATTCAGTGTGGGAGTTATTGATTTGCTAAATAGGGTGCTACTTCAAAGGACTGGTCTTACAAACGTATTCTCTGAAAGTGTAGTTACTGAGTACCCAAGAAATTTACATATTTCTTTTTAGTTTCAGTTATTCAAACTGAAATAACAGATAAACAGGGAATAAGAACACTGAGCTTCGGGCATTGGTGCTGGACAGTAGCCAGGCAGAAAGGGACTTGGGGGTGCTGACTGACACCAGGTGAACATGAGCCAGGAATGTGCCCAGCTGTCCAAGAAGGCCAGTGGCATCCTGGCCTGTATCAGCAATAGCGTGGCCAGCAGGAGCAGGGCAGGGATTGTCCCCCTGTACTCAGCACTGGTGAGACTGCACCTCAAGTTCTGTGTCCAGTTCTGGGCCCCCCAATTCAGGAAGGGTGTTGAGATGCTGGAGCATGTCCAGAGAAGGACAAGGCTGGTGAAGGGCTTAGAACACAAGTCCTATGAGGAGTGTCTGAGGGAGCTGGGAGTGTTTAACCTGGAGAAGAGGTGGCTCAGGGGTGACCTTTATCAGTCTCCTGAACTGCCTGAGAAGAGGGCATAGCTGGGTGAGGTTGATCTCTTCTTCCAGATAATCAGTGACAGGACAAGAGGCCACAGCCTCCCCACTAGCCTTCTGTGCCAGGGGAAGTTTAGGCTGCACTTCAGGAATTTCTTCACAGGAAGAGTGACTGGAGATTGGAATGGGCTGCTCAGGGAGGTGATGGAATCACTGTCCCTGGAGATGTTTAAGAAAAGAGTGGATGCAGCACTCAGGGCCATGATCTGGTTGACACAGTGGTGCTAGCTCATAGTATGGACTGGATGATCTCAAAGGTCTTTTACAACCCAGTTGTTTTTGTGATGCTGTGGATCATACCCTTTTAAAAACACTTTTCAAACACTTTTAAACTTAAGAATTTACACACGAATTGTGGTCTATTTATGTTGTCAAATGCAAAAAATAAAATCCAGCAGTGCTTTATGCAAGATAAAAATCACAGTAAAACGTTTATAGATAACTTCTGTCTGAAAAATAGCTATTATTTTTTCTTATTTGCTTTTATTCACACTTTTCAAGACTTGCGGGTACAAATGAAGTTGATTTGGACATGGTAGGGAAGCACTGCTGGCCAATGTTTTCTGAATTTGATAGAATTGTATATTTCTGCACCGGTGTATTTTCAAATAACTGATTTCAGCTGTATGAAAATAGGCACACTTATGGTAAAAAAAGAAAAAAAGCCTGGGTTTTTTCTTGGTGTATAGAATTGATCTAAAAGAATTATTGAAATGGTTCATTATGAATATAGCGTCCTAGTAATCCAGAGAAAATGTTTATGTTAAAATCACATGGGAATAGGACTATGGATATCTAACATAAAGCAGTAGATAAAAAAATACACAGGAGAAAGCTCAAATGCAGCTCAAGTGTACCCAAAAAAGGCACAGTGGAGTCTCAGAGAAATGAGTGATTCTATATCCTAACAGACCAGCTAACTAAACAATTTAATACTTTCACCTCTTTTCTTACGTATCCTTATGGATGCGCATGAGAAATCATATCACAGAACTTATATCTAAATAAATGCATTTTGAAGTAAAATGAAATAATTTGTGAGAGTGAGTCTTCTCATCAAATGTTAGAACTGTAACGTATTAAAGGAAAGAAAAATTTCATTAATTTCCTTACAAGCAACTTGGGATGGGTCAAAATTTCCATTTCTACCACCTCTCCTAGTCATGTAAGGTAATACAGTTTTCCCTGCAACTTTGAGTGAACTCCTGTCTCTTTTCCCAAGCAGAGTTGTGAAACTGCCAAAGGCATAGCTACCAGCTCCAAAATAAGAGGTCCAGATTTTATCCTCTAATCTGTATTTACAGATGCAGTGCCTGCAACACACTGTTGTGACCTGTCCAACAGGGGTATGTGGAAAAGGGAAAAACACTTTTGGGGCTCAGGTGAATTACTGGGTTATTCTGCAAACTCTTTTCCGCTCCTGTAAATCCTACAATACTTGAAATTGTCTATCTCTGAAGAAATACTGCTTTTTGCTGCATCACTATTAAGTACCCAGGTGTAGGCACCAAGGCCCAATCTGGATTGCTAAATAAGAGAGACCAGGGCCCACATCCTGGCTCCAAAGCCAAGTAGCAAAGTCTGGGTTGACTACACAAATCTCAGCTTTTCCTGTCTGCAGGTAAATAGCCTGAAATGGGACAGTCACACTAGAGTCTTCCCATTTAGAATAGTTTCTGAAGTTTGCTATGCTCCAAATTACATTTTGAAAAGCACAAGCTGGTCTCAGACAAAAGAGAGCCAGGAAATATCCTAATGAAAAGGCAGTTCAAGCAGGCAAGCAATGGGGAAAACTCACACTCTGTGTTAGTACTCACACCCTTCTTTTTGCCCTTGGGATCCTCAAAAGATTGTGAGGTCCTGGTACAGGACTCACTCAAGGCTGGACCTTGTGGAAAGGGCAGGATCTGAGTTTGTAATGTGTTGATTAAGAGTTGTTTGGACCTTAATCTGAATGATGACCCTGTTAGAAAGAAAAGCAATTTGTGCCTAATGAAATGCAGATATATAATGAAAGAGTGTAAAATATTTTCCAGTGGTAAAGCAGATTTGAATAAACTTTTAAACCTTATATGTCAATTCTAGAAGGAGTTATCTAGTCACCAGTTTGTGTTAGGAATATTTTCCTGGGTAAATCTGATAAAATAGGCCTCAGTTCTATTTCTTTAGCAGGTCTGTAACTTCAAATTTGTAGAAAATTTCATTAACATTAATGGGACTATTTGCATTCTCAAAGTTATGAAGATACTACCCAGTATCTTCAGTATATATGTCTCTCTGTTCTCAGCAGCTTTTGACATTATCAGTTGTACTTTGGTAGCAGGTGCTGTACTATTTTAAACAGAGCTGGAAAATTAAACCTACTCAGGATGCTCCCTTTCCCCTCTCCTCCTTTCAATAAAGGACTAAGAGAAATTATAAATTGGAATCACAGTTTAATGAAAATCACAATAATCACAGCAATTGTAATAACAAAGAGTGTACAAAAGAGAGAGGGTGTTTTATCCACCAAAGGGTATTCACCACTGTAAAAACAAGTTTTTGTGGCATAACATTTGCATCCACTCCCCTTCACACCCCTTCAATGCAAGAAAGCGATGAGAGCTACATCAAACAAACCCCCTGGAAGCTAGATCATCCGTCTTGCCCACGTGCTGTCCTCAGATGAATCCACTCCATTGGTTCAACTTTGCACAGCTGCCTCCAGCACTGGCACCACTCCACTTGGCTCTGCTGGGGCTTGGACTCCACACAGCTTGCTCCTGTGCCACCACCACTCTCTCTTCTTTTTCTCAAGTGGCATGTCGCAGAATCCACAGAATCACTAGGCTGGAAAAGACCTTAAAGATAGTCGAGTCTAACCCACGCCCTAACGTGCCCTAACAACAGAACAATGGCACTGAGTGCCACATCCAGTGGTTTTTTAAACGCAACCAGGGATGGTGACTCCACCATCTCCCTAGGCAGACCATTTATAATCGTTTCTGTACAAAACTTCCTCCTAATAGCCAACCTATATTTCCCTTGGTGCAGCTTGAGACTCTGTCCTCTGGTTCTGTCAGCTGCTGCCTGGAGAAAGAGACCAACCCCCACCTGACCACAGCCACCTTTCAGGGAGTTGTAGAGAGTTATAAGGTCACCCCAAGTCTCCTTTTCTCCAGGCTAAACAGCCCCAGCTCCCTCAGCCATTCCTCACAGGGTTTGTGTTCCAAGCCCCTCACCAGCCTCGTTGCCTCCTCTGGACATGCTCAAGTGTCTCAAGGTCCTTCCCAAACTGAGGGCCCAGAGCTGGACACAGCACTCGAGGTGAGGCCTCACCAGTGCCAGTACAGGGGCAGAATGACCTCCCTGCTCCTGCTGGCCACACTATTCCTGACACAGGCCAGGACCCATTGGCCTTCTTGGCCACCAAGACTCACTGTTGCTGTCTTTCAACACGAATCCACAAAGGCTGTGGTTCAGAGGAGAAGGAAAAGGAACTGCCAGTCATGGAGGGGGGCTAGGCCTGCACAGGGTGACCCAGTGCCTTTTCCTGCAGAGAGCCAGGCAAAAATGGCCAACTTTGCCTGGGTTTTTTTCCATGGAAATCTTTCTTCCCCAGCAGTGACATGTGTGATACTGAATAGGCAGCACTAAAAGCTCCACTCCCCTGTCTCTGTACCCAGGACAGGTCCATATTTGCATTACAGGTTCTTGACAGTGTATGTCTGGATAGTCAATCTCATAAAAAGAAAAAGAATATTCTTTCATCCAGGCTTGTTAATTTGTATTCCATATTCAAGATACATGATCCTTCTTTTTGATCAGGAACATGGGATGTGATCTGAAAGTCATGAGCAAAACTCACAAAATATTAGATCAGATAAGCAGTGAGTGCTGTAAAGATATTTTTGTGAAAAAGGAAGGCATCTGTAAATATTTCTAGAAGAGAAAAAAACCACAACATGCAACAAAGAATTTGTATGGGACAACATTCTGAGCAGGTCCAATAAAATTAACCTTGCTTTAACAAGAGACATGCTATTGCCATGAACTGTTTCATCAGCATATATAAAGAAAAAGCATTTAGTATTACTGCAGTTGTTTAAGTATAAATTGTGGAAAGCAAAGACACTCTTTTTCACCCCAAAATTATCAGTTTATACAACACTGAATGGATTTTTACTCTTCTCATTTTGCACACTCATTTGAAATCTTCCTTCAAATATTATGTAGTGTAGGTATTTCTTTTCCTCATCTTGAGGACTGCTTAATAGTTTGTGACATTAAAAATATCTCTAGGCACATTTTTAGCTTGGTTTCCTGAGGAAACAAGGCTTAGGCAGTCATGCTGTCTGTGTGTCTGTCTTTCTCTCACTGGTGCCCTGGAGTGCCTTGGACAGTTTAAAAAAAATTTACAGACATGGAGTTTTCAAAATATTAAGCTCTTTCAACCAGCCTGTACAAAATATTGCCCTGAGGCCTCATTCAGGCTCCAGAGCTGTTTGTTTGATCCATCAGAGCTGAGTTGTTCTGTTTAGGCTCACCCAGCAGCCGAGAAATAGCAACTAGCCAGGCAGTAAGCTCACAGAGAGCTGCTGGTCAGTTGGCACAGCTGCATTTTCAAAAGCCACAGCGCATGATAGTTGTTGATGATTTTTGGTCAAGAAAACATCGATAGGGACCTGACAGGTTGTGGGCAGACTCATGCAGGAATATGGACATAGCTGCAGAGAAGTGTAAAGGACTGGGGTTTTAACCACTCTGTAAAATAAATACTAAGAAAGAAGCCCAAAACCTCAAAGAAACACAATAAAAAGACCTCTAGAATTTTATTTGTCAAAAAACTACAGAAATGATGAAACAACACACAGGGTTCAAGACTTGCCATCATCCAAATATGTGCTTAACACATCTGTTAATAAGCACTCAGTGTCTGAAACTACAGAAACAGAGATGCCCATCCAGAATGCATGTGAACATGTGCATGTAGATGTATCTATACATACTTGCATACAAATGCACTAATCCTTACACCTTCATGAGCTGATGGACATAGTCCATATAAAAACCTTTAAATTCTGTGCCCTTGGTATTTCCAGCACAGTTTGGCCTCAGAACATTTAGCTGCTACACTACTAGATGGTGGAGCACAGTATTTGGCCAGTAAGATTAGGGTCAACTCTACAAATTTTAATCAAGTTCACTGGTTCAGCTTTTCTAAATAAAAATTCTGAATAAACTATGTCACTAGCAGGGCTCATATTACACAATTACAATATGAGCTGCAATTAAGCTTCACAAGGGCAATGGTATCACAGAAACTTTCTAGTAGTTCTAGAAATCAGCTTTGTTTCAGAAAAAAGTCAGAAACTATTTCACAAATTTATTTTATTGCCAAAAATCTCTCTTAAACATTTGCCTTTGCTCTTTACCATGAATTGCTGTCTGTCTTTGGTTAGGAACAAAGAGATCGGAGCCAAATTATTAAGGCAACAATTTAATATTTTTGTATCTTTTAATGAAAAATGTGCATTAAAAATTAATAAAATTGAAGGAAAATTGAAGGGAAAAACTCAAACCAAACATTTGAAGGGCATAACAGAGTGGACAGCAAATGTCCTGTAAGTAATGCCAGCAGGCAGGAAATAACATAGATTAAATTCAAAGCAGCCATTCGTGTCTTCAGTCTCTCCAAGAATGCTAAAATAAATCCAGCTGGCACCTCAGGTAGCTTCTCCAGCCACATCTGCCTGACGCATTTGGCTGTGTCTGATATTTCTTTTTTATTTTTCTTTTCTTGAGGAATAGTCTAACTGCTAGGAAAAGTATAATTCATTTATTTCAGGATTTCACGGAACAGATATTCACCACGTGGCAACTTCTCTCCCCATCAGGTTTTTCCTACTGTTGCAAGGCTGAGCAGGAAGAACAGAACAGCTATGACTGCCATGCTTCATATTTCTTAGCGAGGCATGGTTGTCTTTCCATCACATGTTTGTGGTTTTCCTTTTTCAGAAAGATGCCCAGTCATGAGCTTGAAGAAATGCTAACTTCTTGCTGCTGCACCTAGAAAGCCCTGATCAACAGGCAGCAACATATCAGCAAACAAACAGCTATTTAGCTTGATTACATAAAGCACTACTTAGCATTGTGCTAGTCCAAAATGTTTTTACAAGATTCATTTTACACTAAAAATTATTTGGCCAGATCTCACCTTTATTTAACTCTGTTGAATTTTGGCTTAAAATCAGGAAGGATTTGGATAACAGGCTAGGAAAGGATCATAGTCTCAAAATGTGAATCAAAATTTTCTAAACCCTCTAAATTGGAAGTGGAGTTTTGTTACAAACTATCTTTCTTTGCAACAACAGGACAACATGGGATTGTGGAATTTAAATGCTTTGTATGTTGGTTATATGACTTTTTGCTCATGAAAGTACAAACTATTTCTCTACATGAAATAAATGTCTTTTGTATATCTGCATGTATATCATGTATTCATCCTGGAAAATTGTATTCCAAGCTCAGATTTGAGTTAGAAGTGTTATGTGAAACCTCAAAATGACAATACTCTATTGCACAAAAAAAGAAGGAAAAAAACCCCATTAGAAATAAAAAAGTGCATTACTCAGTGTCTTTATGCCTGCACAGCATCAAGCAAACAACTAGCTCTCAGTAAACCATAAGAAATAACAAATAAGCACAAGAGAGTACAACTGAAATAATCCCAAAGAATTAAGGCCAAGTAATTACAACTTCTTAGATATGTTGACTATAAAGAAGTGTTTTCCTTGAGGGAACTTGAGGTTAACCATATGGCATACTGACCTAATCTTCAAAAGTACAGAATGGGAGGCTTTAGATGAAGCATGGCATTGCTATCTAATTCCATGACACAGAAGAACAATTTGTGTAGGTCTGTAGATAATTTGGTAGTTTTTACTAATAAAGTAGTTGTGTAAGTTAATATCATGGCCAACATTCTAGCATAATGTTTTAGAATATAAAGGGAGGAGTGATAGAGCCAGGAAATCAAGTTGCCTGTGTGGAACAGTGATTCAATGCTGTATGAATCACTTGTGTCTAGAGGCAGAACTGGTCCTATTTGTGTTTTGCATTGTGTCAATATTTCCATGGCAAATAATTGTTTTCAGGGCTTCTATCCATGGAAAATGGATTTTTAATTGAAACTGGTACACAAAACACCAGGGCAACAACACCAATGTTAATTACTGGAAGTTATAAGTGTTTCCCCATACAGAAGCCATTTGGGTAATTTCTAAATATTTTTCCAGACAAAATTGATTTTGAAATGAATATTTGAACCATACTTATTTTTTGTGAACTAGATAGGAAAAGATCTGTGAATTTGACTGTCTTTCATTTTTAACCCTTTATATTATTGTTCATTCTGTCCACTGCCTATTCTTCAAATCCTTACTACTTTGTACCACAGGCATTTTTTTTTCCAGATTTCTTTAGTTGCAGGTGTAAACCCAGTTGAACTCTGAGAGCCTGCCTCTATAGTCAAGTAATAGTAGACTTTTAACTGCAAGTGTGTTCCTTGTAATAGGACTTTTATTTATGCTTTATTTCCTAAGTATTTCATAACAGGTAAGATGGAACTTTGGGCTGTAAGTAAAAATGTTTTTAGTATGAAAGTATAAAAGGTTTTAATCAAAACCTCATGATCAGAGCAAAATCTTGCCAAGTAATGACAATACGTGAATAACTAGATTCCCCAAGTGTCATTGGTTCCTGTCTGGCATTTGACAAGAATATTTAAAATTTCAGGTGTGATAAACTCTGACCTCTTCAGCAAAATTACAGAAATGGAGGTGAAGGAAATTTAGTTTTTGTTCAGTTTGGGGGATTGATAAATGGCACACTTCTATGTAAGTCTGTTACCTGTGTATTAAATGTCAGTAATATATCTGTATTATTTGAAGATTTCCCATGAAAATTAATTTTTTCTCAACTAATTTTCTCCAGATTTTAGTGCTTTGGGCTTTATATGAATATATTTCACTACCTGACACCTATCTTGCAATGAGTGAGGCTGCCTGACATAATTTGATGAAGGGGGAGGAATTTAATAAGTGGTCACAAAGATTAATAGTAGTAGGGCATCATTATACAGTTTGTGAAGCTTATTTATCCTATAACAGTGTATCTTTGAAATATCTGAAATGTTCTGGTCTAACTCAATGTGGGGTTGCTTGGTTTTCTTTGGCAAACCAGCTAGGTCAAGTTTAAAAGTTTTTGCTAAGGGGAACTTTCACCTCAGAAGATATTAGAGAGGTTAGACACTTCTTGCTTTCTCAGATCTAAGGAATTTTCTTTTCATTCATGATTATATCTATTGATAAGCTAAATAAAATTACCATCTTGGAATTATGACAATGTCCAATGAAATTTATAACACAAATTATCATTAAAGAGGGTTTAGGATAGCAAACGTAAATGCTAATAAGTATTCAAAAAATCTCAAATCACAAACAGAATGCTGTTTAATAAATACAAAGAACAACACAAGATGATAATTGTGGTCATGATGATGATGATTATTAAAAACCTTCTTAGAAATTTCTTCCACTGAGGTCAATACTACAATACTCACTGCCTTAATATAAAGAGCTTTAACATCTCCCCCATTCCCTCCCTCTTTTTAAGTTTTGTTAAATTAAAAGGACAACTCAGAAGGACTACATAACTGTCATGACTGGACCTTTGACACCACCTGTTACCCATGCAGTAATTGTCTGTCACTTGTCTCATACGAATTTCTTCTCTTGCAAAGAGGTTAAGATAATATGGTAACACGGGTAACAAAGAGTTGTAAAAATCTGAAGTCCAGCTTTTCTTTTTAATAGGGTAAAGGGACCGTAATTTGAAGTTGCAGATTTTTCCAAACTACCTTTTCTCAATCAAATTATTGTATTTAATGTCAAGAAAAAAACATTTATTACTACTACAAGGTATTCAGGTCTAAAATTTAGGGAGAAGATTAAGAGTTCCTTTAAACTTTTTTTCCTGTATAAAGTAAACATGGTGAATTTCTACTGTGACTTTTTATGGAAGAAATCTTGTTTTTCTCACTTTATGCTTTCCTTTCCCTACTCTGGCCTAAATTTAAAAGTATGAGCTCAGGTTTTAACCTGAAAGTACTTAGGGAAGAAGATGGAAGAAGTCATCACCCTTTTACTTGGAGCGGAAGGTTGCTGACAACAGTGCACCAGCCTACACAAAATAGGAGTGAGAAACAAATGGGAAAAAATATCATAATCTTGTTTTCTTCTCCATATGACTCAGAAGAGCTGTTCCTTGTGTGGGTGATATGTACTTCATTTGAATGGATGTGACATTTCCATTTTGCCCTTGCAGCCTCGCAGTCCAGAGCTATGCATATGTTACAACTCTTCTGACTCCAAGCAAAAAAGAGGTGGTGGAGATAAAGAGGAACAGTTAAAGATCTTGGGTTTCCTGCTGTATACCCACATACTCACTCTGGAGACTATAAGAAAATACTTCACACCTCCTATTGTTCCAAAAGTGGAAAATTTTCTCTGAAGTGTATTCATTATCTCTGGCATGGATCATCATCATGCTCTGCAAGAGCTTAGCAAAAGTCTCACAAGAGGACACTCTCACTGGGAGCTCCCTCCAACACTTAATTGTCTCATTCGATTATTTCAATCTTGAAGCTGCCAAATGGAACTTTAGCTAATGCCTACAGAGAGTTTAGCAATAATACTTTGCCTACAGCACTCTGTGGCAAGGCAGGGCTGCATGAGCTGTCAGTATGCTTGCAATGTAGTAGGATTTCTTTGGAGTAACTATTTATTTTGGAAGATTACTGTCATTAACAGAAAATGCCCCAAAGGTATGCGTGTTTTCTTGCCATCCATAGGTGTCATATTCTGAAATTTGTCTGGAATGCATGTGTGTCACTTTAGTCAAAGTTAGAAGAGTTTTATACTATATTCATAAAAACATGACTTTTTAAAAGTGAAGATTACAAGACTATTATAGATGCCAAAGAGCAGCAGCTGTCTGCTCAGCTGGATATCAGGTATTCAATAACAGGAGTCCCTGTGACATGGCTTACTGTACATAAAAGTATATAGGTGAAAGATAATTCACAATGTCAGCCTAACAGGCTCTTAAATCAGCTGAGATATATGTGAGACTAAATACCTTCCACTTGTATGCTGCAAGGGGGGTCTGTTATCTAAATGAGCACCTATTAAAGAATTTAGTAATATCTCCACCTGAGAGATATCCAAAGCCTGTCTGAAAACAGCCTCGAAAAATTTTTCCAGCTACCTCTGTTTTGAGCAGGGGAGTTGGATCTCTGCAGGTCTCTTCCAGCCTCAACCACTCTGTGATCCTCCATAATAACATCTATATGATAATGTGCAAAATCCAGTTAAATTGGGTGACTTCCCTTTTTCAGCCATATTCCAGCTGTTAATTAATCTCATTTAGGATGCTTGCAAGGATAAGAAAATCAAAATTGGTTAAACACCAGCTTTTTTCCACTTTTTTTTAGTTCTGAGTCAAGAAGAAAACAAATTAGAAATTATTTTTCTCCCAAAGAAGTTAAAATGCCTTTTTTTTTACCATTTTAATGTAATTTATTTCCTGTCAGTAAATTGATAATGCCAGTATTTATAATTCAAATAGCTTCTCTATATTGCCATGCTTCTACATACAGAGCTCAGTAGCAGAATTAGATTATTTGTTTTTCATAATAGGCAATACTTTCCCTTGAGACACTGGGAATTGTACTTAAATTATTGTCAATCTAGAAATAGGAGATGAAAAATGATAACTCTTTTTCATCCTTGAAGAGTCAGTACTAAAATATCAACACAAAAACCTCCTGAGACACGAAATTTTATAACTGTGTTTTCTCTGGGTGAAAACCATAGTGGAAGTCTAGCTTTCTAATAATCATCTCATTTTGAGCTCAGTGCAGCTGGTTTCATGCTAATTAAAGTACTGGGGGTTACAAATTCAATATAGAGACCATAGAATAAAAAAAATTTAACTCCACACTCAGTTGCATTAGGTGGTGGTTGTATTGTTGTTCTGATCCAAAGGGCATGCAATCTCCTCTTCTAAAGATGATTGTTTCAAGCTGTGAGTTTGGAGGTTTTCAAATTTGTATTTAGCTTACAAAGAGCATCACATTGTGGAAAGATACGGGTATAAATATTTTAGGCAATGGAGCTGGATAAACCATCATTAAAAAGAAGCTAAATGTCCAGTTCCATATATTTTCTGTTTGGGTTTTTTTAAATTTTTTTTATTTATTTTTTTAAAATGTTTTAATTTATTTTTTTATTATTTCTGGGGGGGGTTTAGGGATTTTTTTTTTGTTTGTTTTTAAAATTTTTGTTATTGGTGTTTTGGGGTTTTAAAATTATTTTATTTTATTTATGCAGATTTTTGCATAAGTCAGAAGGGTTAAATCAGAAACCACACAAACATTGACTCTGGAGTCTCTCCCACCCTGCATCCATTAGAAGACTTTGAACTCAATTCATGTCTGCAATCCTCCTTCCATTACAAAGTAATGCCAAGTTGTCTGCAAAGACTGTTCTGTTTCATGTCTTATTTGTCATCTAGTTAAATCCTACTGTTTGACATTTAGAATTATCTCTAATAGCTTTGCCACTTTCCTAGGATCTTTGTCCCCATTCAGCATAGCTGTTGTATAATCTTTACTAAAATAGTATGCCTAAACCAAATAACATATATGTTACATAGACTTTAAAATTGTAAAAGGCTATATAAACATCAAGTCTGTGGACATTCAATCTTGTTATTTCAAGTGTAAAGAAAAGAAAACAGATATCATACATGAAACTTAAACTACCTTAATCATAAACAAAAAAGATTAAAAGAAGGGAAAAACTAGAGGTTACTGTCAGTCTTATTACAATCAGATTCAAGATTTCTTCTCACAGGTCTCATATTTTCAAAATGGAACTTAAAAACAGCTGGGATGACCTGCAGACTTTAATTTTCCAGGCTGAACAAACCAAATTCTCTCAGCCTTTCCTCCTAGGAGTGGTTCTCCAACCCTCTGTGGGTTGTAAGAACCACTTCTCTGTGACAGCTCTGTGTCCCTCCTCTGAACTCACTCGAAGAGGTCTATGTCCTTCCTGAGCTGAGGACCCTAGAGCTGGATGCAGCACTGCAAGTGAGGTCTCACCAGAGCAGAGCAGAGGCACAGCCTGTAGCCCTTCCCCTGTCCACTCCATCATTCAAGACCACTGGGTTGGTCAGGCAGGACTCGCCCTTGGCAAAGCCATGCTTCAGTCCTTCACGTTCCTTAGCACAGCTAAAAAGTAAAGTAAAAATAACTTCCACTAATATTTAATAATTAATAAGAATTCAGGGGATAATTCCCAATGCTCTACAGCCTTGACTGTACATTAGTAACATTAATCTGATATTCAGACTAAATTTCTGTCATTGAGATCAGTAATTTAAATTACATGCTGCTTTACTCTACAAACTAGATCAAGATGTTCCTTACACTCAAACTTCACTATTTAGATGGAGAGTTAATTTTTTTTGGTCAGAATTAATTTTGTTTGCAATTTTATGGAAGCACTTGGCACACAAATCCATTGCTACTTTTTTCAGGGAACAAAGTTGAACAAGGTGTAGCCTTCTCCTTCCCTAGCCTCCAAATGGTGCTTCTGATTCTCTGTCCCAGTATACCAAGTCTTTGTACCTCTCCAATTCTCTGTGGGACAGCATTGCAAATAAATTAAATTAACTTCTGTTTGAAGCGTGACAGGTAAACTTGAAGAAGTTGTCAATTAGCAAGCATAACTATGGTGGCAGTGAGAGATTCCGCATCAGGGACATTGCAGCTTCTTGCTATTTGCACTAGGAGAAGCTCTCTACCTGGGGCTTGTACCTACTGACATTGCAATGTACATACATGGTGGTAAAGCGTCCACTGTAACACAATAATTTGGTCAAAATGCAATGGCGAATTACGTTTTCCTGTGTTTACACAGGAAACAACAGTGGCCAGAAAAGATGACATAAGGATACATCATAATACATCAGACTGGTTGTTCTGATATGGATAAGGAAAACCATGTCCATAAAACCTTGTTGCACTCTTCTGCAGGTGCACCATCTACAATTAACAGAATGACATGGCCTTCTGAATGACAGAAATTGCCCTCTGAATCACAGTGAGATGCTAGTACAACATGACAGTGACTGAATGCTTTCAAATAATCCTGCCATTTCTTTTCCTAGCTGAAATATCCTGTTGACTAGTTTATGTACTGAGGTAGAATTTAAACACTGATGTCTGCGGAAAAGTTTCTTTAACCTGACATTTCCCTCAAATTCTGTTATTTGTGGCACAGTCCTCTGCTACCCATCTTGATATAGCAATTTGTAATTTTATTTAAGCTTTACTGACAGCAAAATGACTAATGTTAAAAACAAAGTCTTTCCCCAGATCAGCCAGTGAAAACCATGACAAATTGACAAATGAGGAGGGTGACCATACTGATGGTGACAGACTCCGCATCACAGACAAGTATCGTGGAAGGCCTCACCACCTCCATGGTAGAAGAGAATGAACACAAGCAACCAGGGCCAATGCTGAAAATTTTATGGCAAATGCTATGTAAACACCTAGTTATACCCTCCACCTAATTAATTCAAAATACATCTACTCCAGATTCAGTTCATATTACCTAATGATCAAACAGTACTCATTACCTAATGATCAAACTGACATCAGAGATCACCAGATCTTTTTAGGGGTGGGAGAGAGAAGGCTGTAATGCATTTTCCATATCTTAGTTTCAATGTTTAAATCAATTTTTAGCAGACATTTGAAAATTTCTGAAGAAGATAAGTGAAGAAATTTACCTTAAATGGCCTGCTAAACTGTGGCAACTTAAGAATTTTTAAGAAGTCTATGTATGACTGCAAACACTCTGAACCTATTTTTGGTGGTTCTGTGGAACCACCAAAATTGGATGTGTTTCTTTGTTTTGAATCAAATATTATATATGGAGATAGGAAGAGTGAAAGAATAAATGTAAATAGATATAAGTCTTCAAACTGCCTGAGAACTGACCAAATACCTAAAGGAGGAAACAGAACTATAAACTGAGAAAGAAAAGATGAATTAACACATTCTCTCCATTAGAGCTAAGGATTCTTCAATTGTGTTGGGGGTCAAACCAGGACATGTGATTTTAATTAGAGAAGTGTCTATACGTAACAAAGATGCAAATGTAGCAACTGCTGCTCAGAATTTTTCAAAGTTTGTTTTGCATCCCTGCTCAACTGCTGTATTCCTGGTGCAATACAGTAGAAAATATCAAATATTTAGAGAAGTTGTTCCTAGAGACATCTTGTCCTGCCTTTGGACAAGATGACATAAAGTTGTACAAATTTACTGTAAAGTTATAGAAATGTAGAAATGTACTATGTTTACTATTCAGAACATCACATTGACTCTGAAAAACGCCGAGTGCAAACAAACCAACATTATATTCTGTATAGACTACAAGAAACTTACGGAAATGCACTGTTTCCTAAATAGACAGCTGCAAAACACAGTCTGTAAAATAAAAAAAGTGATGCGGCACAATTTACTCAAATACCTTCTCTCTCTGCACCCTAAAAATGAGTTTGAGGGACAAACTTCGTGTGTGTGCATTACATTATGTTTGGCTCAGGACAGAGCACAGACTTGGGCTCCTAATTAGCCTTCGAGTCCTCAGGAGAGCTGGCATTTGGGTTCCTAGAGGGATCTTTCGAGCCATAAAAGGTGTCCACCCTCCCTAATACTAGTTAAGCACAATCCTGCAAACATTCTGGTTTGTTGAGTAGGGGGAAATGCGAGGTATGAAGTAAGAGCAAGAATTTATGTTAGCTACAAATGGAGACTTTATTGCAGAGCCCTGGCCCTGCATGTTAGATTTGCTTATTTAGAAAGTTTATGTCAAATCCTCAAAATATTTTCCTTTCTCTTTTCAGACCATATGCATGTAATGTATATGTATAGAAACTTGCTTTTTGGGAAAAATAATGAATAAATTATATGTAGAAAATGTCCACAGAATGATGATAGGTTAAAAAAAATTAAAGCATGTGTATTTGTCCATTTCTTGCATATATTTTACCCATCTCTAACTTTTAATCTATTAAATATCTGTTTTTCCCACCAAAATTCCCTAGAAGTCTCACAAAATTCAGTCTTTCTCTACTTTTAAGTCCTTCTTCTACTCTTCCCCTTTCTACACCACCCACTTTTCATGGGATACGATTAAAATAATAAAATAAAATAATAATAAAATAACTAAATAATAAATCAGTCTGCTTTCAAAATAATTTCTTGCTTTCCTGTTAAAGACAGTATTGCCCACTGCAGAGAAAAGAGAGGCCATTAACAAGCTTTCCCTGAAACGTAAAAGTATTATGTCTAATACTTTTATGGCTATTACTCCTGTACAACACAAGGCCACTCTGCTATCTATGACTTCAGAACAAGAGTGACTCAGAGCATAGATCCAAGGTTTATTTCTGCTTGGTAAAAAAGCCCTAAAATATTTGTTTGTTTTCATAATCATAAATTGCTCAGTACAATAATTTGCAAAACTGCCAATATGTCAACCCTGCCCAGTCTTCTGGCCCATTAGTTTTATATAACTTTAGTCAGATTTACCAGTTTCTGTTGAAAACTCCACTTTCTTCATCTGTTCCTGTGAAATGCCTAGAAAATCAAGTATGTAACAATACTGTATGATATGTAACATTTTGCAGATGGAGAAGGGAACAGGTGGTTGTTTTCATTTCCTTTAGGTGCATTAATTGATTTCCAAAGAAGCATAACAAGGTCATGTTTTCACTCAGATTCATGACCTGAATAAGCTGTACTTTTGTAAGAGTTTTTTTTCACAACATATACTGTCTGTAAATATTAATTTACACAGCACATTGATGGCAATCAATGAAATCATTAAGTTATAAGCCTTCTTTTTTGCAATTAGTTTTTAAAACTTCAGTGATGAATTTGGTCTGGACAACTAGGTCTGTTTCTTTTCCCTCAGGCTATGTGAGACTGTGAGATACACAAGTTATCGTGATGATTCTTGAAACACTTCTAATTCAGATAGAGAGGGTTCCTGAATTGACATGGCATAGCCATAATCTATATTATTGACAGAAAGGATGGGTTCATCTTTTTAGAAGAAAAGAAGACAAAAAAAGGCTTTCATGTGAAAAGGGGGGGAAAAACCCCACAAAAACAAATAAACAAACCAACAACCAACCAACCAATTAAAAATTTTGTCTGCCTGTGCGTTCCCAGGATTCAGAAAATAAGAAGGACAATTAATTCTGAGATACTCTGCAGACCTGGGATTTTCCCCTTGAGACTGTTGGAAGCCATTTGCCTGAGCAATCGCTGAGTGAAACAAAAAAAATTATATTTTTGAGATGATAGAGGATAAAACATATTCTGCAAAAAGAGAAAAGTAAGATTTTAATGTATTCATGATCTGAGACTAAAAATAAAGTAAAAATTAATGATGAAATGAAAACAGTAAATGAGCTGTGTGAGAAATTCTGGCTCTGTGTAGAGAAAATAGTGTAGAATCCAGAGTACACATATATTTGTAGGCAACATGTTACAGAAGAAGTAATTCATTGAAGACAGATTTGCTCTAAATCACAAAATCTACCAATAACTGTTAAACTAAACAAAAGACTACTCATTGAAAACCATTGAGAAAACCTTGCCTTTTTTAATTTATTAGATTAAAGGGATTAATGAACGATCTATCCAGTGACTGAGCAGAGAAGTCTCATCTTTTTTTTGCCTGCACTTCCACAGTAATATTGATCCTAATTAGGTAGGGTTCGTAGGGCTGAAACTAAACTAGTTTTCAGAGCTTCAGTATCTGCAATGGCTGACCTTTAGAATTCTTCCTGAATGTTAACATAATTCTGAAGATATTTCTAAAACATTTTTCACACATCTAATGTGACTTTAAAAACTCCAGATTTTGACCTTTTTGAACATACCAGAAAGACCAACGAGGAGAATTTATATAAGCAGGAAAAACAAATGAGTGCAAACTTTCTTTGAGTAAATACAGACTGGAAAATAGACTACCAAGAATTCAAGGAATAGGATTTTGGAGGAATTTTCCTACAGGGAAAAAAAGGAGCAAGTTATTTTAAATGGTAAGTTTACATACTTATGGAGGACAAGAAAGAAGAAGATTATTTGCAATAAAAAGGGTCTAGACTTAATATTCCAAGAGGGTCTTTCTAGTTTTATGTTCATATGTCACATTAGATAAAACTGCAAGCTATTGGAGTGCATGAATATTATTAGGCAGTTGCTGAAGCTCCACACAAGAACAAGTGTTAAATCCTTAACCTAAGGGAGTCTGAGTTTGATTTTGAGAGGAATAGTACTCAGCACATTACATAGTTGGAGCTAGTGTCTAAAATACTCAGAAGCATCAAAGTTAAATGCCAATTTTCAAGGAATTGCTACTTAGTGGCTTACATTCCACTCTCTTAGATAAATAAGACACTACTAGAAATGGAATTTGTTTTTTTAAATCATCTAGCTGCTTTAGAAATCTGTACTCATTAGCTGCTCTAAGTGCATGATTAGAGAAACAAATAAAAAATTTAATAAAAGATAACAGGAAATTATAAAGACATTCTGGGGTTAATGATTCAGCATATGACTTGATACAATGTTTCAGCTTATTTTAATATGTCTAATTACATTGGAAAATTCTGAAATACCAGCAATCTATTTTGCCACGTATAAAATTGCTGCATTTGAATGAAGAGCACTACAAATCTCTGAAATTCTTGGCAATTGTGCCATTTCTGTATTTCTTCAATTAATCAAATCAACATATCAAAATTTGTTGCTACTTTAACATTGCTGGTTACTATCATTATTTTTTAGACTAGTTTTGAAGTGAAATTTTAACCTTTTTGGTTTTTTTTTCCAGACAATATTCCATAAGTTGCAGCTCAGCAGATTTGCCATATTTATATGCTTAAATAGCACATCTTGATTATTAATTGAATTAATGGTTAGGTAAGGTGTGTTTTCTACGAGGAGACTGTGGGAAAACACAGGTAATTAAGCAGGTTGCAAGCTTGCATAAACCCTTAATTTGGTATAGCCTTAACAAGGAAACAGAGAAATAGTGTATCAATATTTGGCTCTTTTTAACTCTGGAAAGATCTATTTCTTCTTGTGAGTTTCACTGTGCTCCTTCCCACCCCACACATCTGAAGGAAAGCAGTAGAAACCCCAAGGAACACTTTAGCTTGGTTTCACAGCACAGTTCTATCTTCTGTGGACAACAGCTGGCAATTAATCACAAAAACCCCAATCCTATCCAGACACATTTATATTCCAGGTGTTCTTCTGCAAAGTTAGGCTGTGAATGAGATTATGTCTGCCTTTTTATGTTGCTTGCTCTCTTGGCTTTACAGCACAGTACCCCCAAGTGGCCTGTTTAAGTCAGAATTCAAACATAATAGTTCACTGATGGGTTTTTAATGAACAAAGCTGAAACTAGACTAAGATTAAAAAAATAAAGAGGGTAGCAAGGAGCATTTCAAAGAATCATATGTAAACAAAACTCAGCTCAGCGACATGTCAGAGGAAATGAGTGTTTTACTTAAAATCACTCAGAAGACAATCCCCCGAATTTTGACTTTGCAATGCCTTCAGCGGCCTGTGGTCCTGGCTCAAGGTTTTGCTCAGAGTGTCTGCAAAATGGTAACACTAATCTTTGGAAGTAATATTTTCCCCCTTCATGGAGATTTTGTGTGATCATGAGCCAAGAGGGACTGGGGAGAGCCCAAACTTGTTTTCATGTTTATTCATGGCATTAAAAACAGATGGGCATATGCTAGACTAATGACAGTGACATGGAAAGGATGGCAGAAAGGAGAGGAAAGGGAAGAGGGAGCTTCACCTGTACTTTTTAAAAATTGCCCATTCTCCTGGTTTTGTTCATGAACTAAATGTAGTATGTTTTGTACTGGAAACTTCTGCTTTAACTAGCCAGTCAGCTTGTTGAAGCAAAAACTCCCTGGACAGTTGTCATCATGTTTTGATTGAAACCATGCTGTTTTAAACAGATGTGGGATTATGTTCTGCAAGGACCCCACAGCTAAACAGCCTCACTGAATTCACTCACAGGTGAAATTGTACTGATTGGTATCGATCAGGGGGTGTGCAGTCCTTTCTTCAACATGCAGCCAGGATCAGAGGAATTGGCTCTGTGATTGGCGTGGGACTGCTCAGGATGCGGAAAACACCTCTTGCTGTAATCTTCACTCACAGCCCCATGAAAGTTATTCTGAATTCACATGATGAATAAATATTTGTTTTAACGTCCACCTGGTTTATGTACAATGATAAGGAAGTCTTAATCTGATTTGTTTCTACCATTGGTATAATCCTTACAGAAAGGCTACTAAATACTGCATTCTGTCTTTCACTGTAGTATGGTAGGCTATCACGCCTTGAACTGAGGTTTCTGGGATATATCTCTCCCTGAACAGTGTCAGTTAATTCATCTGATTGAAGGACAATCGTATGACAGCAAACAAAGGGTTTCATGTAATATGATAACTTCTGGATTTTTTCCCTTGTTTATAAATATTAAATACATAGTACTCTTTGTGTTTAGGATTAGTGTCAAAGACAAATTTAACCTAATTGAACATGGTAGCTGAATGACACTGCCAATTGAAATACCAAGGAAAGATAAAGCACATATTTTCAGAGTTCATATGGTGGTTTATACAAGAATTGATATGCAATGTTAATACTGGTATTTAAAAAATGATGCCAAAAATGGCTGGACGGAATTACAGCAGGAGTAGTTACAGCTTGCCACCAACTTGCATTTTGAATTTTGTTTCTTTTCCACCACATAATTAATTCATAAAAAAAAAAAAAAAGAGAGGAAAGAGAGAAAATAAAATAAAATTGATTTGTTAGGATTCAAAACATGCTATACAACTCTGAGTGCTCAGGAGTCTTCTGTTAAGGGCCACATTCAGAAAATTCTGTCTAGCTTCCCTTCAGCAGCAGCTCACCCAAAGCTCACCCAGTGTGGCTTGCATGGGGTCCCACCAGCAGAATTTTAGATCCTGCATCTTCACTTTTGGAAAGATACACTACTCCAGAAATCTTATCACTCTTTAAATAGAATCATGATAATTGCAATGAAATACCAAATGGTAGATTAAAGAGAAAAATAATGAAATGACACGAGGAAGCTATAATCTTTCCTCTCCATTCCTTTTGCTGTTAATGGTGCTACTGGTTATATGCTGCCAACAAGCATAGGAAAAGAAATTATATGCCCAAAGGACTTACAGTCATGCAGACCTGTTCTTGCTAACTGCTGAATGTGACTGTACATGGGTACATATGTACCAGCATTGAATATATTTTCTGTTTGCCCATTGACTAAGATTCTGGAAAATTGCAAGAAAAGCTTCCATCCATATCAAATGCAATTCTGAAAAAAATAATTAAGGCATGCAGTCTGTGAGAAGTACTAGTATTTATTTAAAAAATCCATACAAACTGACTGGCAAGAATATTGACCTACATCAAATTGTAGGTTTGGACATCTGTCTGATAAAATAAAAATTTAAAAGTAGTCCTACAATTACTTATTTCAACTATTTATATAATATTTTTTTGTTTGTGGTTGCTTTTCTTTTTTCCTAAATCACTTGGTTTTGCTGATTTGTTAACATTTTATATTTAGATCTTGTTAAATTTTTTCTACTTTATTTCTAATTTCACCTCTCTGCACTGGAAAATTTTCCTTCTAAAGCCTTATTAAAACAAGGTGTATATCAGCTGTATAGCTAGTCAGCTGTTAGCTATAAATATTTACCTTATTATTAAACACTCTGAAGATTATAGAGTTTTGATTGTTATTTACTTGGGGATGGGAGTTGGTTGGTTTGTTTGTTTTTATTTTGCTTGATGGGCTAATTAGGCCTGCATAAATTTGTTTATTCATCAGAAAAAATATGGCCTTTCAGCATTTTTAAATCACTCCTCTCATTTTTGTACAATTTCAAAGAAGTACAAGTAATTCTGTAAATGGAATTTGATCTAACTAAGGCTACTTCTTCTTTAGTAGGTTGTTACATAGGTACATATGAGGCTGACAGAATATTTGTTTGTATTTTCTAAAGAAAATCTAAAATTGGTAAAGCAGTCAAACCTTAAATTTTTGAATATTGATTTTCAGATTAATGGTTAGGTTTTCTGCATATTGTATAATCTTGTCTGTCACAATTACAGAGTGCTGCATATTATGTCCTTCAAACACCTCAAGAGAACAGTAGTGTAAAAGGAACTATTTTCTCGTGTTGGAGATTTTATGCATGAACAATCTGACATGATGCTGCTCATTAAGGAAAACTTAATAAATGTTTGCTATGAGATAGCACTCATAAAAGCAGAGAAAAATTTGCTCTATCACAGGATAAACTTGAATATTCCATAAAGACTTCCTTTCAAACTGCCCTGCTTAAATGACTTAGCCCAAAGATACCTGACCCTTTTTATTATTCTTAGTTTTCACATTTAGAAAGACTTGTGAATAATTTTGGTCTGTCAAGAAACTTTTTTCCCCTTTTTCTTGAATCCTTTTTTTTTATTGTATGCAGAATATTGTCTGCGTTGTCTTATGAAGACCTTTCTTTTGCTAAAAGAAAGTCAATCAGTCATGTATCCTTTCTTATCTGAACTATTGCTATTCCCTCTTCACAGTCCTTATAAATTCTTATTATCTCAGCTTCAGCAAGACTGAGTATCATAGGCATAGAGTCCTTCCTACCCAGTAAATATCACTACATCACTACTTAAACTGATCTTCTAATAAACTTCATATTGATATATTTCAAAATGTTGATAAATTATTCTAATTCACTACATTAACTTGTTGTCCAGCTATATCTAACCTTACTCTTTCCTCTTGATACCTTCTCTGTGTCTGCACCATCATTTGAGCAGATTACTAATGTCTCATTTGAACCAAATGAAATTCCCTGTCTTTGTGGTATCTCTGTGACAAAGCAAATTTCAATCTCACATTTCAATCTCTCTTCAGGCAAATTGATTGATTTTGTGTAAATCCATGTATGATATTGTTTTATACAGTAGTGTGTTTAGAATTTGCCAATAAGGTCCTGCAGAATAAAACAAGAAGATAATGCCATGTAATTCTGTAGGTTTTTTCCATTTAATATTTGATGACTTTAAAGTCTCTTTCATTTTATACTGGATGACTTAAACTGACATGCAACTTCAGTGCAGCTTTTCTTTACATGAGTTTCTTCACAATATTTGTTCCTTTTAATACCCTAAATTAAAAATGGGATGTGCATTAAATATACATATCTAAAAAGTTAAAATCTATAGCTACATGAAGAATTTTAAAGTTTTTAATTTTATAAACCATTCTGCTTAACCAAATATTTAAGCAAAATACTTGATTTTTTAAATTATTTTTTAAAATCTTTAAATCAAGATATGAAATGAAATTGATGAAAAGGCTCTGGCATGAAGCATTATAAAAGTTGTGAGAAATACTTTACAGAAGGTGAAAAAAAATCAAATACAGAAATCAAATAAAATTCACATTAGATTTTTCTACTAGAGAGGACTTTGTGACCAAGTCCCTTCCAAGGTGAGTGAAGACAATTTGGCTGTTCATAAGAGCATCTAACATTTGTAAGACTCTGGAGATGTTGCATTTGCTGTCACAAAAAACAGATATATGACAGTCAAAATCATCTCATGTTGCTCCTCAGACAGGAAGCCTTAAATTTATCCCAACACCCACTTTTCGGCAAATGTATATTGGGGGCTTCCTTCGGTACAATATAAAAAATACAAAAATTAAAGTATAGATTAAAAAAAAAAAATTATCATCCCTGTCACAATCAGGCCAATCTATAGCATGTAAGCAGCTCTGAATTCTTTCCTTTTTTTTTAAATGTTGATTTGCAAACTGAAGTAGGAAGCAATTGCACTACAGGAGAATCCTTCCTTTTAACAGGCTAATTGAAGGATTTTTTTGTTTGTTTGTTTCTTTTGTTTAACCTTGAAGAACAGATCTGTAAGACCTAATTTAAAGTAATAAGGATGCTACAATCCAGAAACCTGTGTTTATGAATCACCCCGACCTCTCAATGCGGTACAAAGCATCACATGGTGTATGAAAGCTGCCAGTAGAAGAGTGGTAGGGAGAAAGAGAAACAGAAAACAGGGACAAGGTCAAGTCTGGAATATTTCAGAGACTGAACAAATGACAGATGGGTGTGATAGAGGCATGGAGGAATAGATTCCTGGAAACACACTTTATAATTAGAATATGAGTCTTGAGTATCTATCTGGTGGACAATCTTCAACTCTAGTTAGGCTGACAGATTAAATAACTTTGTGTTTTCTTTCAATATAATGGCTAGGTCATCGCAACTTCTTATATTCAAATCAACATTTGGCAGACTGTCAGTACTTGGCTATTCATGACTTCTTTTGTTATTCCAAATAGAAGCCAGAAAACTGGGCACAATCTATCATAAAGAAAGGTATTAGATATTTGTAATTTCTCTGGAGATTTTTATGTAATTGCTGTATACATTTCCATCAAATGCCAGTACAGAGACCTGGCTAACCATATTTTGTGTCATTTAAACTCATGTGTTAGAGCAAAAAAAGGATAAGGTTCTTTGGATGCAGGAGAGTTTAATCTATAATTACCATTTCATCATTTTAGAATTACTAATGGGGAAATAGGCCAGTCTTTTTTCCATGTAAAAACATAACATGGAAAATTGCTCTTTGTTTCGGCCCTTTTTGGTATAGACTACCACAATTTCTGGATAATATCATGTGATGTGAAAAGGCAATGCCAAACATACCGAAACAAAGATTTATTTTTTATAATAGTGAAGACTGAAAAAACAGATAAAATTGAAAACTGATGAACAGAAGCATAAGATTTTCTGATAGTCCTAAAAAACAGTTTGAAATAAATTTACCAATTTGATAGCAATACAGCTCAGAAAGGCTTAAGAACCACTAGCTTAATGAGGTATTGATTACTGTTTAAGCAGTTGCTGAGTTCTGCAGGCTTTCCACCTACTGTAACATAATCAATGTTATATACACTCCTTCAGTGCAGAGTTAAACATACTGGACCATTTCAGTTTGGGTCCACAGGGAAGCCAATCTCAGAGGCAGCAACAGGAGCTCCAGAAATAACAATTGCAATTGCAAAAGTACACACTAGTTATAGTGGGATTATTAATTAAGACATTTACTTCCTGAGGTAATACTAAATGGCATGCTACAACAGGCATGAATGTGCTTCTCTGAGAACCTAAACCATTTAACTGCAATTAGAGTATCACAGAGCCCAAGCTAATAAGCCTTGGCCTGAAGCATGGCTTTAGGAATGATGCCATGCTGAAGTAGCATGGATTGTACTGGTTGACAGTGTAAACAAACAAGATTATTTGCCAGCTAAAACCTACACAGACATTGTCACATTTCAGCATAGAGATTAGGTTGCTCTGGCATTTCAGTTGTGCATTTCTAAATTGAATACTTTATATAAGAAAAGCCAGAGCCCCAGTTAAGAACAAGAGGAGTTACTACAGAAGTTATGATATCTGCTATGTAATAATTAATAATTAATAACAAGAAATCCCAATTTCATTGCTTTTTAGTTACTATTAAATGTAATGTTGGGAACTGGACAGAAGTGAGATTGCAAAGAGGTTTAACTACTCTTTCTCTCTCTTTGGAAATAATTGAGACCCACACAAAATTACAAAAAAATGCTACTTTGCTAGAATTATATGTTTTAAGATGGACTTGCCTTTAATGGATAATACAGAATCATGGAACAAATCAGGTTTGAAGAGACCACAGTGTGTCATCTGAATCTACCTACCAGCTCAATGAAGAAGGAGCATCCTAGCATACACAGCACAGGATTGCATGCAGATGGTTCTTGAGTATCTCCGGTGGGGGAGACTGCACTCTGGACAATATTCAGTGGAACCTCCTGCGCATCCGTTTCTGCCCATTGCCTCTTGTCTTATTACTTTTACCAAGAAGAGCCTGGCTCCATCCTCTGACACTGTCCATTTGGATATTTATACCCGCTGCTGAAGTCCCCTCTCACTTGTCTCTTCTGAAGCCTGAAAAGGCCCAGCTTCCTCAGCCTTTCCTCATAAGAGAGATACTCCAATCCTTTAATCATCTATGCTATCCTCTGCGGGGCGTGCTCCAGGAGCTCCGTCTCTCTGAGGAGCCCAGAACTAGACACAGCACTGCATATCTATGTTTTTAGAAAATGCATCTTATTGTCAGAGATGTTATTATGATTGTTAAAAGACTGTTAAAAGTTTGAGGTTGCACATGCAAGATGTGGCCTGGGGTGTGTATTCTACTTCCATCTGTTAGAGGCCGGACAGTTTTCTTTACCTCTTCCATGACCAATCCTCCCTTCAGAAGACACTTCTGTTAATGGGCCATTGAGTGTCACTGCATGACTGATAAAATCCCATCATCCCATTGTGAGATGCTCAGCCCATCCTTGGGGGAGGAGCCAAGCATTCCTACCTGGATATAATCTGAGATATGAAACATCACGAGCAGCCTCTTCCTGCTGGTCCCCAGAGGTGCAGCTTTCTTCTCCACTGGATTCCCAGAGGAAGACCAGGCCCATCTACACCACCACTGGACCTTCAGAGGAAGATCATGCCTTTCTACAGGATCCCTGCTCCAACAGAACCACCCCTGTCACTGCAGGAGGATTGCAGCCACCATTCAATCAGACTGCTACCAACACCCTGATCCACGGGGTGTCATTGCTAGAGTAAAATAGTTTGTTCTGTGTTCATCTTCCCTGACAGCTGGGGAAATATCCTCATGTTTTTTCCTCCTGAGACATGCCTACTCCTAGAATGGGAACTTCTTTATTAAGAAATCTTATTTTACCTCCCTCTTAACAGTTTTTCTCCTCTGTGGGGCTCTTTCATGAGATACAACCAACTGAGAAAAAAGGGATGCCATCAATATAGTTCTGGCATTTTTGTCTACATGTTGGAACAACAAAAATGGAAAGCAAGTCAGTGAAAGAATCATAACCAAATGCTACTATTAGAGCCGAAGGATTCAAATAATAAGAATCAAAGTAAATGTTCAATTCATACAGATTTGACAGAATTAACTGTCCCCAGTATGCTTCTTCTGTGTCAGTAGGAAACAGAATATTACTCAATGGTGCCAAAATGTATTTGAGAAGAAAAGAGTGCATTGGATAAAGCAGGGCTTGTGAGGGTGAGTTCTGCAGCATGGAAGTACTGAGCTCAGCTTAGAAAAGGTTGAAAGTAAAGGCTGTGCCCTGACATCTATTCAGCCTTCCTGGCAGCATGCCATCAACATTGTTCTGGCCAGTCAGAAGGACTCAGATGTCGGACTGTTCATTTTTGTAGACAGCAACTGTGTTCTGGCTTATAACTCCTTGCTGAGCAGTGGAGAGAAAGGTTGCAGCCTTGAAATGTGTGAAGGAAGAGTTTTCTAACATGTAGCTTGTTTTTCATGGATGTGATGCACTGGAAGCATTTTATTCCCTAGGGAAATAGTGGACTACCAGCTGCAGTGCATAATTAATATTAGAATGAATCTCAAATGAGGACATATAATAAATATTATAAACATCTTAAAGTGTATTTGATGGTCTCCTTCAACATCTGTGGTTTTAACATCTGCAGTATTTGTGGCAGTCATCACTTTATGGAACAGGAAAAGATTAATATTTTTGCTAATAAAAAAAATTATCTAGATTTTCTCAGTTTCTATCTTTTATTTTCTCCATGCCTACATTAATTCTCCTAATCTTTTAGAAGTAATCTGCTATTCAGATCCTTTTTGCTAAGGGCTAGTTTGTCCCTAAGAAAATCTCATGGCGGGAGAGTGGATAAAAGACTATGATACAAGGCAGACACTGTTTTGCAGTAGGATTTCTTAGATTTTGGCATAAAAATTTCTCTGCAGTAAATGTATGTTTTTCATCAGACCTTGCTCTACCATGTGGCCTAATCTTCTTGATATTTTGCCCAACATATTATGAGCTCAAACTACTATTTCTTTCCTTTGTACAAGCCAGTAATATAAATGCTAGAGCAAATGGTATAAATCCCAGTGGAACACACATATCTGTTTCATTTGGGTTATTGGTTGCCAATGGGAATAAACAGATTTTTTTCTTTGAAGAGTTCATTAGCTTATAAGGCCGGGGGGGGGGGGGGAGGGGGCAATACAAAACTCCCTTTCTAACCTTGTAAATCTATTGGGAACCAAACTCAAAACTTTTTTTGGGAGCGTCTGCTAACCTTGGCATTGAAAAACTTTGTAAGTTGTACTTTAGCCCACACAGCTTTAGATGCTCACAGTTAACTTAGCAGATATCCATTACTGCTTGTGTCCGAGCTGAAAAAGGGGTTTGGTTGACAAAACAACTGCCTGAGCTGACACAATGAACTCTTCTATTAGATCATGCCTATTGCCAGCTTTTCCCTACTGTTTGAATTCTTACCTTCTCCTCAAGGTTGGCCTGGGAGTATTACCTTTCCTGGGCAGTGTAAAGAACCCATCAATATTCCTTCAAAATCCTATACCTGTATAGAAGTATGCAGTGTATGCATGACGTGCGAATCCCCAGCTTCCAGTCTCACTCTCTGTTTCTACTGAAAATATGAATATAGGAAACTAGAAAGATATACTGGGCCAAGTGCTGTGATTTGGACTTGATTTAAATTGCTATCAGCATTGAAAGGAAAACTGTTCAAGAAAGTACCAGATTGTCTACTGCTTTTGTTTTCCCAGAAGGCATTGTCATCCTACTAGTGGTCTTGTCTCCAGGATGAGTCTCTAGAGGGAATTCTAAAGAATAAGTTTCAATCAAAGGTACTTCACAATAAAAGAAAAACTATAAAGTGGAAAAGGAATCCATGGCTAAAGAGTACATAAAAAAGGGTGCTAGAATTATTTTTTATTTGGAATCAATTTTACTTGTTCCATATCATCTTAAAGTAATTATTTTATAACGAAGAATACTAAGCAGAAACAATCAAATTGTTAAAATTAAATGAAGTAGTTTTCATCCAAAATGTATGCATGAGAGCTTGGAAAAGTTGGCAAATTATTTTCAATTTTCAGACCTGTAGAGAGGAAGTCATGAATAAATTTGTAAAATTGAATAAATAAATGTAATTGTTCTGCTAAATCTATATATAATATTTCCAGATAGATTTTAAAATATATCAAAAGTGATTGAAAATGTATTTCAATGTCACTTCAACTGCTAAAATGTAGGCTAAGCATTAATTACAGTACTCTAGTTGTTCACAGTTCATACAAGAGAAGATGTTACATACACGTAAGAGAACAGTACCAAGATATTAATAACAAGTTATGTAAGCTCTTCAATTTTTTGGAGGATTTTTTTTTTGTGTATTGTTAGAATTGATCAGTGGATATAACATCAGGCTTTCTTGAGATATGAAATGCCCAAAAGTAGCATGATTATTACTGCTCCAAGAACAAAGCCACAGAAAACTCAGCATTCAGATTTCCATCCCTATCAATCTCTATGTCTTTTGCTTTGTGGCTGTCTTACACTTGCGTGCCTGCTTCAAAATAACTTATTAAAATTCTGTTACTGAAGATAATATGGTCTTTCTTTCACTTCAACAGCTTTTCATGAGTTTGTGTGAAATTCATGTCCAGCCATTCTCCTAGCACAAGCATTGGACGTTTCTTACAAAAAGTCTCACTCTCACTGTGAAAATGACTTCTAACTGGCATTATGTTATCAGCTGTGGTTTTTTGTTTGTTTGGGTTGTTTTGTTTGTTTTTTTTTTTTTTTAATGTGATGCCTAATGTAATTGGCTGTTTTTTAAGGGATGTTAGTAGTGGACACAAAAGGAATGCTTTCATCAACGGTAGAGAAAAAACTTGAAGGAAGAACTACCAACCATGTTTGAACTAGATTTTTTTCTGGTGCTAATATTTTTCCCTGGAGGTACAGAAATCTTGAACAGGGCACTTGTACTAGCATATCCCTAAAACCTGTATATTTAGGGATATCTTCAGATGCTTGCATCTTTCCTGGTCCTGTGTTGTGGTTTAACCTGTTGGCAGCATAGGACACCCCTTTGATCAAATGGAGCCAGTTTTCCCACCTGAGTACCCCTCAAAACTCTTGTGCACCCCAGCCTACTTGCTGGCAGGGCAGTATGAGGGGCAAAAATGACTTTACACTAAATGAGCACTGTTCAGCAATAACTAAAGAATCTGAGTGTCATCAATGCTGTTTTCATCACAAATCCAAAACATCACCAAAATAACTATATAAAGAAAATTAACTCCATTCCACCCCCTGCTAGTTGAGTCTGTCCATAGATTCTCTCAAACTTGTAGTTTTAATTAAAAAAAATCTTTTTAAGACATACTGATAAAAGTGTAATTTAATATAGGTAATGACATTTTGTGTATTGAAACCTATTTTGGGATGGTTTCCAGCTTTAAAAAAAAGATGCATCAGCATTTGTCTGTGAAATTCTGAGACTCCAACCCTGCAGGCAGAACTCACAAGAAATTTCTCTTGAAGTCTAAAGAACTTTTATAATCCATGAGTGAATTATTTACATGCAAGCCTAATCAATGTTTACAGTATGGTACGAAATTCTCACCTTCTTCATGCAATGAAGAATTCATTTCTTGTGTAATTTCATTTAGTTAATGTAAGCTTGACAACAAAATCCAAGAGAAGGTTGTACGTTCTGTAGGTATTCTGTAGCTCCTGTGATTATTGCAGTGCGACATCATCACAGTTTATCCTCATCCATCAAGCAAGCCTCTCACAGCCACTTGCTCTCTCTCTCACAAGTTTAATAAGAAAAGCAAAAGACATGTATAGAGGCAAAGCAAAACAAGGAATTAATCACCCCTTCCCATGACCAGACAGATGTTCAGCCTTCCTGAGGAGAGCAGGGCCACATCATATGCAGGTAACTTGGAAAGACAAAGAGCATCACTCCAAACAACACCCCTCTTTCTCCTTCCCCCCATTTTATAACAGAGCATGATGCCATATGGTCAGGAATATCCCTTTGGTCAGCTGGGGGTCACCTGTCCTAGTTCCTCACAGCCTTCCATGCACCCCCAATGTCCTTGCCAGCATGGCAGTACAGAAAGCAGAAAAGGCCTTGGCTCTGTACAAGCCCTGCTCAGCATTAATAAAAACATCTCTCCATTATCAACCCTGTGTTCAGTATAAATCCAAAACAAGATCCATACCAGACATCATGAAGAAAATTAACTCTATCCTGGCCAAAATGAGCACAGACATATTTTTTGCACAGACATGGCAGAAGCAAGGTACCTCAGTTGTACTCTTACAAAACCAAAATTAAGATTAGAACTTCTTAATGTTCAGCTGGGTCACCTTCACCTGCTTATCAGGTGCATCAGGATTTATTAAACATAGGTTGTACTACAATCTCCGCCACCTTTTCAGCAGCTGCTGCTCCTGTGGCTTCTTTATCTGCTGGGCTTTTCTAGCACTTCTGGTACCAAGCCTGAACTGCTAGGCCCAACAGCATCTATTAAATCTGGTTCAGCTCTGCACACACTTTAGGGTGTTGGATTAGCTGGAAGTTGTGGTGTAATGCAACAAATTTTCCGGTACTGTTATGACCATTAACATTTACTTTAATAGTAGACACAGACATCACTTCTTAACAAGTGGTACATCATAAGTCCACTAACCTCAGTAGTGAATTACAGACCTTAACTAAATTATTAACCATGAGATATCCTCAGCCCTTCTGAGGATCTTGATACCATTCTGCCGTTGATTTATGATGCAACTTACCTCCATTCATGGTATCTACCATGGCTGGAATCCCAGTGAAATGAAATGACAGATGGACTTCCCTCAGTCCAGTAGGTTAATGGATATATTTATTTTAGAACTTTTCCATTTCGTACTTAAGTTAATATCTAAATTAAATGCCTAAATAATTTCATTCAGCTGGGTAAAATACTTCTACTTGAACAGATGAAATGTGAATAAACTTATTGCCCTGGGAAATATTGGCACCTATATGAACACCAAATCCCCCGAACAGCTTAAAAATATAGTATTTTCTGTAAGTAGCAATGAAGGTAATAATTATGGTTGTTATGGACCATGCTTTTTATCATGCCCTTTTCTGGATCTTTCTTTTCATACAGGACTGGAGATAACACCAGTGTAGTATAAAGAATCCATATTATATATAAACTCCAACTAGAAATCTCCAAAATACATAATGGTTAAAAATTTCCTTGTTATTGTCTGCGACACTTCCTGATCCAGACTGCCTATAAAAAGCTCTGTAAAACATTTTGTTTTGCTGCCTATTAAGAGACTGGTAAGCCATGTTATCACAGTTGTAGGTGCAATACTACCTAATAATCCTTTCCAAGACTTAGCATAATAATATCCTAAAGTATCACCAGAGATAACTCTAGTGTCAGAGAGAAAGATGCTGGTAAAGACTGTCCAATGCCCTGACTGCTCAAGAAAAATTACATTAGTTTTCTTTTCCATGACATCTGTAGCATCTCAGTCACTGACTAGTTCCAAGTAATTGTCTACTCTTGGGGCTGTTTGAGTGTTTCATGATGAGGGGTTTTTGTTATCCTTGGATAAACATACTAAAACTCAGAATTGACTTTTGGCTTGCAAACTAAAAGCTGGCTTCAGAAAGGACAAATGTTTTTTTGGCTTAAATTTTGGTCAGCAGTATCCCTTGGTGAGACTCTAGAAGCACTAGGGGAATTTCAAATTGATAAATAAGCCAAACACACAAGTTGCTTTTGATCAATGAGATTACAGGGAAAAAGCAAGATATCACTTCATTTGTTCTCAATTCTTTGTGCCCTGACAAATTTTTTGTTTACCAACTTGCTATCAAACATTCCTTCTATGATAACACATAGAACAGAATTCAGAACAAATAATAAAAAAAATATGGATTTTTTTCTCATGTTTTATGTTTAGTGACAGAATACTGTGCCTATGCCAATGACTGCTTGCTACCTCGCAATAAATGGGAATAGAGTGCAAACTCTAGCCATTGATTCTAACTGAACAAAAGGGACATAGTCTAACATGCGAAGATAAATTTAACTTGGATTAATTTATTTAAATTATTTATAGACTAAGAACAATCTCCTGGGCCCTGCTTTCAAGACAATTTGTAATGGTAATAAAATAGTGGTGTCTGTATGTATTACTCAGCTTTGTATTGTAATTTACTAGGTAAGACAAAAATCATCAGCTTGTCTCTTTTGCTAAGGGCATGTCTGCAAACAAGTTTGTGGGAACAAAAATAAGAAGAATTAGCCTTGCAAAACTCATCAAAAGAGCTAATGGCTTTGTCCTATCTTCTATTGTAACTGCGGATTCTGACCCAGAGCTTTCAACTGAGAGGATTATATGGATTTTTAGGAAAAGTTTCTCAGAAAGGAACGTCTGTAATGTTCAGCTTTCATTTAATTTCCCTATGTAATACAAAGGTTCTGTTTCCATTTAAATTTTGTTGTTTTGGTTTTAACTTTTATCTCCTTTATTTCATTGGGTCCCATGTGACTCAAAGACAGCTACCCTCTGAAGACAGCTACCATGGTAGGTAAGAATATCTTCAGCATTCCAGTTAGAATTGACTGTTTATTCATGAGAAATGGAACCAAGGCCCTTTTTAAAGAAAAGTTTTCCAAAGTTTAAGATCCCAGATGAGTCTGTTGTAGTCTTTTGTGACTATGCTTATCAGTATATATGAAATACTTAAGAAATGAATCTTTTTCACAAAAGGGTCTCCAATTTGATTGTGCTAAAATGTAATCATTACTAGGACAATCCTGGCAGAACTAATGAAGACTGACATATTTCCTTCTCTCTGATCTCTGACATGCTTTGTATTCAGGTTACAAATGATCAATATCCTGTTTTTTTTATGCTATAATGAAACCAAAGAGCCTAGTTTTTTGACAAAATTTTCAAGTTTAATACTGGAGGACTTTCCTGTCCTTTTCGTAGGGAGCTTACAGGACTACCTGCATGCAAACCTACTGCTGCATGAGCAGGTTTCTGACAAAGTATATTTCCCAATTGTACAGACCTGGTTTTGGAGCAAATTCTGTTGTTCCAGTGTGTTTTACTCAACTTTCATTTATTTGACACTTGTACTATTAGATCCTCTTGCCTCAGCCATTACTGCAATTTTTCTCTTTGTTTTTCACTTTAATGACTGTTTCTTTGTTTTTCTTTCTGTTCCCATATTCACTTCCCATCATGTCCAGGTAGACAAATTTCCCTACCCACTCAAAGATAAAGATCCTGTTTCTTCCTCTGGAGTGAAAAGCTAGATCCTGTTTTCCTTTATGCATCTGTCTGGTGCAGATGCCTTTCACAATCACTCAATAAGACCCACCAGAAGTATTTTATTTGGGGGTGTGCCTGAGGGAAAATACTCATGTTCTCAGTGGATTTTAAATTTTTTCCTGGTCTCCTTGTTTGTGTTGAATAACACAAGCTTCAAATATATGTCCAGAACAAAACTAGACATTGAGTTCATTCTAACTTTCATGGCACAAATTCAACTTGTTATGCTTGGAGGGAAAAATGGCAATTCAGGCAATTATCTTTCTGTGCAATTAAGACATACCTCTAGATTGTTCCTGGGACCTCAGAGCTGGAAATCTCTGTTTGTACTGAGAAAAAACCAAATTTTTTTGCATGCCTCTTCTCAGACTAAGGACAAACACATTATGCTTACTACAGATTCGGTATTCTTGACTGAATGAAAACCGAATCTTTCTAAACTCATCCTCTTGCCACCTGAAGTTGAAAAACATGAGCTTTGTCACCAAACAGAAAGTACAACCACTTCATGAAGTAAAACAACTTTGGCATGGAAAATCAAGATTATAAATCACCACGATAAAATAATTTCAAATCCAACTTTCTCCCACGTGAATCAGTTTTGTAAAGATACGAGCAAGTGACAGAATTCAGGTATATGGTACATATTGGTGTATGAAAATGGCTGATCTTGTCACTTGTTATGGTAAAACTAAACTTTTAATTTCAGAAAACTGTCGAGAAATATGATGTGACATTAGCTTCCAGGTGATAGCAGTGAATGAAAAGAATGATACCTGCAAGTGAAGGGATACAGAAGGTTTTCCAGAATAGAAATGCAATTAATTGTTTTATCACTGAGATAATATATAAAGTCTCTTTCATAAAACCATAATGTCATAGAATCATAGTCATAAAACCACAGAAAGGGATGGGTTGGAAGTGACCTTACAATCATCTATTTTCAACTCCCTGCCATGGAAAGGTGTGGATGCTGGTGGGCCAACAGGGAAAGAATTCACAACCCTCCCCTGGAGGAAAAACCCCTCAAGGCATAAGCACCTCCTTAGAGTAAGGAAAAAGACTTCTCCCAGCATGCCTTGCTGTGCCATGCAGATCCAATGTATCCCACTGGCCCTTCCCCCTTGCTCCACCCCTGTGCCCTCATCCCATTGGCCCTGGTGTTCTGCCCCACCCCTCAAAATACATATAAAAACGACTTTCCCTGCCTGAGAGTGGCTCTTTATTACGGGACCACTTTGAGGAAGAAGCTCAATAAAGCTCTCCTTGGAACCCCACAGGAAGACCCTGTCTCTCCTTCTGCGTCGCCTGGACCACAGAAGAGCTGAAATCGCCTGTGCCCCCAAGGTGCCTTTTTCAAGACGCTTCTACAGGAAGGTCGTGGCACTCTGAATACTGCTTGCTGTGACAGAAAGAGACTAGACCAGGTTTGACTATGTTTGACCCGCTGTATATGAAAAAGCAAATAAATAAATAAATGGCTCAGAAGACACTAGCAGTCTTCCTAGATGTCCAAGTACATAAAAGTTTGGAACTGCAATATGGGCACAAAACCAGTTATGTTCAGAGACTCAGTCTCATACCTCTTTGTTATTTTGTTTGTTTAATCAAACTTTTTCTTCCCCCTCATTCAATCAGAACCACTTTCCTAATTTTTGTACCATGAATAGTCTGGGCTTTTGGATAGTGAAAATCAGTGCTTGATCCCACAGCTCCACAGCTATTGATGCTAATGAAAAAGTCTACCACCTGCATGAAGAAGTAGTCTTTAATACCAGAGGGCTAGTAACAGTTTTCATTCTATTTGCTATTTTATTTCTAGCCATTACTAAGAATCTAATTTTCTATTTTAGTTCTATGGCTTCCAGACTCTTAAATTTGTTTTGATTTTGGGTTTGCCTTCATGCTTTTGCTGTGGTTTAATCTTTACAAATTCCATTAGACTTGACAGCTTCCATAAGTTCCATAAATTGCATTGTCCCCAAAAGAACAAATACTCTATTGTTTTTTTTCTGATACATTGATTTTCCATAGTTTTTTAAGATACCCTTTGGCTATTTTGTTTCTATGCTTAACATTATGCATTCTCTCTCTGTATTTTTTAGAAACTCCCATGTGGAGCTGAGTGACTCTAATTAGCAGTTTTGATGTCATATTGTGGCATCTTCTGTATTTTTTCTTATTTTATTATTGTATTTATTTTTTCTTTCCTCCAGACTGTTGTACTTGTCCATATTTTGGAGAGTAGGAGAGGGTTACTGTGATTTTACTCTGTTATCATTCGATGTCATGTTCCCATTCAATTAATTCAGAAATATATCTACCATAATAACAGTGACTTGTTTCTGACTGTCCAGCACTTTTACTTTCATATACAGCTGTAAATTTGAAACTACACAATTTATTTTTGCTATTGAATACACACCCACAATATATCCCTGTGTTGTGGAGACTGTAGCTCTACCCATGAACCAAAGAGATTAAAGGATAGCAATACCTAATTCTGTTTTAAATGCTTACTTTAATCCCTTTGGTGATGGATGCTGAAATGGCGAGCATGAAGGTTTTTCTGAGTAGTTTCTAAGGAGAAGTGCAAAGGAGAAATTAAACTGCTCAGTAGCCTAACTAAGCCATGGCTGAGACCAGTCCCTTTCACCATGAGGGGAGGAGACAGAAAATTAGAAGGACATAGAGGAAAATATAAATGTGTAAGAGAACAAAAGGATGGTGATGATGATAAGTTTTATAACCACCCTAGAGATCCTGAGAAGCTGACCCCTCCAGTAAACATTTCACTTCCCTCCAGACTGTGGCTCATGAAAATATGCCTGTACTCTGTTGGCACATTTCTTTCCTATTCTTGATTGCATAATCCTGAGGCTGGGAAAACCAGAACAATAGATGCCAATGAAATTCAGTTTGAGCTCCTTTCACAGGAGTGTCATTAACTATTGCTAAAACAGAATAATAGATGCCCTTGAAATTAATTTTGAGTTCCTTTCACATGAATGTCATTAACTATTGCTAAAAAAGGTAATGCTAGCAGTAATTGTGATATTTTTGCAGGTGGATATTTGGTGAGATCATTATACTTGCCAGCAGTTAGACTAGATAAGGTGAGATCACTAGACAAATAGGTGAATCATTTTTTTGGTACTATATTTTGTGCTCTCTCTGTGGAACTATTATGCTCTTTTTATTAAAGTTTTAGTCTATGGTCTCATCTTTCTCGAAATTCATTCTATTTGTTGCCTATTAAACAGAGAGACATTTACTAAAGATATAGTACCTACCATTTCTGTGAGCAATTGAAATTGAAGGCCCTTTGGAGCAATCAGGACTTCAAGATCTCACAGGTCAATAGAAAGCTCATGTGGATAGCCATCACTCATTCTGTAGTCACTTATGACTACAGAATCTTCTGAGAAGATTCACCATAATGCTTCCTAATGCTGAACCTGAAAACCACAGGAAATCATACAGAGGCAGAGAACACTCTCAAATGCAAATTATGTAAGTTTATGTACAATTAATTCCAGCTAATACCTAGAATCACTCAGAGACACTACAAAGCCCTAGTTATGGTTCTTAATTTGACTGCAGTAGCAAAATAGGGAAAATCAAAGAGCTCTCTGTGTGCTACATTTCTTCTCCTCACTGCCTTGTTTCCACTGGTCTTTTGAATATATTAAAATCTACCATATTTCTGTGTATCTTTTCTTTTGTATAGTGTTTATTCTAGAAGAAGAAATGGTATATTGTCCTGGAATACAATGTACCAATACTGACTTACAACACTTAGTCATTTTGGAACACATTTCCTATGAAATAATACAAGATAAGTACATTACATAGCTATTTCTTATGCTTACAAAGGATTTAAAGTCATGAGAGTTTTCTCGTCTGGGATCAGGACCAAACTCTACGTCAACAAGTTTCCATAAGGGTTGCTGGATGCCTTCTTGTACATCCTAAATACTTGTGCTTTTTAAAATCCAAGGAAACAAAATATTTTAGAACAATTTTCCTTTGAATGTGCTGCTGAAGAAAAGCATGAGAAAACACTGAAAAGAAACTGAACTGTGGCTGTTCAACTCCTGTTGAACAAAATCATTCATCAAGTCCAACGGTAGTAGAAAGTAAATGAAAAAGTGACCTAAATCAGCAGCAGAAAAAAGCATAGACATTAAGGCGTAAGAAATGCTTCTGTCAGATTTTTGGCATAGTATTGCCCTTAAATTATATGTCTAAAATACTGTAGGTACATTCTCAAAATGATAATAATAATAATAAAACTGTAGTAGACATTAAAGCTGTTCTTCTTGAAGAAGCAATGGAAATTTAATAGAAACCATCTGGTAAGATGCTTTGACTCAAGAGGCCATTGTTTCAGCTGGTTATTTTTGATCTTTTTCTGTGATATTTTTAACAACAAATTCTTTACAAACATACTCTATTTAAATAATTTCTAAATTAGAACGTCTGTATTTTCCCATCTTTAAGGGGGGGGGGGGAAATTCAATCATGCTGTCCTTTCATTTACCCTTAACTGCTTACATGCTCTCTTATTCACTGGAATAAGCTCTTCCTGGAACAATTTGATATGTTGCAGTCAATGAAGTTTTACAGTAAAGTTTACTTGTAACTACAGTGTAGGAAGCTGAAGCCTGTCACTAATATATTGTAATAGCCAGGGTTTTCCTCTGATTTTTAACACTTAGTTCTATCTTCTGCTCACTAATATGGGAGGGAGATTCAGGCAGTATTTAGTAATGAAATAAACTAAAAGCAAAAGCACTAATAAGGAAACTTTTTTTCTCTCTGTGAGAAGACACTTATTTAGTTTTACACTCTTTCATTTAGGGGCCACCTCTGTGCACAGCACTGCAGTGCAGCATACAGTCCTTTAAAACAAATCTTAACTGGCTCTTCTAGCTGGACAGTTTAGTGACTAGAACATTTAGCATGGTAAAATGTCAGAACATTTTCTTGCCTCACACAGGTTTTGCAGGGAGGCTGCTTCACACAAGAGAATTTAATGCTGTCTTGAGTGCTAGGAAAGCCAGGGCCTGCTAATGCAAAGCAGACGCTGAGAGGTTGCAGCAGTACAGCTGTATGGAGGCAGCAAATTGAACAGTGGATAAGAAGTAGACTTTCCAAGGAATGAACAGAAGAAATGCACCAAGACAGTTTGACTCTAATTTATGGGCCTAAATGAGAAAAGGAGTTGAATTCTTGACCAGCTTAAAGCACATGATTAAAAATCACAACTTTATCAGAGCTTATATGCTTTGTCTGGTTCTATCCCAAAAGCAATGAATGTTTTACCTAACACAATATCAGGCTTTTCACTGTACTTCTTATGCAAAAGCATGTTCTCTATTTATATTTAGGCTTGAAAATACAAAAGAAATTTTGTATATTTTTATAAAACATTATCTTCATTACTGAGTCTGTAACAGAACTACCATTTTAAGATACAACTGTTAAGACCAGACTTTAATTTGATTGAAAAAATAATTTTCAAAGCAAAACCTAATGTTTTATGGATCATTAGCAACCTATATGTTGTGGTCAGGACAACATGCAACATGTAATGCTATTTCAAGTTCAAGTTAAATTATCATAATTCTGTGTAATGTTACGGGAATTACACATGCTAGCTACCATAACAAGGTTCAACACCAGGTTTCCACTGAATCAATAAGCTGAAAGTTGTTTTTATTAATAAGTTGAGTTGTTGAAGCTCGACCTCGGTGCTTTTGATGACAGACTTGAAACAAAGAAATTGCTGGGCAATTATGCTCTTAGCATCTGAGCTCCCTGTCCCATCCTCAAGAGAGAGGTTGCACCCATAATAATATTAGGATCTCCTTGGTTTCCTACTGGTTTGACTTGTTGTTGTTGTTGTGTTGGTTTTTGGGGCTTTTTTTACTAAGAGGTTGTTAAGTGGTCATCTTCTTATAAGATGCCACATCGTGTTAAGTCTGCTTTGGCTGCTCCTGCGGGTAGCAACACGTTTGGCATGTTGAAATCTGCTTGCTGTGGATCATATGCCACGATCTACAGGCTCTGTCTGCTCTAGCTATTACTACTGCTTAAGCTGCTAGCTCCAAGTGCCGACTAACTTTGTCTACAACAGCAGGTAGACTGCAAATTCTTTTAAAGTTCACTTGAGTAAATATGTAGCTGCAGAGCTCCCTCTAGCAGAGTTCAGTTGTTCTCAGACATTTTATCCAGCTTATCCTCTGAAGTGGTTCTATGACTGCTTTTCTCCCTGTTTTCTTAAAACACATTGCTTCACACACATGTTTTTTTTTGAAGTTAAGTCTAGATATTCTGCAAATACTTTTAAAGTGATGCATACAATGCAGGAACATTTTTTTCATTCCAGACAAAAAGGTTAAGAAAAAACACTCTTATCTTGAAAAGATACCTGAAAACAACTTTGAAATATACAGTCACTTGTACCCTTCTGTGAACACATCAAGTGTGCTTTAAAGAGACAACTATGTTACCACCAAAAAAGACAGATCGTTCTTTTTCAGTGTATATAAAATTGGAAATGCTTCTTAATAATTTTGCAATTGATAAATTGGGAAGGTGTCTCAACTTAAGATAACTGATTTCAGTATTTCTATGAAACTTTAGATTTCAAAATATATTTAATTGAATTTTCTCTTTTTACTGAATTGAAAATGCATTTATTTCACCGAGAAACTTGACTGTAACACTCCTTAACTCATGGCATTTCCTTTCTTAAAGGGAGTTTTCTACTTATCTTCATTATACATATTCCCTTCATGATTTGCACTGATTAAAATATACTTTATATGATGCAGCATATTTTCTTACAATCACCATTTGCTTGCTGTTTTACTTATTTTTCTTAACCAAATAAATTACGTAAACACCTAATGAAATATTTTCTTGAAGACATAGAAAAAGATCAAAAAAAAATTAACAGGATAATCAAAGTTATCAAGATGACTTTCAACCAATGTGACCCTGAAGCTTTGAGGAACAGAAACTGAGCAATCTCTTTAATATATTACTGTCTCCACTGAGCTATTAAAACTCACAACTTATATCTGAATCCTCAGTAAAACAAACGGAGATAATTTTTTTCAATGTCAAGGTCCAAGACATCTAGAACTTTATTAACTACTGTAGATCGATAATGGGCATATGTATTTGTCTAGAAACAATTATTATTCTTAAATTTGAGCAATTTTTATTCTTAAATTAGCAATTATTATTCTTAAATTAGACAAACTACTTATGGATATTAGGAATATAAACAATGCAACCTACTGATTGATGTTAGGAAATTTGAATTAATAATTTGGAAGTTGGAAGTGAGAATAATTTCTCTAAAGAGAAACTTTACTTTAGAAAAGGACATGCAGAAGTTTGTCCAAAATACCTTAAAATAGTATGCCATTTGCAAAGCTCTGCAGTTTACTAAAGCAGGAGCAAAACTTCAGCAGTTCTCAGGCTGAAGGCTGGTATGCTAGAGAGTCACCAAAGAAACCTTGCAGTACTCATAACTTTTAAAAGGAAAAGGATGTGTCTCACTTTTTTCTTTTTTTCCCTTCATTTTCCCCTCTTTCCTTATATTTTTAATTGTCTCCTCATTCATTTATCACTTTTGCTTGTATTTGCGAATCACACTTCTTATCAGAATAGCCACTTGATTTTGTATAGTGGAAAGTATTTTAAACAAGAAGACTAAGCTGGGAAAAATTATGATATGTTAAGATGGGCAAGATGACACTCCACTGCCAGCCACATCTGAACTGCAAATTTGTGCTTTGCTTGTTCAACAAGTGCAGCTGACCCTCAGTGGACTAAGTACTTAAAAGTTTAGTGCAATATCTTCTGCAGTGCCTAAAAGTAGGGGAAGATTTTGCCCTCTAAGTAATTTCCTTTTCTGAATGTAGCAGTAGTCATTCTCATTAGCTCTTTCATTGGCCAAAATAGAGGAGAGGAGGAGCAACTTGTTGATTGAGGGCATTTCCACTACTGATAGCGGATAGCCATTTCATAGGTCAGGAGGGACAGTTACAGGCAGAGCTTGTTATTTGGCCAGTTTCCACATAATTGCTTCCAATCAAACTATATCCTTATTTGCTTTTGTTGTGCCTTCATCACTTGTTCTCTAGATGTCATATTTAAACAGAATATAGATTATATGGTCCTCCTAGCTTGTGAAACTACATATGTTCCTTAAGGCACTCCAACCTTCATGATCTCACGTCACAAAGGAATCAAAGTGGATCTACCTTTTTATAAATAGCAAGGGGAAAATAGCCAATAAAAATGATGCTTTTATATAGATGGTGAAATACAAGCTATAGCTATTGGGGGTAAATGCAGTATAAACAACTATACTTATCTTCCTTCTCAGAACTAAGCTAAATCTGAATGCTCAGTTTTCCTCTGAGCAGCCAATGGTTTAAAGCCAAATTTAGGATTTTGATTTCAGTGGGAAGAGTTCTACCTGTGTAAGTTTTGGCCTTCACATGCCCCAGCCTGAATTAGTAAGAGGCTTTCTGTGCTAGAACACCTGGTTACAAAGCAGGTAGCTATTTAACCAGGCAAGAGAGCCGACTCTTTTGAATTTGGCACCTTGCAGTTTTTATTTTAAAGTCTCCATCTCTCTGCCCACATCCAGGTTTCTTCACTGCTTTGCAAAAATTATTTCTTTGGCTCCTTTTTGCTTTTGAAATAGTTTTCTAGAAGAGATGTCTTTATTTCCAAAGATCAAAGGAAGACTTTCTTCTAATATGTGCAGACTGATGAATGAGGGGATAAGCAAAGTACAAAGAAATCCTGCTACATTTAGAATGAAACAGGAGGTGCTGCTTTGGCACCAATGTGCAAATACCAAACACAGGTTTCCTGAAGCAAAAAACAACCCATCAACATTCTGTGATCTGTATTCTGCAAGTATTTACCTTTTCCGGGTAATGGTTATGTGTTAAAGTATATTCTTTTTTTTTCTTTTGGCAGCAAAAGCCAGAGAGGCTTTATTTAGAATATGCCGTTTTCCCTTTCAAGCCCATCTTCTTACTGTATTTATGAAAAATTTGTATAAAAGGTTTGTGCAAAAAATTACACCAGCTTAATTTTCTCTGAAAAACTGTCACACTGACACTGATCTTGTTAAATCAGCCATCCCTAAAAATAAGCTTCTAGACCCTGCTCCTCTCCTTTCCTCCACATCAAAATTAAGGTAAGAAATGGGAGGGGAAATGTGCTCATGATTTTACTTGTTTATGAAATTGCTGAATTTATAGTATCCTGGGTTGATATTGTCTCACCTAGCATAAATATTAAAATAACTGGTTCTGCTATCTAGGACACCGGCTTGGAAGTGAGAGATCATAGAATTATGAATGTAACTTTAAACTCAACTTGTGTAGCTCTCAACAGTACACTAGCTTGTGTCTATGTGCTTTTTACACCAAAAATTAACATGAAAACATGCTTTTGTATCTTTTGGTCATATAAGGCTATGATAGTAGGACCTTCAAATGTAGGGTTATGTACAACATAAGTGGATTAGCAATAAACAATTACTTTGATGTTCTATCTGAAATATTTCTAGGCATAGGAAATTTCACTTATTTCTTATTATCAGAACGACTGCTAGTCTTTTTTGGCAGGATAACCATTCCTTCTGTTTTTTTCAGTGATATAGTATCAATCTCAGGTGTCCTGCAGTAATATTTAGTTTGAATATACAGAAACCTGTTTCCTTCATATTGGACATGAGTTAGGTTTACATGGCTATTTAGAAATGGAGGTAAAATCCTTGGTCAAGGTTTACACTGGAAAAAATATCAGGAGCAATCATGGTTCAGATTTACACCATCTGGTTCAGAAAAAGCATTTATAAGTAATCCCAAAGTTTTCTGACAAAGATTTCTGGCATTTTATTGGATAACTGAATTTTTTAGATAGTAATGATAGATAGCACATTTAATATTCAGGGAGCTCTGGAAACAGAAACTGATGTCTCTTCCACTATGGAGATTTTTGAGCTCTCTGTTGACTGACTCTTCCTGATTTTGGCCAGGGACACGATCACCATTGTGTGGCTTGTCCATTTGTTTATTTCTACAGCCTGACCTTGTTTAAATACACCAATTTTTGCATTTTGATTATTATCTGTCTCACCTAATGGGGAAGAGAGTGAAGCAGAGATTAAGAATTATTAAGCAAAACTTAGAACATCTCATATGATGCCAGTGTTTTTTTCCCACCTCTGTTCAAGCAAAAGACTCCTAGAGAGTAGCCTGGAAACCCTTTAGCCATGCGTTCTTGGCTTTTTGCCTGTTTAACAGAGGTCTTGCACAACTTGTGTTTTATGTGCTGTCGCCTTCATTTCTCTATATTTTAGCTGGTCTCCTGGTGCCACTGTTTGCCACTGGCCTGCCTTCAAAGTGAGTGCCTGTGGACAGTACTCATACAGTATGTAACATACTGTATACTTTGACAACTCATGTGGTCTTAATGGGTTTCCCAGTTACAGAGCCTAAAAGAGCAAGGCAGCCTGTTCTGCAGGCTGCCACACAGCAGTTCTTATGAATAAATCCTTTAGATAGGAGAAAATAAATCATTTCTACAATGTTTGCTTTTTATCTGGTAGCTATAATGAAGTCTTTCTCTTCTGTGGCAAGGGAAAAGTGCAAATAGGATATTCACACTGTCATCTAAATGAATAATGACTGGGGGACTAGTTACCTTCATTTCTAAGGTTTTATGACATCTTCAGTGCTTGCACATAGGTGAGAAGCTGAAGGCTGATATCTAGAAATCAGTGATTGTCTTTGTTTAGCTGTCACTGAATGCTTTCTTTAAATCTACACAGAAAGAAATATGTGTTTCAGAAAGCAAGGCTATTTGTATGCCTCACCTTACAAAACAGCGAGGAAATCACCTTGCTGCATGGACTGCTTCCTTTGATTTACTTACAGCTTTTGAAGTGGAATCCCACGATCTTCTCTGTGTTCCCTCTTGTTTTACTTGGTTTCATTTCCTTAATCAGTTTTCAATCACCTCTACATTTGCTTCTCCTGATACTGGATCCATTTTCCTCCCTGCTGTCTTCTTTTTCTCAGTGTGAGTTAGCAGCATAATAAAGATATTGTTACATAATAAAAATGATAATGCATCTATACTGATAAACTGCAGTTTAACTGTCTGAAATTCTAGAAATTACTCAGTTTTTAAAACATCTCTTGGAGCCTTATTTCATGTCATACCATACTTGCCTGCAGTGCCTTTTATATTATCATTCCCAGTTCTGTATTCTTCATTCATTTTTCAAGTTTATAGGCTTCTGTGTTATACTAATTCCTTGACTGAAAAAGTAGGGAGTTTGATCTTTCTATTCAGAAGAGAAAATCCTGTAAAAAGATTACGATGGTAGCACCACTTAGCATCTAAATTCTTTATGGAAGCAATGGACAGTATTTTTAACTCACTTGAAATGATTGGTCCATTTTTCTGAATAAAACCTGAATAAATTCTGAAACAGACCAGTGAGGTTGGGATAACTGATTAACAGATATAACACATTAGTAGGGTTGGGATAACTGGCTTATCAAATATTTTAAACTTACTACTTTAAACATAGCAGACCTAGCATTCACTAATAAACTAATGTAGTTGGCAATAATTCTGCTTTTATTATAATGCTCAGTTTTGTACTCAGTCTCAGATGTTTGCAGTTCCTACAAAAAATTTTTGCTTATAAGATTTGTATTTCTGCCTGTTGTTTCCACCTCCTTTAAATGTAGGGGGATGTGTGGGCAGAGAGATCATTAAGTCACCTTGTCAAATTTTCTGATTTTGCTTCTGATATGAATTAGAAGAAGTTTTAGGTGCTTTGTGTTGTTTTTTTTAATACTAATGCTACAAATGACATAATTTTCCTACAGGAACCGTTTTCACCACTTTTAATGATGGATGAAAAATTTCTTTGTTCTTCTAAACTATTCCTACAGTTTGGAAGAGGAGCTAAGTTTCATAATCTTTGTTTTGGGGAAAGACTTGCCTCCACTCTGAAAATTTGTGTCCATTAAGCCTTTTTTAAGAGTATATTCCATAATTACTTTTTTTCAGTAGTTACCATTTCCATATGCTCATATACATTTATAAATTATGCTACAGTTCCAAACTGTTTTTAGTTTGTAGATGCATTCTAAAAAAGGATTACTGTATTATTTTAAAATTGTCAAGAAGAACCATACAATGTTAATCAACAATGTGAATTATTCTCCATAAATAACCTCTGTTATAGCATCTTTTCTATACTCTCTAAAGGCAAAGGTTTGATGATCTCAGAGGTCTTTTTCAACCTAAATGATGCTGTGATTCTTAGAAAAGAATTTTTTTTTCTCCAAGAGATGAGTTGCGGGTTTCAAATTTGAAGCCTTGCCCCTTTAAGATGTTCCAAAAAATGGGAACTATTTGTTGATCATTCTGAAGTAGCCTGTTTGCCATAATTGATCGGGTGACATATCTGCCTGTTAGATGATTCAGTTAAGGAATCTGAAGAAGCTCCACTTTGAGAGAAAACTTAAGCTTGGAAAGCTGTGTGGAACTCAGGTTCACACAGAGTGCCTGGCTGTCTTTAAAGTGGTTTCAGCTTGAGTAGAGTACTTTACTACCTGCCATTGTACAGCTTTCTGTCAAAATGTAAACAATTGCCAAGCATCTTTTGGTTTTTTTTAAGAAATCACTAAATTAAAAGGATGTAATAAAAGAGTTTTGAAAGACTATTCTAATTAAGTGGTGACTTGGTGAAGCATTCTAAATAAATAGGGTGAATATTGTGTTGACAACATATTTTTAGCTACTACTATCCCCAAATTGATCAATATGACTTTGAGAAGTAACTCACAAGGCAACAACTTGGGAGTAAATATTGCTTCAATTGAATTTACTAAATTCAACTGAATCATAAGAAGTAGTGGTGTGGCATAGTGACATTGAGTTGCTATGGGCTTAATTTGCCCTTTCAAAGTCGATGCACTTTAAAGTGGAGGTATTAAGCTCACACCAGTTTGACACATATCTTACTCAGCAGATCATCTGATTGTACTACTGAGTTCAGATGTAACTGTAAGATCTGCTCTGCAGTAAGAGCTGCAAAAGAAGTTTTTTGAAGCGATCTTAAATACATGCCTTTTAAATAAACCTTCATGTTGAGCTTGTAAATAAAGGTATAGAATTACAGACTAAATTTTCAGTTTGTGAGTTAGTGGACAGTGGAAATTCACTGTTCAGTTGAAGAGACAGGGAATACAGCATTTTCTAAAAGGGAAAAAACTTCTTTTCATTCATGCTTAGGTAGAGAAAATTTGCAGCATTGGTTCCCATGTATCTTTTGCATCAGAAGACATTTTGTACAATCTTCTTTGAAACAAGTTTATTTAGACTGAGATAACATTTGTAAAACACCCCAGAAACAGGAAGATGTGAGTTTCTGTTTCTAATCTCAGTGGACATATGATATGTGGCCTTAATGTAGTAAGCACCATTCAAATCAGAATTGACTTCTTCCATCCATCCAGAAAATCTTCTTAAGTTGTAAAAATCTGAAACAAATATGCTTAAGGATTTTTAAAAAATCAGTGGTATCCTAGTTCAATAGTTACATATAAACCATATGCAAAAATAATTAATAACTATATCCTTGTGAAGAGGATTAAAGGTTTGTGGATTTTTGGCAACAATTACTGGAGGAAATCTTGTATATAATGAAAAGTTCAGGTAATCTTAAAACCCTTTCTTATGCATAAATTTGTGTGAGCTTTTACAGTTAAATGGTTAAGTAAGTAAGGAGAAAAAACAAACCAATGAAAGTCTCTGACTGGTGGTAGTGTTTATATTGCTAGAAGCTGATATTTTGAATTCTATAGAATGATCTGTCAATACTTACCTTAATCCTCAGAAATAAATCACTCCTAACAGACAGTAAATGAAATGAGGGTCCAGGGGAAACAGAGATTGGGCCCTTGCTTTTGAAAGGTAAGACAGAAACTGCAGCACAGATTTAGATAAAACTATGGAGTGAAGGGTGTGAAAGTTGAAGAATCATACTGATATCTTCAAAAGATGGCTTGAGATGTCTATATTGTATTATCAGTGATCATGAATGATCTTGGCATACTGAAGAAATGGAAAGTCAGCCTGTGGAGGGGACTGGCAGAATCCTTGATCTGACAGTCCTTAAGGGAGTGATGGTACAGTTTCGTAAATTTAACATCAGGGAGAACTAAACAAAAGGAAATTGCCAAATTTATATTGATTTCAACAAAATTGGGTTGATTAATCCCAGTCAGGAAGGACTGACAAGGACATATTCTTTACTTAATTTTCTGTGGATTTTTTTTCTCATATCAGTGAGATGGTTCTGAATAATTGTTGTATTTTACAAATTAACACATGCTTTACATTTGCGATTCTGCACAAATCTCGTGAAATGCCAAAAGGCTTCGACCTTTCAGATGGGTGATTCAGTTTTAAGAATTTAGTGGAGCAGACAATTTTTCTTTGCATTTCCTTTTGTACCAAGTTTGAAGATACTATTTCTTCCAATTTTACAAATGCATAGTTAATAACACCTCCTGTACCACATCTTTGGTAAAGTAAAAACTATTTTGCAGAGTTGGAATGGCTTTCTAACTTAGAAAATAGTGTTTTGTAGAGTACACACGGATACAATATTATTCTCTCTGCAAACTGACTGTGGTACGCAATAATTGTTTTGTTCCCTTAATTCTAACTCTCTTTGAGACAGGTTTCCCTGCACTAGTCTCACAGTGACTACAGTTAGCATGTGGTGGGCTACAATATCATCTACCAGCATTAACCTATGACCAGACTCTCTGTTAAAACTAATGAACACCAGTAGGGGCTCTATTTTATAGTGCACTTTCCCCAAACGTAAACATAGAGAACTTCCCCCTATATCTTTACTTTAACTATTGAAACGATAAAAACAAAACATAAAATGAACTAAAGAAATTTGTTGCAGCTCCATGTTGATTTTAGCTTGCCCTGTATTCATATGTGGAGAATTATTGAAAATGTACTTTTTTCTTTGGCTGGTGATGAAGTCAAACACATGAAAGTCTTTCTCAACTGGCATTTTTTAAAATGTCTTTATCTTTTGCAGTTTGTGTTGAAAAGGCCAAATTCTCCTTACATTATTGTCAAAACCAGTGTTTTGTGTCTTTTTAGTAAGATTATACATGTGAACAAGAGAAGCAGAATCTTGTCCAAAGGGATCAACAACTTTAGCAGATTGGAAACAGTCACAGCAACTCAGTTTTAAAGAAAGCACATTCACATGCCATATATTTTTTACCTTATTCCCCCTTGTTATGTATTAATGTATTTTGTGATGTAACTGAATGCAGAGCAAAGGTCCTCTCTATGCATTTTTGCATCTTGCCTGTACATTCTGATTTCTTATAAAAAAAATAAAACCAGAATTTGTTTCTAATACTTTCACAGAAGCTTATAAACCGCATTTGTAGCATTTCCTGATCAGTTGTAAGGATAGTTGTGGCTATGAAAAGGCTGCAGGATTTGGCCTATTAACTAATTCCACTGTAAATTAGTACATATGTTTTATTTATTTGGAAAACAAAACTTCCATTGAAATGCATTTTAAGGTCACTTAATTATCAGGCAAATACCAGTTTACAGCCCTGAAAAGCTCCCCTCTTCCTAATCAATTAATCTTGTTTTCACTGAGTCCCTCTGATTTTGCTCAGTGTTAGTTGGCTGAAATGGAAAAAAAAAAAAAAAAAGAAAAAGACAAAAAGACCAGCGTGTGATAACCTTTTCCCCCTATAAAATGAAATAACTAATAAAAAAATACTACTTGGAGCCAGCTGAGAATACCTATCCATGCAGCATACGTTTCAAGCAGCTATCGAGCAGAGCAGAGAGCAAAAGCCAGCTGCATTTGGCTTCTGTGGAGTCTAAACGTGTTTTTTATTTGGAGCTGTAACACGTGATTTTTGTTTGTTTGTATGTTTTGCTTTTCATTTTACACAACTAACTTCTAGAAAGAATTCTTGCAACTTCTTTGCTTCCCCTTAACGACACAGATGGCTTTTCTCACCGCACTGGATTGCTCTGCCTTCCCCTAAGGCACAACAATCACCTTTGACATTAAGAACAGTAGGTTAAGCAGCAGAAGTTATGACAAAAACCGACTTTTAGAGGGACGTGTTTACCTGTCGCTTTTGCAGTTCATGCTGATGCTAGATGTGCAGCTAAAGCTTTTTGCTCAGCTCCTCATTTACTCGTTCCTCTGCTGACAAGGGCCGGGGTGGAAAGTGATGGGTTTCCATGGAGAGCTGCGTGGTGGGGGCAAAAGGAGTTTAGAATCAAATTACACAAAACTAGGCAAAAGCAGTCAGTGTCTGCTGCTCCCTGAATTTAGGCGAAGGCTCCCCTGAGCGCCTTGCTGGCGACGGGGATGAGGGGAGCCCTTCCCGCAGCCGGGGCGCACCGGTGCGCGCCCCTCGCAGACGGGAGGGGCGGCAGGCTGCGGAGCGCTGTCTCCGGCACCGCGGCCGGGGCTCGGCCGCCCGCGGACCCGCCCGGGCTCCTGCCCGCGGCCCGGCGGCGGGGCTGCGGCGGGGCGAGGGAAGGGGGGCCGCGGCGGGTGCCCGCCCGGGCGGGGCGGGGCGGGGCCGGACGGGACGGGGCCCGGCGCGTCCCGCCCCGTGGGGGCGAGCGGCGGGCGGGGGCAGCGCGGTCGCTGCCGCCGGGGCGCAGCTGCCCGCCCGCCGCCGGGCGCTGTGTGCGCGCACGGGCCGCGCTCCTGCTGCCTGCCCGCGCCCACGCACACGCAGACGCGCACACACACGGACACGCACACGCAGACGGACAGACGGACAGAGACACGCACACACACGCACACACACGCGCCCGGCCGCCGTGCGCTGCGCATCCCGCGCCGCCGGTGCTGCCTGCCCGCCCCGCCGGGACGCGCCGCTCGCGCTCTCCCGAGTTTCTCCGCGGGCGCCCAGGTGGCTGCGCCCCACGGCACTCCCCGCTCGGCCCGGCACGACTCAGCACGGCCCTGCGTGTCTTGCCAGCGGGCGTCCCGCGGGCGCGGAGCCGATGGCGCTGGGAGGAAGGATGCGCCTGAGCCGCGTCTGCTGCGTGTTCTACCAGCTGTGCGTGCTGTCAAGCGGGCTCGGCGCAGGTAAGTGCGCGCCTTTCGCGGGACGGGCCGAGCCCGGGGCGGCCTCCGCGCCCCGCGGCTGCCGGTTGCGGTACCTGGCCATTGTTAACCGCGCCCGCCCCCCCATAAGCGATGGGTGATCAGATAGTGTGCGCCTTGGCTGTGAGAGTGCACTGCGCAGCGCTGCTCTGTACGAGACCTGATTTCCACAAGCAGCCCTGTCATCTCTCCTGGCTGTGCTGTTCCTAGAGTGTGCGATGAATGTGTAAATAAAACTGTTTCCTGTCTCAGGTTAGTGTAGGTTGTGTGTACTCAGATCTTTGCAAACATAATGCTGGCATGCTGGACTTTGGTTGTATTGTGATGTAGAGTGTTTGGGATATGCAAGTATCAGTAGTCAGTGATTCTCATTCGGTTTCGTTATAAGAATGATCATCATAGAGCATGTGCATGCAACTGCTACTTGTATGTGCAGCCATGGTGTGTGTGTATGTGTGTATTTGGTCAAACTTTGGGAGGCATAATGGGTCTTGCACAGCAGGCTGAGAAGGCTGAAATTTTCAAATTTGTTCAGGTTTTCCCCAGCAATTTTATTTTAGCTATATGAAACAGTTGTTGCTTTCTCTAAATGATGAAGGGTTTATGCAACTTTCCTTGCATGGAGGTGGTGATCAAAAGGAAAGACATCCCCAGCTACTGGTACAAACACAGCTTCTGCCCAGTTTGAGGTCCAGCTTTCTCTATGTTCTGCAGAACCTTGTGTGTTCCAGATGCATCAACAGAACAGACCCATCCAACAGCTGGCCCCCCTGCTCTGCATAAGGACGAGATGCAAGGAGCAAATGAACCCCACTATATGTTATCTGGCATGCTTGTTGGTCTTGGACTTAGAAGGATCACCTTATGGTGGGCAAAGGTGAAGGTTTTTAGCAGGCACTGGATGCTGTTCAGTGCTTCACTCATTTAAAGCATCTGTTGCATTTCTCACAGGTCTCCATGCTTCAGAAGAGACTGAGGAGTGGGAGATCGTCTTCCCTGCACTGTGGAGCCCGGGCCAGCAGGAGCCAACGGGTGGCAGTGGTGGTGGTGGGGGTTGCAACGTTGATCCCAGTAGTGGGAACCGAAGCAGCACTTTCAGTGGCCCAGTCACACCCAGCCCAGCAGCTGGCAGCTCCCGAGAGGTGCGTTCAGTCTCCTCCTCGGTGGATGGGCAGGCACAGGCTGTAGGGGAGGCAGCAGAGGAAGAGGACACTGAGGATGAGTATGAGTCTCAGGAGTTTTACCACTGGTCCCCCCTGCCCCAGGGGTCTGGTGCTGCCTCTCAGTTGCCACCACCACCATCCCCCCCACCACCACCTTCAGCAGAGGATGGAGATGAAGTGCTGCTGAGGATCCCAGCTTTTGCTCGGGAACTATACCTGCTGCTCAAGAGGGACAGCCGCTTCCTGGCTCCTGGCTTTGCTGTGGAAGAGCGGCTTGGGGGTGAGGGCAAAACTCCACCCAGTGCCACACAGTTGCAACCTGAGAGAGCTTGTTACTACAGTGGTGCTGTCCTCCGCTACCCGGGCTCCTTCGCCTCCTTCAGTACCTGTGGTGGACTGGTAAGATGACCTTGCATGCACCTAGGCCTGCATCCAAGTCCCTGCTTCATCTATTTCTTTTCATTCGCATTCCTTTCCTAAGGTCTTCTTTCTTTCTGGGTAGCATCTTGGGTCCTAACCTCTGTACCTAACTTAATTTTTTAACAGTTTTCCTATTCATACACTTCTCATAACATTTCTCAATTCCTAATTCTGCCTTTAGCCTGTACAATGGTGATATTATTTATCCTGTTTCCAGATAGGTACCTTTCTGGTTCTGGATTTCCATTTCTTAAACTTTTCTCATCTCCATGTGTAATTTTATCTTGCCTTCAATGAGTTCTGTAATTAGATACCTCCATGCTCTGTCTCCTTTATTTTCTCTGTCTCATCATCTCTCCTGTAGTCCATCTGTAATCTATTTGTTCTTCATTCTCATCCTGTATTCTAAAGTTATTTCCCTCATTTGAATTATCTTCCTTCTGCAGCTCAGTTTTCAAACTGTTCTGTCTTTTTTATTTCTAGCAGTATTTTACCAGTGTCTCCTTTCTCCTTTTCATTACTCCTTTACTTTCACCTCTTTGGCCTTTTTTCTCTACCTCACAGCTTCTCACATGTGGTACCTGTAGTTACTTGAATTTGGGACTTCTGTCCTTTTAACTCCTTCACAGAAGAATGCAATGAGTAAGTTCTCAGCAGAAACCTTAATACAGTCAGACCTTTTCAATTGTTATTACTTCTGTGGCATACTCACTTATTTAAAACAAGCTCCCCCCTGCTATTATTTCTGTTGCATCAATCATGAGTTTTGCTGGATAGAGAGCAGAATTGGGTGCACTGACAACAGCAGTGATGATCCAAAGAGCAGTCATCCTAAGGTACTTGCAGGTGGGTGGAAAGTGTAGAAAGAAAAAAGTTTACCTGTGATGGTATAGAATGCTGGCAGGACCTTAAAAAACCCTAATTATTGCTACTATTATTTTGGGGCTACTATCATTTGGGGCCTTTATGTAGCATAATAAATGCACATTCTTGGAGCACTTAACAGAATTTAGAATAGAAAAGTAGTGCTGCTGGGGAGGGTTAATATCCTCCATAATTCTGGGATTTGGTTGTAGATCACCATAACTGCATGATAGATTTTTCCTTGTATTTCTTTCTGAATTTAAACATCTGACTTTCTCCATTGCTGATTCATGAAGATATGCCTTTTTATTTGTATGGCCATGAAGAGAAACCAGGTAAAATATGGAAATTTTGACTGCTTATTCATTTGCCTATTTGAACTTATTCAAAAATCAACACAAACTGAAAATGGTGGATTGACACCAAATAAAATATTTGCCTGCACTCCTGCAAAGTGAAACTGCCAAGTTTCACACAACTCTAAGTGGTTGGCATCTAATTATTGATATTTTGTCAGATTTTCCGAAGCAAAGTAGTAGAATTAATTGTGGAGAAAAATATTGAAAGTCAATTGATGGTGGTTTGAAAACAATTGGGTAAAAGAGTTTTGTGTTCATGAAAAGCATTTGACTTCTATGCTCCTTCTTATTTTGAGAGTTTTGCTTCCTTCTACATTGTGTTTGGGTAAAATTAGGTGAGAAAATCTTTGTAAAGAAATTGGTAGAAATAATTATCACCTTTTTATTGTGTCTATTCAAAAGCCATGTACATCATTGCATGTCTGTTACACCTCTGATTTATTATATAAATTGATTCACTTTTTGGATAGATCCCAGGTTTTAGAGAGCCCTATTAGTAATTATTGATACTGTTAGACTTTACTCGGAGTACCAGCTTATTCCAAAGCCTTTGGCCATCTAAGTGTGCATGTGCCCAAATCATGCTCTCCATCTAGAAAACTGCAGCCGAAACATAAAGTGTTCTGTGTATCTCAAATAAAATTGTCAACTGTTGCTAATGTTGACTGGTGTTGTCATGATCCTCAACTGCACTGTCCTGTTTGTGGTGAAATAGTTAAGCAGCTGTTCTTCCTGAGAGTGTTGCTGTGTCAGGCTTAGTTAAAAAAAATTGCACAGTGCTATTATGTCAAAGTTGTCATAACAAATCCTAAGCTATTTGTCATTCTTTATTCAGTCATTGCTTGGGCTCTATTACATATGTAAGTTGCTGAGTTTCCAAGAGTATTGAAAAAACATCCTAACATGCGTTGGATATTCCACCATGTTTCATCTAGGCCTGAACCTGCAAATAGAGGCAAGCTGTATTTCAAACTACATTTTCTTTTTTTAACATGTAAAATAACATTGAAACTTGTCCCCAGAAATATTTTATTTTAGTTACTGGAATTAAAATTTATTTTTTCATTTTAAATATAAAGACATTTCAGAGAAAATACGAGTGTCTTAGATGCACTCTCATTTCAAAGCCTTGCAGACCTTGGGTTAGGTTTAGTAAGCTGCATGCACTTTGGAAAGTCAAATGTGGGCTGATATGCAGCTTAGATTATGCCATTCTGCTCTTCAGAAATAGCCTTTCAGTGAGTCTTTTTACTGACCAAAAAGATTAACTGTTGTCTGACAGACAACAGTGATTATTCTGTGCAGGAAAAATGGTGGAGGAGTGTAGTGGTTTGGCCACCATATGCAGGGAAAGGTCATACCTGGCAGTACAGATGTGTGGCTATTGCTGTAGGACTAGTTTTGTCAAAAGATACTGCATCTTCAATAAATTAAAGAGAGGCCTTAGGTCAAATTATTGTACCATCCACATAGGATACTGGTATCAGTTCAGTTTCTCAAGGCACAGTGACCTCATGTGCCAGTGATATTCAAGAAATAGTGGGAGAAAAATGTCTGTGTAGTAATCCATTTATGTACATAGAAAGAAGAATATTGCTGCAGATGTTAAAGACCTTACCCTCTGAAGCTGAAATTTAGATACTTTTTGAATATTTCACTGGTTGCATTTGTGTAAAGTATCTCACATAAAGGACAGCATTAAAGCTTCCCTATATTATTTCACAGTTCTTGAGAGCTTCAATAGTGTTAGGTTTTTTTTTTTAAAGCTGCTTATCAAGAACCAGTATGGAGGGGTAATATTAATGGGGCTCCTAATGCCTTATGAAAGTCATGCCAAAATACAAGTGAGAAATGAACGCTGTACTCATGGATAATTACTAACCAAATTCTGACTGCAAGTATTCAGAAGTGTCTTCATTAAGGTGCTTAATCTTAACAAACAAAACTTAACTAAGTGGTTATTTGGTAATGAATCTAAAGGTTGGAGATATGCATGGACTATCTAGAAACTTCATCATGGTGACCTGAGCAGTTTAAGAGCTCACATGATCAGTAGTGACAGTCCTCTCCAACTCCTTGGTAAAACACTTGTGGAGACTTACATCTCTTTGAAGCTCAGTGAGATTTACTCTGAGTACATTTTGGGATTCTGCACTGGTGCTGCGGGAAGATGATTAAGGAGAGGTTTCCAAGGATTCTCCCATCTGCATGCTGACTGCCTACTTCTTGTTCATGGCTAGCCAAATATCAGGATGTAAACAGTCCTGCTGATGCCACTGAGACTGTTCTTCTGTAAGTGATGAATTGAAGAGCTGGACCATTAATTATTTAAATGGTTATTTCTTCTGTTTGCTTGTGTTCTGACATAATATTTGAAAAAAGAAGAAAATTGTGTCAAAGGTTATTGGACAGTTTTATTTGTGGCTGGTGATACATATATATATATATATATATATATATATATATATATATATATGGTAATTTTGTATAGCGTGCTGTAGGAGAAATTTACTGTGGACTTAGAATTAAGAAATCAGACTGCTGGTCCTGTATCTACTGCTAGAATGAAAGTTGAAGTAGTCTCACTGCTTTTACCACAGAGTTCTGTAAATGTGGCATATATGTGCTTTATCCCCTACTCATTTCATTTCAAAAAGAGAGGTATGACTACAGTTTTTTCTCAGTAAGTAATTCCTTCAGTAGTACTCTGTGGCTGTGTACTGGCAGGGATTTCCCCAACGTTTCTTCTTCTTTTCACTGAAACAGTCTGCAATAAATAGAGAACAGCTATTTCTGTTTGGGCCGAGAAAGGATCTGAATGGCTTTTTATTTCTAAAGTAATGGAGCATGTTTAGACTTCCAGGAAGTGCAAACAGGAGCAAATGTAGACACAGGGAATGGACAGAACAATGCAGCTCCTGGCTGCTGTGCTGTTCATCTCAGCTTCTTGCAAGCTGTCTAAGAACATCTCTGGAGCTCCACCTAAGAAGACAACATTGACATTTGGGTTAGTTTACTGGAGAGAAGTTTTGAAGTTCATCTGATTTTCACTGGATCATAAGAAAGTGAATCAAGCAACAGCATATTTATAGTTCGGATGAATCTGTGTAAAATACAATTTGCTATTAAAAGTAATGTGCATTCTCACAGTGACTTGAGTTGGAACAAGTCTTAGCATATCTCCAGTCCAGGGAAGAGCTCTCTATGGAAGTGTGTGGTGCTTTTATTAGGCCTCACTGCCTCACTGCCAGTGACAAGCAGGTTTTAAAACGATATAGACAAGTACTTCACTTAAGTAGCCCTATCCAAAGCAATGCTGCCAGGATCATCAAAAGAATTGTTCTGTGCCATGCAGAAATGTGCCAAGTATCATTGGAGGGCAGCATTTCAATGAACATTTCTAATTGTAATGTCCTACTTTTACAATAAAACAAGTAAATAAGGATGTGAAAAATGTATGTGCCTTTTACTGGCCAATGGAAGGGTTGCATAGCACTTCAGTAAGATTTGAAAAAAACCTGAAGCAGCTCTACAGGAAATGCATATCTTTTTTTACTTCTGATACAAAGTTTGTGAAGATTAGTTTTGAAGATTAGTGTTATTAACTACTAGTAATTGAATGACAAATGATGCATTAAAAATATTTAGACTTCTTAAGATATTCTAATTTCACATGTCCCTTACATTCAGGACACTAGAGCTTCTAAAAAACTGGAATTATTATTTTGTACCTCTCCATTGAAGACAGTCGGACTTTGAAGCTTGTCTCACAACAAGCACAATGAAATTGGAATGAATAATAGTAATAAAATCTATTAAGAAGTTTATGTTTTCCTACAATTCTGCACACAATCACTTTTGGGGATAGGATTCAGCCTAAGAAAAAGCTGAATCTGTGTTTTGACATCTTTCTTCCTAGACAGGGATTTTAACCCTAGTGTTTCAACATTTTTATATGGGAAAAATCCCCATGAATAAATTGTTACACTTCCTTGTGATTCCTGTAATGAGAGTAGTGCCTGACATGGCAATTATACTTGAATTTTTGGACAGGTCAAAACGTTTTGGAAAGCTATCCTGAACTTCTCTTCCTTTTGGTTGCACAGCTTTCAGTGGCAGTGCAATATTTAACCTGCTGGAAAGTTCCTTTCCTGGCATGGGATCTGATGCATTGAGGATGAATAGGCTGTTTGTCTGTGGTGTGAGTAATGAGTCTGTTTGCTGTGTGGTGGACATGCAAGCTAAAGTCTTGCTTTTGTGAGTATCTCTGCTTTTGTCCGCCTCTGTGAGCAGGTGGTCAGAACAACTCATACATTTGGGCTTCGTGCATTGCCCTGGGAAGCTGTGCTATTACAGGATGTGAGCTCTCCCTGTAATGCTCTGAGACTTTAAATAGACTTCTTGCTTCGATCAGGCTGGAATGCAACTACCCCATTACACATCCTGAATCATACAGTACCCACATGCAAGCTGAAATGGGTTAAATACCCAGCCTTTTGTCAACCAAATGTAGTGCCCCTTCCTCCCCACCTCAGTGACCCTTGCAGTTACACATCCATATTGAGTAACTTCTACACCAGATGCTTTCCAAAAGGAATTTGAGACAATTACAGCTTCTTTTATGCTGGTGGTAAGCATTAGAAAACAGAGATCACCAACAATTTTTCATAAAAGGGTAAAGAAAAGAGAATGTTAGCAGTCTTTTTGGTCCATATGATACATACATGCTGGATTTTGACATTACAGAAGGAGGATTATAAAATTCAATAGGATTATATTTACAGGCTGCCAGGATGAAATTAAGTACAAACTCTCTCCTATTCACCCAGCTTCCTGGGATCGTTAAACGAAGGGAGAACAAATAGAAGTAGTCTGCCTACTGTTTCATTGTGAGTTTGTTAGAGAAAGGAAACTTTACTGTGAAGGACAGAAATAAATGTGTGAATGAGGGTACTCAATGAGTATCCCATACTGACAATTCACAGCTTCAACAAGATCTGCTTTGTTGACTTTAAAATATGCCTTATTTGTGTTTTAAACATGCTTAAATGGGCAATATAAAATTTGTGATCACTATAAATTGGTGAACAAGGTAGGACATGAGTGGTAATGTTAGAACTGAAAGCAGCTTTGCTCTGTTGTGAAAGGGTTTTAAGTCTTTTTCCCTCGGAACAAAAAAAACCCCCAAAAAACAAAAAACGAACATCCCCGGGAAGATAAAGCGTTGGACAAGAGATTAGTGCTTTCTACCTCCGCATAAGGTTGGAGAACCAATGAGATTCGGTAGTGCTCCTGGATGAATGAAGTCTTTCAGTGTTGGTGTTGAAACTCATCTGGCTTTTTCCTCCTGGATTTACATGACAGTGGAAGGTGTGAAAAAGGAGGGCAGCCAGCCCTGTAGGAAGTCTGGTTGCCAGCAGGACAAAACAAGTTGTTTACTTGGGGTTACTGCGGCATGGTTAGGCAGAGGCACTTTTGCCTCCAGCTAAAGTTTAGCTGCTGTGTTTGTCATCTCTCTATCTAAATCTCTTTATTAAAATATCACCTGGAAAATCTAATGAAGCAGAGCTCGGCACACAGTAGAGAAGCCTAAGAAAAGTATGATGGAGTAGGTGATTGTGGCCGGCTGAAATAACTAGAATATATGCACAAGAAATCACAATTAACAAACTTGCTGAACAGGAAGTTATTACAAACAGAACTATTAGATCTAGGTTGTGTGAGGGAGGGTTGTTTTGTTTTCTTTCTTTCTTTCTTTCTTTCTTTCTTTCTTTCTTTCTTTCTTTCTTTCTTTCTTTCTTTCTTTCTTTCTTTCTTTCTTTCTTTCTTTCTCTTCTTTCTTTCTTTCTCTTCTTTCTCTTCTTTCTCTTCTTTCTCTTCTTTCTCTTCTTTCTTTCTTTCCCTCTTTCTTCTTTCTTAGTACTGGAGATGGTATCCCTTTAAAATTTTATTACTGTCATTAAGTGCCATAAACCAACAAAGATTTGTGTAAAGATAAAGGAATAAGCCCTATTTGTTTCTGTTTTTCCTCCTGGGTTCTGCTGCTGCAGTCTGTTGCTGCTCTTCTTTATATTTCTCGATGAAACATCTTTTGGTTAGATTTTTGTTTTGTGTATCTGAGACCTCATCTTAATTCATAAGAAAGATAAGTCTTCTAAACATACAAACAGTATTATTAATGTAAAGCTGAAAGATTTAGAAAATCTTGGCCTTTGACTTAGGCCAAGACTACCTTTGAACTGTAACAATCTCTGTTTCCTTTAATATTAAACACTGTCACATGGTATGTGAGATTTTGGGCCACCATGCCTCAGACCATGTGGTAATGATTCCTTTCTTCGAAGAGCTTCATCCCACACTGATGCAGGTGCTCTATCCTTAGACAGGTTTGATTTGTGATTCCAATCCTGCTTATAAAAGCCTGCTATCTTCCTAAAGGGCCTGGTTGAGTACAAGTACTTCCTTTGCAATATATTTCTGAGTGATAATTAGAAATTAGAAATACGCTATCTCCAGAGTGGCTTCATTTAAGGAAAAAAAAAGAGATTGCTATGCATCACCTGGGATCTCTGCCTATTGTCATGAATGTATAAAATTATCAAGGTTACATTTCAAGATAGAGAAGTGAGATGGTAAATCAGAAAATCTGGGTAGTTCCATTAATTAAATTGGTAAATTAGTGACATTTTGGCCTCCTTATTTGATGTTAACTGCTTTAAAAAGAAAAGGCAGAGCACTTCCAGCTACAAATGGTAACGTTAGTGAAATGAACATTTTTTTAAGAACATGTATCCCTGGCTTATATATCTCATGTATCTGCCAATTGTTTCTTTTCTAGCAAATGAACCAGGATTTTTAAAAGAACCAAATGTTCTCCATGTTGCAACTCTTGTAATACTCTGTTAAAAGGACTGTTCTTTGTCTTTCTTTTCAAAATGTTTTCTTGTGGGAGTGGAGATTATTTTGGTTGTTAATGTTGGATGTGACAGGGGAAAAAAAGCAGCATCCATGGTCTCCATGCTAAATAAGATAAAAATAGGGGGAGCTGGGAAATAGGGGAAAAAACTCAAGAGAAAACATTAGGTGTTTGAGCTGTAAGATTGATGGAAGGTGGGAATATTCAGGAGGAGTCTGTGAAAACCAATGCTCATGTAGAGGTAGTATTCAAATGGTGAACATAACTCTTTACTATGTGATGAGGAGAAGTACCTCAATAGAAGGGAGTGTCCAGAGTGATTTGGATTTGTGGGAGAATGAGGTGTTTGCAGACGTTTCTCTGTGGTGTGTGTGTCTTTCCTTTGGTTCAGATCTCTCAGGTGACTTCAGGGATATAACAGGAAGGCTGGTTGCAGAGGAGTTGTGGAAATAGCATGAAATATACTAAGCATGAGCATCTGTCTAATGTTGCAGATCCAGACAGTAGTTGGTCAAATTTTTATAAATCAATAGCGCAAGACATCTATATTAGTTTTAAGATCAGATATGCATCTGCAGTGCATTAGCAGCCCAGTTAACCTTTTGTTGTTAACATGTCATTGCCTGGACAATCTGGTCTTCTTGTTGGTTTTCTTTTTTTTTTTTTTTATTGCTTCTAATATGCCATCATAAATGAGCAATAAGTATTATTTGGAAGTGAAAGAATGAAGAATATTTCTAGTGTTAATTTTAGAACAGTTGACTTAGAATGAGAAATCAGTCTCCTAACATTAGCTGCTAATAATACATACATCTGCATGTAAGTGAATAGAAGTAAAATTTTTTTGGAAGCTTGTGCTGTTTTTCTTAGGTCTACCAGTACTTCAGTCAGAATTATTTTCTGAATGAGTTTTGCATCCAAAAATGTAGAAATGTGCCCCAAAACTGACTTGTGAAGTGATTTAGTTTCTGTGTGATTATCTTCCAACAATTGCATATGCTTGTTTTATGATCTCAGCTGTGCTACCTTAAGTTCTCATTAGATGTCAGAAGTTTAACTGGGTCAGGTCAGGGCAAGCTTATTTAGATAGTAGCAAGTTAAGGAAAATACAGATATTTCTGCACTTGATATTAATTCATCTGGGGACAACTTTTTATGCTGCAGAGCAAAGTAGATGTCCTGCTCTGTCCCTCTGGGCTTCAGGGGATGCTGGGTGGAAGTGCCCAAGTGATAGCTACAACCATTACAGTTATGCCATCTTTTATAAAATGTTAAACTATGCTTCAGATGTGCTTACAATTTGGAATGATCTTTTTTTTTGCTTTTTTTTTTTTGGTTGGTTGGTTTGTTTTTTTTTGTTTTTGTCTGATTAACCTGGCATTTGGATTATAACCCTGAAAACTCAGATGTAACTCTGATTCAAGGCATGTATGAAGTACTTTAGTTTTCTTCTGGAACTGGGACACAGGACATAAAAGGGACATCATGAGGGACTCATATTGTTTTAATATTTAATTGTGGTCTTACTTAATTTTCTTTTGAAAAATGCTCCTAAATATGAAGCTGTCTGTATGTGTTTCTGTTGTAAGCTGTGTGTGAAACTCTTCTAATTTGCGCAACTTTTGAAACCTGAGAATTGACAATCTTGTAAGTTGGGAGACAGGAAGTTGCTTAGGTGATTTTATGTCTAAATAAGAGATTGCCAGTCTCTTTGTGACCTCGATGGACCTCACCTCAAATATTTATTTAGAAATACATGAGGGTAGTGAGTGAGTTTAAAGTGGAAGAGGATTTATAGAGTAAAATGGATGCAATTTGGCATATAAAAGCTTTGTTTTCCAGTTTCTGGCTGATAGTCCTAGCATGTTTCACTTTTTCTGCCCAATTACCTGTTTCTTCTGTAGTAACCTATCTAAGGAAGCACAATAATAACAACACATTTCTTGGTGTCTCTTTAGTTTGTTTTTTTTTTTGTTTGTTTGTTTGGTTTTTTTTTAATTTCCCATACTAAATCATTTACATGGGAAATAATGGAATGAAATAATTACTTTCCTTTGTAATTCGTGTTGGGTAATAAATTGTCTGCCTATTTCATAGAAGCAACTTTATTTGGAAGTGACTAGTCAGACTGATGGTGCTTCGTTCAAGAGATGCTAATGTCAAAACTCCACTCTGATCACCATTTGTGTTCTTACGCACATAAAATCAAGCTCTTTAACTTAAAAGAAAAGAAAAACCTTAATCCAAATTTATATTTCTTCTTTTAATTTAAATAAAAATGCTTGAAGAATAATTAGATACTGTTCCTTCTTTCCAAGGGTAGCAGGGCTTTAGTTTCTTAGCACAAGAAAAGAAATTGATTTTTTTTCCTCAAAAAGTGAAAGTAGGGTCTAGGTTTAAAAGTTAAAAGGCAAAAACTGCATAGATTAGGAAAAAAATTCAGTCAGGAGTCATAGAAGAATATAACTTCTATATATTTTCAACTTTTTAAAACAATGTTGTGGGAGTCTTGTTTATTTCTCTTAAAGCTGTCTGGTTTGGATTAATATAATTCTAAATAGAGATATAAAACCCCTAAGCATAACTTTATTTTATAGAAGAACTAACTTTATTTGTTTAATTATAGTTCTATACCTATAAATATATTTTATTTTCCTTTCCTGAATTACTGTTTTCTACAGTTAGTAATTTTGGCAGATTGCAGATTTGAATGAAAGTGAGTTTCATGGAATGTTGCCTTGAATTAAATAATGTTTAATAATAGGAATAATAGAAGCAGTTCAGCCTCTCTGTCAGAAAAAAAACAAGATAATGGAGTCAAGGATGGATATTTCAGTAAGGATTAGCAGAGATTAAATTTCTCTATGGACAATCATGGGTGGGTTTTGGAACTGTGCCACATCCTTCTGTGGTTAATATGAAAGCGCATGGATTTGAACAATGCTAGCTCATTGGTATGCACTATTTAAGTGTTTTATGTGGATGAATCAATTTAAATTTGTATCTCTTGTGTTGGTCATCTTGGTACTAGTCTAGGTGTTTTATCTAATGCAGATCAGAGTTGTTGGTATTTCCTGTTTAACTTCCTGCATGGGACTAGGTGTAGAATGCTTAGTGCTTATCCTTTGTGTGTTGTTATACTTTTCCTCTATAAAATACCATTTCAAATTCTGATGGGATAAAATCCAGGCTTGCTCTAAAAAGAAATAGATTTAATGCGGTTTCATTAGCTAAAGGTACAGCCCTTTGATTAATACTCCAAAAGAGTGGTTTGTAGTCTTACCACAAGAATTGCTGAAGTTACTCATATTACACCAAAATGTTCTAAAGGAACATCTTTATGAGCTCTGAGTCTTTAATTGCAAGGATTTTTTCCTTAGGTGATATGTTTCCATAGGTGTTGCTTTTTTCATAACTAGTCATGATTAGCTGTGCAAACAGTCTTGGAATGTATTGATAACTACTCAGACGTTGTGAAATAAGTGATCTTAAATATCACTAAACCAGCTCATTGTAAAGAGTTTTTAGTTTAAGTTTTATGGAATAAATTTTTTTAAATCCTGACTCACTTTATAGAAGCTCTTGTATTTATTCTGGAAAGGAGTTATGGCTGGGTTTCTGAGTTTTATTTTTTTAACAGTAAGTGAGTGGTTGTGTTCCATTTTATATAGCATATATTTGGTGAACAAAACCAAATCATTGTTAACATCATGCCTTAGTTAGGACAACATGGTAGACACAATTTGCAGGTTAGGTGGCTGTTTTAAAAATGGATTTTTATGCTAGTTCTCCTTTGAATTCTGCAAGTAAAGAGCTGTGTCAGGCTTGTTCAAATATAATAGTACTTTGATTTTCATTTTGGTTGTAGTTTATTTTATTGGCCTATATTAGTCATCTGTGGTTGGTTGAACATTATGCCCCAGCATACTTCCTGAAGCAAAATAAAGTAAGGCTTTTTGGAACATTTCAGGCAACAGATCGGAAGCATTTTTACTCATTTGTCAGTTGGTGCACGCACCAGCAATGGAGCTGAAGTCATGCAACCACATAAAACATATATTTAATACAGGATTGTATAGGGGGCAAAATGAAAATATGTGGAAACTGTGCTTGAACCACAGTCAGTTCTGATCATTGTGTTCTTAATGAACCAAACTGAAGACACAGCCCTTTTATTGCTTCCAGCTTCTTGGATCATATGTCTACATGAAAATGAGAACTGAGAAAAATGAAAAACTAATTCTGTAGCCCTCATAAGGACAGATCAAAATTCGAAACCTGAAAACCAAGATGCTGGGAGACCACTGAAAGGACTTTCTTTAAAAAAAAAAAAAGTTTCTGTCTGTAGATCATCATTTAGAGCTGTGAGTATAGAAATTTTCCATGTTCTTTTAGTAGAATTTTAATTATTTTTGAGTCAGTAGTAGTGATTTTTTTAATGCAAGTGAAGAGGAATAAGGTGGCCAATTTTTATTTTTGCGCAGACATTGCCTTTTAGTAGCTCTAGCTCCATGCATTAAATATTATTGTTAAATAAATTAATTTTGTAACATAAAGCTATGGGCAATGGATTTTTGCTATGTAGCATAAATTCGGAATCTTAATTTTGTAAAATAACTTTATATTTATGACAAAAACACTACCATTGATCTAAATCAGTATGAAATCAGATCTACATTTTAGTGTTTAGACAGCTAGGATGGAATACTGTTATCTTGCTTTATTAAGCATATATTGCCCAGAGCTATTTGAGAGTTATCATCCTGGCCAGAACAACAGCCTTATTTGTCTTGCCTTTTAACATTCTATAATTGAGAAAGTCTCTTCTGATCTGATTGTAAGTTTAGAAAAGAGCTGGAGGGGGACTTTTTGCAAGGTCTTGGGGTGATAGGATAAGGGAAATACCTTAAAAACGGAATAAATGTTTAGATTAGAAATTACAACTAAATTCTTTCCTCAGAAGGTGCAGAAACAGATTGCCCAGAGAAGCTGGGGATGCCCCATACCTGGCAACGTTCAAGGCCAGTCGGGGTGGGCTTTGAGCAACCTGGTCTAGTGCACGGTGTTGCTGCCCGTGACATGGGGCTTCGAATGAGAGGATCTTTAAGGTCCTTCCCAACCCAAATCATTCTATGATTTTAGAAATTCGTCTTATGTTACTGAACTAACAGTCAGCCTTTAAGGCTTTCTAGCCCTTCCTTCTATAATAGAAGACAAAACTGCATGAGAGAGAGGAATAATTCCAAGATCTATTTGGTTTTAGATCTAGTTAGTTCAACCTCCTAAGATAAAGGGTAGAAGCTACTGAATGAAGGGAGAAATGATCAGAAAGAGACCATTAACATATAACATGGTGAGTTGGCATATTACATGTTGTTGTCTTTTGTGTCAAAGTCATGGTTGCCATAAAATCTGCATTGTTTTAAGCATCTAAGGATGAAAGTATTGTGTTTATTTTCTTAAGGATTACAGTGTGCCTTGTGTGCAAGTATGGATATTCTGAACATTAAATAGCTACATCGTTGATGAAGTCGACTTGCCCATAGCTGTCTCTTTTAATAGTATTAGTCAATCCTTTTATAGTTGCCTGTAGCAAATGAATGAAATAGTTTTTCAGTTTAAGTTATTTTAAAAATCAAGGGTATTTTCAGTGTCTCATTAATCCTATGTCTCGAAAACAGTTTTTAAATTGACTGTCATGTATAATCAATTTCATTTCAACGATACCTTGTAGCACTTGGATCAGAAATGCTAATTTAGTTTTAAAATAGTTGCGTATGCTGTTCTTTCTAATTAAGTTACCTGTGCTGGGAGTAGTAGGCTTTCTATACATCATAAACTGCCAGAATGCTGCATAAAAAAAAAAAAAAGAAAGAAGAACATGCCTGTGTTAAGTCTGCACTTCCTGGTTTGTAGTTGCTAAGTATAAATCTTCAGGTATTAATAATTTTGAATTCATGATTTTAAAGTTATAATTGTGGAATAGTTTTCCTGAGTGAATATGAAACTCTTTAGGTGAAGGAAAATGGAAGTTCATGAAACTCAAATTTCCAGACCATGTCTATATTCCATAGTCTCTCTCCCCTTTCCTTTTTCCTTCTCTTTGAAAGGCTGTAGAACCTAAACACACTGATAGATAGGTAGATGTAAAGCTGTTCTATAGCTGTGTATCAAAAATCTTGATATCTGTAATTTAGTAAAAAATAGATATTTAGTTACCCAGTAATTTTAGCTGTGCAACATGGTAACAGGAAAAATGCATTTAGAGTGCTTCTGTCAAATATTTTTCAAATATTTTTGCATGTTACCATGTAACTTCAGTTATTTATTTTGTAGATGTTGCAATTGAAAAGTAGGCTTTAAATGGTGATTTATGTAAAATTTTTAAAACATAGGCACTAGTTCTGAATGTCTCAGATTTTCAGTATTCAGCATATACATATATAATACCCAAACTGAATTTAGTTAGGGTATTATAAAGTTAAGAATACATCAGTATCTCGGCAAAATGTAGATTACAAGTCAATGAGAGAACAAGATGAGAATTCAAAACTTATAGCAAAGAAAGAATGAAACTAAATAATAGAATTATTATAAATAATAATTTTTAATGATAAACAACTGACTAAAACAACATCACAGACAATTATGTTTCTATATTGTATACCTACTGCCCTCAAGGACTACCAGGACCATTTTAGAATATCTTCTCACCATCCATCCATGTAATGTGAAGTCTGTACTAGTGCCAGATGTGGATCTGTCCCAGGGACTGGACCTAGGCTTGGCATTCATCCTAGATGAATTTCATGATGTTCCTTCTGATAACTCTCCATAAATACATACTTATACTTTTTTTTTTGGTGACACTAAAATGAGGTTATGTGAATTATTGATATCTCCATGAGTCCCACATTTATGTCATTCTATGGTTTTAATTAAGATACTGGGATTCTTGCTGGATTTTGCTGTTTTCTATGCTTTTACCTGGCTCATAGATGACATTCTTTGTCTGGTCATACCTGTTCAAGCCCCAAAATTTTAAATTTTCTGGAGGTTACTATTACATATCGTGTATGTGCCTATCATGCATAACAGTATTATATTCCTGTGACACCTTGTGATAAAGTTATCTGCAGCTAGATGCAGTTGGTTTGTTTGCCATCCATGTTTTTAGAAAAATAGACTATACAACAGTAATGGTACATTTAGCTGTAGGAGTTTGTGTTTCATATTTGTTACTTTTCTGTTCTAAGCATTTGAAAATGGAACTTAGAATTGCCTTGTGGAAGTAGTTTTCAATGAAGTGTTATTAAAGATACTTCAGTTACCTCAAACTGGAGAAGATTAGTCTTGTATGTAGGGAGAGCAAGAACAGCACACTCAAATACAGTACATGGGACACTCTATGTAGGGTAGTAATTGTTTATAAGGTTCCTATAGTTGTTCCAAAATGAGTAATCATAAGAAATATAGGGTTTCCCTCAACGTCAATGTCTATTTACCTTCATTTAGTTTTGTGAAATTTGAGTTATGGTGCCTTAGTGATTTTGAAAATTTTTATGTATGCTTAAACTATTCTGTGCCTTCTCATTGCAAGATTCTAAGGGGTTTGAAATGAATTCTGTGTTTTAAAACATTGAGGCCATTCCAGTGTTTTTACACAACTAATTTGACTGAAACAAACTACAGCTAAACTACGCTTCAGAATAACTGCTGCCAAAATAATAGTGTACAGTGGAGTCCATTTACAATGTGCTATTGAAGCAATAAATCTGTGAAAACAGCAACATATGTTTAGTTTCAGTAAACTTCTTAAAATTTGGGGTTTTTTTCTGTTAAGGAAAACCTGTGAAAGCATACATGATGTTGTAATTAACTCGTGGGCACATTGCTTTGGTGAAACAATTTTCACAAGCATATCATGTTACTTGCCTTATGCCTTAGGAAAAATAAGTCGCTCCAAAGACAAACAGATAAAACTAGGCAGAGCTAGAAAGTAAAGATACAAAAAGGTATTTTTATAGAAACTGAATGTCAGGTGTAACCATAACCATAAATAATAAATTGGAAATCGGAAAGTGTAGGAACTGTGTTACCTGTAGTCATCTTATATTTTTGTCTGTTGTTCTGTGCTTTCCCACTTCTTGAAGACTTCATTCTTCATGTGAAGTTGTCTGGCTTTCAGTGGAAGATGTAACTTTGGTGTTACATCCTATGATTACTTTGAAGTCTAACTCTCACAAATTTAACTGGCAGAGTGAAAGAGTTCCAGTAAACTTCGCTTGGTTTTCAGCGTGACTTTTGTTCATATTAATGTGGAGAGAAGGCAATGTTTTAGATGATGAAATATTTTCAAAAGAAGTGAACCCCTCTGTTGCTGGAAGGGTCAGTCCCTTTGAGATGTAGTCATGAAAAACCTAGTTTGGGTGTTTATATGATCCAGAGGTAAAGTCAGTAACAATCCCTGGAGGCTTGGCTCTCCTTTAGTGGCACATTCAGAGCTGGGAGGCACAGAAGAATTAAACAGACCAAAGGCTGTAGCCTGACCAACAGCAAGTTGCTTTTGTTTGTGACTTACCAGTTTTATACATTTATAGATTTACTTTGTAGCCTAGTGAATTAGCTGACAGTGACAGGAGGAAAAAAAGGTGTGTGTATTGTTATGAGCCATCAAGCGTATGAACTTGGTGGAGGACATTAAATGAAGATGTAGAAACTTTATTCTCCTTTCACATATTTGCAGTGTAGTGATAGCTGAAATGTGGTTGCAGTTGAGTTGCAGTTCTGTTTGCTGATGTTTAGAGAGAGGAATTAATTTGTGGTTACAAGGATAATTACATAGTCAGAATATTCCAAGTTGGAAACGACCCACAAGGATCAAGTTCAACTTTTAAGTGGGTGGCCCATATAGGGATTGAATCCACAAACCTTGATGCTATTAGCACCTGACTCTAACCAGCTGAGCTAATGTTATAGGTAAAAGTTAAGTTAAAATAGGATATAGTTCAATTATATTGTATTAATTATGTTATATTATTTGTATTATGTTAAAGGGGGGGGCGTATTAGAATGTGCTAGAAGGGTCCAGGGTTTGGTGAAACAGGGGCAAGGCAAGGTCTAAGAGAGATTGGATGAAAAATCTGACCAATCATTCGAAGCCCTGCAGAAACAATTGGTCCAGAATGAACGGGGTAAAGACCAATAAGAAGCCTGGAAATGGACCGATCATCATGAGGATCCAAAATGCACCAATCCTGGACTCGAGGGGGACTATAAATGTGGGGACTTCGGTGGGGTTAGGATTCTTCTTTTGGGGTACTTTTTGTTTGGGAGAACCCGGTGCACTTGGGGTGAGCGCACTGTTTCGTTTTTGGCTCGCTGTGTGGGTGCCTGGGCTTATCCTGGGCACTCTGTTCCTTGCAGCTGTTTTAATAAACGAGAACCTTTCTCTGGAGAAAGTTTGGCCTCGTTCAAATTCATAACGCTAATCTCAGAGTTATAGTAAGCCTCTTTCATCAAGCAATAGTCAAAGGCTGATGTATGTGTCATCACACAGTAGGAACTGCAATACTCTATGATTCCCTTTCATAAAAACTGCAAAGTGAGTATCAAGGGACCTTGGAAAGCCAGCCTGGAGAGGTGGCCCAGAAGGAAAGCAATGTTGACCCTGGATCAGATGGATCTAAAATAATGGCCATGAATCAATAAAGTTGTAACATTGGAATGAGTTCCAAATGTTAAAAGATAAAAATGTGAAGCATTTCAAATAAGGATAGTGAAATAATAGGGCAGCAGTTCTATTGAAACTATTTCATTTAACAGTAGCAGCAAGGAAATGTGAAAAGAATTGTAGTCTGTCAAAGGATTTGTGTTATAAGAATATCTAGTTAAGATAATCTCTATTTTACAAAATCTCAGATGCATAGGAGACTGGAATTGATGTGTGGATCTAAGACATTAAAATACAGAGGTAATTTGCATTGTGTCTTAGTCATTATTTTCCTAGTACTACAGGACCTAAGCAGTGAAAATTTAAGTTGTATAATGAAAATAATGAAATAATGCATGATGCATATGATGCAAAAAGAAAATTCTGTTTGACTTATTGTGTTGAATTTAGCTGTTTGTTTCAACAGTCAAGTGAAATCTATAAGCAAAGCTGCAACTCATGAATGATTTATAAATATATTTTAATATGTTTGATTTTCTGGCTAGAATAAGAAGATTAAATGGCTTTTTATGACTTTGAGGGAAAGCTGAAATTCCATTGTGCCAGGTAAGTTGCTAGAGGAATTAGCAAATTGTTCTCTGAGCTGGTGTTTCCCTCAAGACAGTGTCCTTTATTCTGAATAATGTGCATGTGCTGTGTTAATACTGGGTATTACAATCAGTATTGAAGAGCTCCAGATGACTGGTAGCAAATGGTGTTTTCTGCTAGGTTTTTATTCTTTTCATAGGTCTTTCAGTCTTTTCATGTGTTGTGGTGTGCCTGTGCCTTCCTTGTCACAGGTGTTTCTTAAGTTTAGGTGTATTTTGAGCCACAGATTAGTCAACCAGAAAGTGGGCAAGAGCTTCCTGGACGAGGGAAGAGAAAGGGGGATGGAGCACATAATTTCAGCATTTTATGATTGGTTTGCCAGTTCTACTAAATTCTTCTGATGGTCAAAAGGCAAGTATGCAGTAGTTCAGACTGTACTGACTTTTCTGAAAATAGTGGTCACAAGCTAAACCAGGGAACTTTGTGACAGTGTAAGTTCCAGAAGTCTACAGTCTCCAGGAGGCTGAGAGTTGTAACAAGAAGAACAGAGAGAAGCTGGCATGTAGAAGTAGTGGTCACTTGAACCTGATGACCAGCGTGTTGAATTGCGCAGATAACTCTGGCATTTGGAGGAACCCCTGTCTGATTCATGAGTTTCACTGCTGATAGCTGCGACCGAATATCTGACTTTAAACACCACCATGAATTTAGGAAGTACGTTTGTGCTTTTACTAAAAAAGACACTTAAAAAATTAGAGCATTGAGAATTGATTAATTTTATGTGTTTTGTTTGCAGTTACATTTTGTGTGTATCATAGAATCAATTAAGTTGGAAAAGACTTTTGAGATTATCAAGTCCAGTCTATGGCTTAGTGTTGTGAATACCTGTTTAATTGTTAGTAGCATAGGGAGTGCTGCGGAGTAACAACATAAATGTTTTCCTGCATCTTTGTGCAACATCAGGTTGTTTTGAAAAAAGTAGCCGTTGTCTTAAACATGAGAGCAGCATCCTCTCATATAGAGAATGATTTTCTTAAGAATTCAGAGCAGTGTGTATCTTAAACCAGATTCTATAGGAATATAGAGGATTTGGAAGGATTTAAAAGTCATGCAAAAATGGTTTCCACAGACCTCAAATCTGGGGACTAGTACCTGAATACATGCATTGAATGCAGTGATCTCTGCATAACAGTCAAAATGTTTTTTTCCTCTATTGAGGCTATGAGGTGTAGCATTGTGCATATTTGTGCACTTCAGTAAGGCACAACCCTAGGATTAAAAAAGATCCCAGAAAGGATTGGATTGATCACTATGTCAGCAGCTGAAAGCCAGTCAACTGTGATAATACTGACTCTTCCCTCTGTGATGTCTTCTAACTCTGTGCAGCAGATTGGAGTGAACAGACTACTCAGGTAGAGAATACTTACAGGAAAAGGGCAGTGCAAATGATGTGCACAGCTGTGAAACACCGTGAGTTGAAGACAGAAGGCACTTATGAACTGAAGGCACTTATATTTCCTCAGCCTTCAGCAATGAAGGTTCTTATAGATGGAAAGCCATTAGTAAGAGCTGGAGACTTTGTTGTGTTTCAGCTCAGGTCAGGTTCTGATAGAATTCTTAGAATCAAGTCACCAAATTAAATCTGGATTGTTAAAATCATGGAGAAAAACCTTCAGAGTGGGATACTGAAATGTCAATAAAAGATTTTGCCTGTTTACTCAGAAATTAATGCTCAGTTTTGGGACATTTGACAAATAGCGCAAAGCCTGTTATGAAATTATGTTTCAAAACAAGTAAATAATGACCTTATAAAGACAATTTGGTTTTTCGTATGGTGCAGTGAAGGGAACCTTTCATTTTTATACTGCAAATGTGACATTAATATTGTGGTTCTGATGGACGCAACATGTGTACTAAGTAACATAAACATTTTATGCATCTGATAGGAGTGCATTTTTCCCCTTGATATTTGCCTTGGGAAGTATGTTGGGAGCAGGAAGGAGTAGAGTCTCATACAGCCCATCCTTACTCACTGTGTGCATTTGCTTCACAAGACAGTGGAGAGTTGGCTGCAGCAGGGAGAAATTGTAACCCACTGTTCCCCACCTGACCTGTGCCACTCAAGGTGCTGGGAAAAGGTGTTGTTTTCATTTGTCTTGGTTTCCCACTATCCAAATTTGGCAAAAAGTTAGTTTTCTGCAAGTGAAGTTTTATTTGCCCCTCAGCTGAAGTTTGCCCTAAACTTAAGGGCTCTCTTTATTTCATAAATAAATAAAATACGGAGCAAGTACCGAGTTTATCAATAGTTACAAAATTTGAAGATTTTTTTTTGCCAAATTAGATTGTGCTGGGCTTGACATCTACTGAGATATGTGTGCTACAGGGGGAAAGAGTGGCATGCTATGTTACCTTTACATGAGATATATCCAGCATCCTGGGGGGCTTTTCAATTGCTGCTGTGAGCAGTAGTATTTTTTCAAATGAAACTGGTGGAAGATGTGTCAGTTTGTCCAAGCTCACAGTTCTATCCCAGATGGATATTAGTGTTTTGCTTTTCCATCTTTTTAATCCTTGTTCTGATGCACATTCTCATAACATGGAAGTTTTGCCATTTGAAGTGTCTAAAGGCTGTAATTTGCCTTGGCATTCAATATCTGAAAATGTGTTGAAACTGAAATGCTTGAATGCATGCTTTGACTTCTCTGCTTTCTGTGTTTACTTCATTAAAAGATCTTCTTAACTCCATTTTTAATGATTATGAAAATATAAGAGCATGGTTGACAAAGCTACAGTTTCACCTACCACTTTCTTCTGTGAAATTATGCAAAAGTTAGAGAAATAATGTTTTGTTGTTTGGTTTGTTTTTGCAGTCAAAGCAGTTAAAATGGCATCAAAGATTATTTGGTTATCCATATTTGTCTGAGAATCATCCATTTGCATATCTATAACTTTACATCACTGTTCGGTTCTTTAACTTCTGACTCAGGAAACAGGCAATATATTTTGGTTTTCTCTACCAATGAATTAAACTTCACTTTCTGCTCCTTCTACAAGGAGCTGGAAGATAACATTAAATGTCAGTCCTAGCACAACTTTTCAGAATGTCTGATGAATGGTGACAGCCCGAAGAGCATCATCTTAAAGCCCTGGTTTCATTTTGCAGCAAAGGGAATGGAGATGGAAGAAATGTGACAAATGTTCTATGATTGACTCTGTTCAGGAGGGAATAAGGCTTTGTTTTTGGTTGGTGTACAGGGGATACTTGCAGCACCACTAGTGAGCTGCTATTCTTGTTCTATATTTAATCAACATCTTTCATATACAAAATAATTGTTTAAAAAAGTAAAATAATCTATGCCTGAGTGAAATTCAGCATTTGACATAAAAATTGAATGAAAAGTGTTTTATGCCTTTTACTAGTATTTGAGAACTATGCTTTTAAGTAAATTTATTTCACGTAATTTGAAGTTTATATAGGACAAGTTAATTGTTATGTAAAAGTAGCCTTTTTAAAGATAACTTTTCAAGAAGTGTTATTTTGTAGGTGTACAGAAAGTACTTAGCAATACGTAGCTGGCTAATTTTCTAGTATGTGGCGTTTAAAGCTCCTGCTGAACTGAACCTAAAAGGTAAGTGTAAAATGAGAAGGAACAGCCAAATCCCCAGATACATTTGTGTTTGTGTGCAGTGTTAGTGATGACCTTTTGACATCTGTTCAGCATTCCTTAGCTATTGTAACTTAATGAAAAATTAAGTGTGTGTATTCACATTAATTTCATGTGATTGTGCAGAAAGATTGTTGCATTTTTTCTTTTTGAGGTGTTGTGTTTGAGTGAAATTGTGTTTTGTACCACTCAAAAATTTTGATTTTGTTTTTTTCCTTGGGTCAGAATATTTTTGGGTGGTTTATTCGTATGTCACACAGGATATCCAATGTGATAATGGTACTCACATGATTCCAGAAGAAACAAAATTGTTTTCTATTTTTCCCCATTGACGTTACATAAAAATATACAGAAGAACTGCCTGCTTCTCTTAGCCAGATATATCACATAGTTTTGTTTCTGTAGCAAAACAGTACAATAAGTTTTTTAAGTTTAGAGAGTGAGGAAATTAACTGTCAGTCTTGGTCATGTGGGGGGAGAAACCCCACAAACGTTGCTGTCTCCAGCTTTACTCTTGATAGGAAACTTTTGTGTATTGGAAGCTTAACAGTTTGTGCTGAGTTTTTATTTGTATGGTATTTATATAAGTGTGTTTTATAGTATTTTTTTTCAGCATTGGCTATGCCCTTGTAATATTAGATGTGCATCTGGTGTGTTAACTTTTCCTGTGTGTTAGTGTGTATAAATACATTGAGACAGGGGAAGAATTAACCAACTAAATGGCTTTATTCAAATATTTTTCTGGTGTTACTGCTGGAAGCCAAAAAGGGATTTCTGCCTTTTAAAAATAGTTTTGGGTTCTTTTAGTTCGAAAAAGAGTAAAAAGAGTGCCACAATATTTCTTTTCCATCCTCACATTTGTTCAGCATGTATTCATATGCCTTACATAGTTCCTGTTATTTCATTAAATATAGTTATCTAAAAATGTGACAATAATAAATAATAAAACCAGTGTATACTTTGTTGTACATACTGTACATATATAAATGACCTCCTGGGTCTCCCAAAGTAAACTTTTAACATTTTGTATCTTTTACTGTGCATATGCTACTGGCATGTAGCCACCCACCCACCCAGATTTAGCTGAAATAAATGAAATTTATTCTAGTTCATTTAAGTAGAAAACTTGTAAAATACAAAGGTACTCACTTTGCCCATAGGGTTACTAAAACAAAGTGTTTCCTTAAATGGAATGTTGTGGGTTTTTTTTCTCCTGCAGAACTGTGCACAACTTAAGTTCTTACCTTATATGTTCCTTTTCTTTTCCTTTACAGATGGGGTTTATACAGATTAATGAGGACTTCATATTTATTGAGCCACTCAATCGCACTTTGGCTGTGACAGGACATGCCCACAGGGTGTACAGACGAAAAAGGTCCGTAGAGGAGAAAATTTCTGAAAAGCCACCTTCTCAGAATCATTACTGTGGTGTTGTTACAGGTAATATAAAATCGCACTGCAAAGCTGTAATGTAGCAAATATATTTTCAAGAAAAGTAGATAGTAGTTACATCAGAACCTTGACAGAAGCAGAACTGATTATTCTTGTAGCAGTACCCTACAGTGGACTCTGAGGTGGCATGTCACTTGCTGGGAGAAGGAGTTGTCCATTAGGAATAGACTCTGCTTCTTAATATGCATTTGTATTTGAAAGTAGAAGTCTTTAGGGCATGTCTTAATTTCAACTTAATATTTAAATCTATTTCTTGTCTCTCTCTGTCATCAGAGCTGCTTAATCACTCACCGTGTGCAAAGCTTGCACTTAATTTTCTGTTTTCTGTGATTTTTATGCATGTTCTTGTTCTGTGAATGACACTTAGATGTGTATGAAACAATGCTAATGCATCTTCCTCAATGGCAGGTAGAGCAAGTTGTTGAAGCAGAAGGGTTTCAACAGAAATTTGGCACATAGTGATGACTTCATAGTTTTCAGTGGGGAAGGGAAAAATGGCTTTTGTTAAAGATGGTGTTTTGCTTTTTCTGCTTCATTCATCAGCTGTCATTCTTCAAAGGATGGAGGACATCTCAGTCCTTTGACCTCAGCATGAGCTGAGGGTGTTTCTAGTGATGTTGTGAGAAGTTATTTTTCTCCTTGGAAATATACCAGAATAAGTGCACATTTTTAGGCTTATTTTTCGTGTGTGAGTTAAATCCTGACAAAATGCAAAGAAAATGGCAGAAGTGCACTGAAATGGTTAGGAGACTGGATTATATGATATTTGGGATGAAGCAGAAGGAATTAAGTTATTTCAAGCAGGTAAGGAAAGGTAAAGGAAGGATGTAGCTGCAGTTGTCTGGTGCCTAAGGGTCTGCAGAGAAAAGGTGAAGCCAGACATTCCTTAGAGGTATGCTGTGACAGACAACAGTTGTAGCTTGTGTTTAAGGAAATTTCAATTTCCATAGGGAAAATAAATCCTCTACAAGAATGCTTAGCATGGGAACAGGTTGCCTAGAGAGTCTGTCAAATCCACATCCTCAAGTATTTATAAAGCATGTCTAGAAATGGCTCTAAAAGGGCTGATCATACTCTGACACTTGGCCTGACTTGAGCAGGAGGTTGCACTAGCTGCCCTCTGGAGATCATTTTCAGCCTAAACTTTTCCATAGCTTTCTGAACATTTGTACTGCTCTGTCCGTTTTATATAGTTAGAGAATAAACGTGACAGGTTTTGTGGTGGTTTTTTTTTCCCCTCTAGTTTGGAAGTATTGTTTTTATAGTTAGGCATCCATCCAGAGTTTGAAATCAAAGATAAATTTGCAAAGCAAGGCTCGTTTGGCAGTGGGATGAAATAAATTACATACAACTTCCGCCAGTTTGGCTTTATATTACTATTCTAAGCTTTGTATTGCATTGACACTGCTTATCTGAAAGTTAAACTTTTTATATTATCATAAATTTTTCACATTAAGTAAAGCTATTTATTCCTTCCTATTAGAGAAAAGTGAGTTAGAGTATGCGTGCCTGCATGTGTATGGGAATGAGAAAGAAAAAATGAAAAGTATGCATGGTGTATGCACTGCAAAAAGGGGGGAGGAGTATCTGACAAAGTAGCAAACTGTGATGGGTATGAAAATGAGTAAGGATGCAAACTTTGTCCGTAAGTACATGATTCTTCTGTGATGTTCATTATCAAATATCCTTTCACTTTCTCACACTTCAAAGTGGGATTAATCTTTTGTAATAATCTTACGCTCCAAGCTCTGATTTCTTATAAATCTGTCAACAGATAATCAAATATCTGTTTGAAGGAGGTTTCATTATATCTACCATCAGGTTTAAAATTTCAAAATAGGGCAAGCTGTGCATAAGTGAGTAGCATCTTCTGACACAATGTTATTATGTTAGGGAGTATTAATAGCTGCACTTTCTAACCGATGTTGTTCTAGAAGACCAGTCCCTCACTCCCCTGCTACAGATTATTTTACTAAGAGTGACTGCAGTAAGTTATGTGCTTAAAAGCTCTGTCTATGCTAAGAGCAATTTGTTGGTGTGACATGAATTTAGTTAATATCACCAAAATACTCATGCTACAGACACAGGCTGCATACATGCATGTTTGCACACATGGTACAGCCTTAAAGTGAATAAAAGCATCAAAAATAAGCCTTTACATAAGTATTTCAGAATTCTAAGTCAAAAAATAAGCTAAGTAGATAAATTAAATAAAAATAAAGCAGATGAGTATGTGGGGCTCTGAGATAATCTCAGCTGCCTTTACGGTAGAGATGTAACTTTGTGACATATTGCAGCTGCAACCTTGGTAACACACTAACTTTTGAGCAATATGGTCCTGTCTTACAACCACGTCTCTTGCTTCTGCAGTGTTTGTGTGTCAGGATAGAAACAGGTATTTCTCCTGCTGGTTTTGATCCAAATTGATCTCAAAAGCTGGCTACCTATCAAGCAAATATGTATTGCCAGTGATGAATTGTAATTATCAGAAGGAATGAATGTCTGTGCTGGAGGTGTTGAGGGATCACTGTTGGGAATAATAGCTTTTCATGGAGAACTAGCAGACGCAATCAAAGAAGGTATTGTTTGTTGTCCGTTACCATTGAGGGCTGGATTGAAAGTTGCTACGCAGCCAAACTTGTTTGGAGAGAACAAAGAACTTGTTTTTGTGAATGGGGTAGTTTTCTTATTAATTAGGCGAGGGAGAGAATCATACTGACAGAGGCAGTTGCTTTCTTGATTGTTGACAGTGTGCACATATATCCTTTTGTTGAACATGTGTATGATTTATTTACGTATGTGAGCCAGTTGCACATACACAGACCTTACACTCCACACCTTTAAAAGAAACCAGTACAGAACTATGTTACAGAAAAAATATGAGAGAAGCAGTTGTAATTAGAGCAAAGGACCATGTTGGGAAGCTAAGGTTTTTTTCTTCTATCTGCTCTGAAGCACTTGTTCCAAACTGAAGTTGTTTATATAGTAAACTGAACTACTGGTGAAGGCATGGGGCATATTGGGAAAAAAGAAGTCTCTTACCCAGGATATGGTTAATGCGGATTTTGAATCCCTTCTGAATTTGGAAGACTCCTCTTCTACTTCTTAGTTCGGGCAGTAAACAATATCCTGTCCAGAGATACCAGTGTGCTTTTCCTCTTAGAATGATGGAATATAGCTGGAAAAGCCTGATAAGTTTCACTGAATCAAAAGCAGAAGTCTTACTTTATGGCATGTAGGCTGGGCGATCAGCTGGGAAAGCTGTGTTGATTCCTGCTCTACAGCCTGTTTATATGTGATAAAATATGCAATAAAATGTGCAAACAATCTTTGTCATGGATCTAAGAGATTGCATAAGATGGAGACTGGTGCTACTTGAGATAATAATTTCTACTCCTTGGGTAGAAAAAGTTGTCGCTCTGTAGGGAAGTATTTAAATCCCTATTCAAATTATAGTGGCAGTGTAGCTCATGGCTTCCTAAGCTCCTCAATACACCCTGTGTAGGCAGAACACTGCAATTTCCGTATGACTAGGTTACCCCCTGGGGAGTGATGGTGGTTCCTCTCTAGTCTGGGCTGCATGTGCATATACTCAGGAAATGCTTTTGTGCCTGAGGACTTGAAGGTGTCCAGGAGTCTTGTAGTCACAGCCTCTTCTTGATGTTGGCTTAGATACTTTGTGTAACCTCTGATTATAGTAGATGGCTCTAAATTTTTTTAATGTAGGATAATTGTTTTGTTAACATTTCTGCTTGTTTTCTCTTAATTGCCTATTTTATGTCAAATTAGTTTGCTGCAGTATTTTTACCCTTCTTGCTGAAGTAATGCAGTATTCCTATCTTTCAGTCAACTGAGTTTTAAGTAGTCTACGGATATGGAATCACCTTATTCTACCTACTTGCACAAACAGAAGTCCTATTGCACAGAACTCTCCTGTAGAATTTATCTTTTATTTTGGCAGTGTAATTAAATTTTTAAGATTAATTTATGCATCTTTAGTCTGTCTTTTATCTTGTTGGTACATGAATTATTATGTATCTGGGTTTTTTGCAGCAGTTATCTCTGACAGACTTTGCCTTCAATAATGACCAGTTCTTTGTAATTTTTACTGATTTTTGAATATGTAAAGAAACATGAGTTTTTGCCTAAAGCCTGTTTCCCTTGTTATCTGGCAGCAGTTGTGGCAGTTATTTGAATACCAGTAGTAGCAAAATTACTAATTCCATTTATTTAAAGTTCTTAGAAAAGATCTACAAGTTTCAGATAAATGAGATCTCGTGATGGGGATTTCTGCCAGCAATTTGGAAAAGGTTGGCTAGCCAAGAACAGATTGCCCATTGGTTTGTTAATGGGAGAGATATCTAAGGCAGACAAATGATGGGCAGACAGCTTGTCTAGAGAGCTGTGTAGTCTTCTCATTCACTGCCATCCCAAAAGACAGAGGTTTCAACAGCTTATGGGACCACAGTGTTCTTAGTGTTTAGCACAATGACGTATTTTATTGTGGACTGTCAGTTCTGAACAGAAATGCACTACTAGTTATAACTTCTGGAGAAATGTGTTAAGAGAATTTTCTGTACGTGCTAAGATTAAATTTAAAGTTTTCAATTACTAGCTGCTGTCTTTTACAAAGAAATGAACAGTGAATAAACTGTTGCTGGAAACTGCACTGTGCCTAGGAAGAAGGTAGATTGACCAGGTGGGTCATAAGAGATATTTTTTAACCCACATGAGTTTACTGTTTAAACTTAGACCTATAGCTTACACTTATAGCATTAGATGTTCTTTTGTTCTTCATGGTTGTATAGCTTATAGGAGGTGTTTTTTTTGGCACAAATGAAAACTGAGGTTTCATTAGAAATTATTCTCAAAAGAGTGATGAAAACACACGTAATATTTTATAAACTAGGCTGTAGATCCACAGTTAGCAAACATGAGTTAGGCTAGATTATAGCAGAAGTTAAAATGCTAAGCAAGTGTCTGAAGGATCAAAATAAAACACTTTAATTTAAGATAGCTTGAATTTATAGATGTTTCTACTTCTAGGCCATTGAACACCAAACATTTATTTCTGGAGGATACATACTTATTTCTTTTAGTAAATGTGTTAGTAGGTCTTACACTGCCACCAGTTCTAGAGGGATCAGTAAGACCTTCTCAGATGTACTGGGATGGACTGAATAATTCAAATGTGTAATCTTTTATGAATGATTCAGTAAAAGATAGAAACCTTTTTTAAGTGTGCGTAATTTAGATGTGTTACATTGAAAAATATGTATATGCATTATATTTACATAAAATCTATATTACACATATATTTAAATCACAGACCCCTCTTCCACTGGTATTTTATATTTTAAATTAATTTGTTAGTTAATTGACTTTGGGAGTTCATTTTTAGCATTGTCCTGAAGAGTGACTTATGTTTTGGAGAGTGGTCATGTATTATAAAATATACTGCAGGAACTTTCCAATCAGAGATGAGATTGGTTGAATTACAAAACATTGTCTCAAAATTTTTGAATATTTGATTGTTTCCAGAACATAATTGTCATCTTAAACATTACTTTTTTTCATCACAGAGAGCCTGATATTCCATTTTAGATGCTTCAAGAAACTTCACTTGGTTTCAATGAGATCAGTCCCAGAAGTTTTACATCCTCTCAAGAGGATCTAACAATATTTGGCTATTACAATAAGTTTAATTTTTCATTTTGTTTTAAATTAGATTATTTAAAATGGCATTGCTAACTGTTGTATGTAAATCTGACCACCTTCTGGCTCCTGTATTATGAAGTACTACGATACTACTATGTATCCTACTACATACTACCATGTATCGTAGTAGTAAGGGCAGTTTTGTTGGGTTTTTGGAGGGGAAACTGAAAATTAACAGCATTAATAAATTCAACCTTACAATAAGCATGACATGTTTTCAGATTTTGGCTTTCGGTAGATTTGGAGGCCTGTTTCTGGGGGGTTTGGTTTTATTTGCTTCAGCTGCTTGTAATGATGGGAGCACAGATTTTGAAGTCATGTCAATAAAAATTCACTTTTTTATTTGTAACAAACCGATGTCATTCTCTGTCATTCATCTGAAATATTATTTCCTCTTTGCAAATCACAGAATTGTTGCATGTATTTACCGAATACATGACTTTGTGGTGCAACTGTATTTGTTGTCTTGTATGCTAAGATATCGAGACATCAAGATATTTTCTCTGTGATTTGTGAAGATGGTCAGACAAAAATGATGAAATGTCAGTGACACTGTTTTTCCTTCAGACCCAACATGAATTGAGTTTTCTCCCACAAACCAAAGTAAGAGATACATATTCTTTTTATAAATACATTAGTTGAAAGGCTGAAAATAATCTTTCTGACTTTATTTGAAAAGATGGATAAAATTCCTGTTTTCGTGGTATGAGGTAATATTTATACATAGTGGAGACCTTCAGTATGAGCCTTAGCATTGGCAGTAGCAAATAAGCACAACATATTAAAGTCCATAGCTATTAGTTTCCACATGATGAGAGTTATAATATAACCAAGGGTAACAAATCCTGAAAAGTGCAGGGGTAGTTTGAAGGATGAGTTTCTCAAGCACTGTTTTGGTTTACAGATAAAAGGAAATCCAAGACTCAAAAAGTGTCTGAAAGTGGAAGAGGAAAGCGATACTCTTACAAGTTGCCTCAAGAGTACAACATAGAAACTGTTGTGGTGGCAGATCCAGCTATGGTTTCATATCATGGAACAGATGCTGCCAGAAGATTTATTCTAACCATCTTAAACATGGTAGGAAATTTAAAACTATTTTTTGATGTTTTGCCAACCAGAAATGCACTGCAGGCTGATTTCATTGCTCCTTCTAGTGATTCTGACTGAACACCTGTAAGGCACAGTCAAAACAGGACCATCAGCAGGCTGTACAGACTTAGTCCATATGTTTTGCAGCAGAAAATCGTAGTGCTGCAGGCTTGTCTGTACTGTCTGGTCATACATCTTGGGGAAGCCTGGAAGTGAGAGAACAAGATGACTTTTTGGTTAGAAGCCCATGCTGTTGGAAAGGTTGGGATATTGGATAGTTTCTGGTGACCTGTGCTTGATATTAAGACATGAAATTGTTATGGGAAAGCATTGTGTGGTCAGTGGTGGTGGGAAAAAAAGAAAGATTAATGAATTTGGACAATTACGTTCCCTTCCAGTTCCATCTGGAGCTGTAGTGTATAAAGCATTTGGTGCTTAAAGCAGTGAAAAATAGCATCTGTAATATACAAGGAAAGATTGTTCTAAGGAAGGAGCATAAGCTGAAAAAAAAAGCTGAAAAATTAATATGAGCTTTAACTATTCTGAATGATAGGAAGAACTAGAGAGTTAGATGTTGGCTGAGACCACTTGGTCCAAGATCTTGGATTTAAATGAATAGAAATTTTCATGTGAATAGTATTAAATGTGTATGCAAATATTTGGAGAAAAAGGCCACAGTTTATAAAGTGATTGTGGCCATTGAGAAGAAAAGGTCTTTTTTTATGTTCCCAGAATGAATATTGCCTAAGCTCTGTTTTCACTTCAGAAGACCAACACAGTACATTATCTTAATGTTCTGTTCAGATTACAGAAAATAAAAGCAGTCACAGTAGAATATGAGAGTTTTTGAGGTTCTTTGGGGTTCTGTTATTTTTAATGTACGTGCAATACAAATTCATATCCTTATTTGTTGAATTTTTTTTCTCTTTTAGGTTTTTAATCTTTTCCAACACAAGAGTCTAGGATTACAAGTTAATCTTCGGGTGACTAAACTTGTCCTTCTTCATGAGACTCCAGTAGGTATTTATGACATTTGTCTTAGCCTGTAGAGGGTAATGCTACTTAGCTTGTGGCTCCGCAAAAGCTTGCAATATTTATGAACTTTAATGGCTAAAAATTTTCCTTCTTAGCTTTCGTATATTATGTAGTGATTTCCACTGACAAGCAGCCCCAGTGAAGATTAATCTTCTAATTTATGTGCTGCATGTATTGAGATTTATCTGTTCCTTCAATTAAAAGTCAGTCAGAGTTTCCATGTGGAAATCAGGCAGATCTTAGCAAAATCTGCTTCTGCTCTGCTTTTTGTACATTCATATATCTCAATAGAAAAATAATTTCCTTTAAATCCATTGGGTTGCAGAAGGAGGACTGATGTTCTTTGTTGTCTAGTCCCTAGACAAACAAAAGCTGATTTAGCACTTAGTTTATAAGGAAGTAGGATTCCCTTACCAATAGTTCTAATCTAAAATACTATAATTTTCCTGTGAATAAATAATTTATTTCTCCAGTTCCTCTCAGCAGTTGGAGTAATCTCATTTTATGTTCACATTCTGCATCTTAACACCAGTATAACACCATTATACTTTTCCTCACCATGGATGAGAAGTCAGGAAATAAATAAGACTAGAGTTTGAGTGAACTCTAGTACACATGTACACTCTTAATGCACTATCTTCATTTGTATCTTTAACATATAAGGAAGGTGGTCTTGGCACCTGAAGTTTGAGTTGTTTTGCCATGGACATATTATGCCATAAAGAGCAGAATATTTTTGCTAGCTCAGTCAAAAAAGGTTCCAAATTCTACATATAGGATCCTAATTTTAATAACATTAATTGTTTTTCATTTCCAGGCTGATATGTATATTGGACATCATGGTGAAAAAATGCTGGAAAGCTTTTGTAAATGGCAACATGAGGAATTTGGCAAGAAGAATGATATACACTTAGAAATGTCAACAAGCTGGGGAGAAGACATGACTTCAGTTGATGCAGCTATATTGATAACAAGGTAAAGTAGTGAAAGCTGAGCATTAAAAATAGGCAGAAGGCTAGTGTGAACACAGATCAAAGGCCAATATAATAAGAATTTAGTTTGCAGTGAGGAAGGGAGCATTTTGAGGCATTTGGATCTCAGAGTTTATTGGAATATGAATCCCAATATTACCAGTTAGATTGTGCCTGGGCCAGTCTGACCCTTGCTGCTAGGCCAAAGGCAGCAGCTGTGGTGCATCACCCCAGAGACACCTTCAGCTTGCTGGTGGTTGCAGCTGGGCACTAAACAAGTCCAGGCTTGTTAGGAACTCCGTTTACCTCAGGAAGAAGGCTTCAGACGAAGGTGAAGAGGAAAAAGGAGAGGATTCTGCTGGAGGGTTTAATATCCAGAGGTTTATTCCATGGTGACACAGGTCTGAATCTTGGCAACAGCTCCAACAGAATTCCGGCCGCTTGGCCTGATTCACCTTTTAAGCTCAGGGGGAGGAGAGGGGACAGGTGAGCCACCAACCAGGTGGGAGGGGCGGGGTCTCAAGGGAAGAGGGACACCTAGACAGACCAATGACCTCTGGGCCTGAGGGGCATCCTTTGAACTCGACCAACCACACAATGCCTTTGCTGGAATGTTAAGCCTGATTGACAGGACTCACTCGGCAAGGGACGAGGGGGGGGAGGGGAAGAGTGTATTGGTACACCTGGGGAAGGGACCTGAAAGTTTGAAACACACGCAACAAGAGTTGGTGATAAAGTGTTGCTAAAGATGGTGCAGAAAGCAGTATTTTCCAGATGGTAAATATTTGAAGTGATGAACAGGTTACTCTAGTTTTTTCTTTGGCTATATAGCTAAGATCTTATCTGTATAGCAAAGGTTGGAATCCTTCATCCATGCACCTTCATTTAAAAGAGGCAGCGCCCCAAACCTGTAGATGCTTTCAGACAAAACACAAAAGCATATTCAAACCATTCAGAGCTAGACCAGCATTAGGCACATTACTGAGTTATGCTTCCCTCCTAACTGATCTAGAACTGGTATGATTCACTCTGTGCTGAAAGTACATCATGTACATCTTCAGGATGTGTCCTGCAGCACTAGGGTATGATTCCAGATCTGCAGTTCCTTGTAGTTCTTAAGTGTCAGGCATTTCACACATTGAGAAGGAAATAGGCCTCCAGTTCACCTCTTTCCTTCCAAGCAGGGACTTGCATGGTTTTGTCTGATCCAGAGGCATGATCCAGAGGAAGGGACAGAATGATGATTCAACCAGCCTAGGGTTGGACTTAGTGCAATTTTCGAGGTGGAGCTTGGACTGGATAACCTTCAGAGCTCCCTTCCAAAGAAAAGGAGGGAGAAATCAATTTCTGTGATTGGCTATAGTGGAATACTGCTGTGCAGTCCCATGCTGGTCAGTGATATGGTATTCTAAAACCATCTGTAATCTTTACACCTGCATGCCATCTTTTGCCATTTATTCACAGCACTCTCACTGAGAACCTACAGAAAATAAAAATAATGCATTCTTATTAAAATTAGTTTTATTCTGATTACTCCAATGTCTATAGTGTATTTCAATCTTTGAAGCAGAAAAATGTTTCCCTAAATTTTCCTGCTTTGGAGAGCCAGTCACTTACGTGAAGCAGGAAATTTAGAAGTCCAAACTGTCTGTGGTAAGAGCTTTGTTGCTACTTTTGCTGTTCAATCCCTTTTCTTTTCTGAGAAAATCCCACACTTCTTACTCTGTGTCGTCCTCCTCTATTTGATGTGTGTATCAATTTTATGGATTATTGGGGCTTTGAGGGGGCAGATTATTCTTTGTTACACATTTATACATGAGGTAAGCTGTGGTTTTCACAAGCTCCTTTCAAGTCTAGTGGAAGACACAAGAAATAATGTTCTCTGCAGCAACTTTGCTTAAGCTCATCAGGAAACATACTTGGAGTAACAGACTAGAAGTAAATTTTGTAGATTAAGACCCCTAACTGATTTTAATAGTAGTGAGTGCATTGTGGGGCTGGGGCAGGGTAGGGGAGGAAGGTCTGGAAAGAAAGAAGGGGAAAGAAAAGAAGCAAGCAGTAGGAAAGAGTAAACTTGGGCTAAGGCATAAAGGATGCCTGAGTATCAGATGGCATTGGGTTAATCAGGATGACTGAAGGGGAATAGACTTCCTTACATCTAGCTATTCCTTGTGACTGTTCAAGGATAGTGAGCAACAGCATTCTGCATGTTTGCTAGAAACCTTGGGCTCTCTTATTTGAGACAGTGAGGCAGCCAGCAGTATCTACAATAGCAGCAGCAGTTGGAGCAAGTATCAAATGCTTCAAGCCTGTATGGGCCAAGAGAGTGAACACAGGGCTGCATGCTTTAGCTTATAAGGTGCCTCTCATGAGTAGTAAGATGCTGTACAATAATAAATAGAGCATGTGACACCTTTTTCCTGTCATTGTTTCATCTTCAGCTTAATGAGCCTTTGTGGGAAGAGGCAGAGGCATTCTGAACTGGTGCAAGTGAGGCATTAGTAAAGTTGATGAGAGTCAGTGGTCTGGAAATGTCTTCAACTGTCTGTGCTTTTGGCCCCACAGCTTTTTGGATTTAATGCAGCATTTCTGGAATGACAAATTGACCATGAGCTGCTAGTGGACCCTTGTGTCCAGGAGGACCAAGGGGATTCTGGGATGCATTGGGAAGAATATGGCCAACAGGTTGGGGAAGGTGATCCTGTCCCGCTCTTTGCCCACATCCATGGCATTGTGTTCAACTCGTGGTTTCTCAGTGTAAGAAAGACAAGGCGCCACTGCAGAGGGTCCAGCAGAGGCCACAGAGGTGATCTGTGATCTGGAGCACCTCTCTTCTGAGGAGAGACTGCAGGAGCTGGGCCTGTTTAGTCCAGAGAAGACTTAGAGGGGATCTCATTAGTGAATATAAATATGTCAAAGGCAGGTGCCAAGAGGATGGTGCCAGACTCTTTTCAATGGTGCCCAGTGACAGGACAAGTAGCAATGGCCATAACCAAAACACAGGAAATTCCACCTCAACATGAGGAAAAACTTCTTTACATTGAGATTTTCAGAGCACTGGAACAGGCTGCCCAGGGAGGTCATGGAATGTCCCTCTCTGGAGACATTTACACCCCACTGGGACATGTTCCTGTATCACCTGCTCCAGGTGACCCTGCCTTGACAGTAGGATTGGGCTGGATGATCTCCAGAAGTCCTTTCCTACACTAAAAATTCTGGCATTCTATGATTCTAATAGTAAAAAAGCTTCACAAAGATCTGATCTTATGTTAAGATGCTTTTCTGCTTTGTAATAATGATATTTTGATTTCATAGAATCATAGAATTGTTTGGGTTGGAATGGACCTTAAAGATCATCAAGTTCCAAACCCCCAATCACATGGGCAGGGATATTTTGTATTAGAGCACATTGGTCAAAGCCCCATCCAACCTGGTCTTTAGAATTTCCAGGAATGGGGCATCAACAGCTTCACTGGGTAACATGGGCCAATGTCACGCCTTTACAGCAAAGAATTTCTTCCTAAAATCTAATATTAATCTTGCCAATTTCTTGCCAGTTTAATGCTATTCCCCTTTGTCCTGTCACTACATGCCCCTGTAAAAAGTTCCTCTCCAGTCTTCGTGTAAGTCTGCTTTAGGTGCTGGATGGTTGTATAAAGAGCTTCTCTCTTCTCCAGGCTGATCTACCCAAACTCTCTTAGCCTGTCTTCATAAGAGAGGCACTCCAGCCCTCTGATTGTTTTCATGCCTCTTGTCTGGACTTGCTCCAGGGTTGTCTACAATTTTTTACCTGCCATTTTAAATACAAGTTTTTGGATTAAGTCTGTGATCAATTTTATGGAATTTGAAGTACAGAGAAGGAAAATGATTGGTTAGATGTCAGATAATAGGTTATTGTTGGAGCCAGAAATTAAAGATCTGTTCTTCTGATGTTTTTATTTTGCAGTTGTATTATTCTCTAGACTGCACTGCCTCCCACCTGAGAGCTGCTTTAGCTGCTAATAAATTATACCAGAGCAATTTTCTGACTGGGCATGTTTTGCTAATCCAGGCTACTTCTACACATCACCCAGTTTATGGTATAGCTAACACCATGTGTGGCTCTACACGTGTGTTTTGTTAATTCAGAGTCTCATTCTGTTTTGCAAGCAGGGAAAAATCTCCATTGTCACAACTTCCATTTGGACAGCAGGTCTGCTTATTGAGAGAAATGATTTTGTTTATACAGATGAACACCAACTGCTTGGTGTTTTTTGAGTAAATGTGTAAAGTTTTGGGTATCCAGCACATTCTGTGGCAGCCCTCCTAAAAGTTGCCACATCTCCTCTTTTGTCTTGCATGATAATAGAACAGCAAGAGTTCTTTGTAGAAGCTTTCCTGTGTGCTTTCACATGCCAGTTTTGTGTAGTAACCAAAAGAGTTAGAAATGAAGTATTGAGTGTTCTGCAGAGCTAATTTTTAATGCCTAAATACAAAAAGTGTGATGTGGATGTTGTCGAGATTGGTATTCAGCAGCCAAAGGGCCATTTTCAGGAAAAAGGTACTTCTCAAAACTTATTTTTGCATTTGTTCTGTAAGGAGGAAAGCAAAACCAACTTCTCCCCACAGCTTTCTCTGCTGCCCAGCTAGACTGTAATCATGCATATCTGCTACCAATTCATTTCAATTTACTTTGGCCCTATTTCATGATGTCAGTTTTTGTTTAGTTTCCCTTTAAATTGGCTTATTTTGATGAACTGATATCCTCTTTAAAGTATGGTGCCATGAAGCAGAAGAAAGGCAGAAAGGGATTGTAATCTATTTAGAAGATTACTAGGGATGATGGATATATGTGATAATTAAGGTAAAAAGTGTTTTAAGGACTGTCTTGATAAAACTACCTGTTTTATCAGGTAAGTTTTACTGTATTCACAGTTATAAATTAGCACAGTTACTTTATAGATAGTATATCTATCTGATATAGATACTGTCTATCTATAAACTGTATCTAGTTATAAAAAGATGGATTATTTCTCTGAGGAAAAAATGCAGCAGGTTGCATCAACATCCTCCTTGCCTTTTAAGGTACAGGGTCTGAATGTGCAGAGACAAGCCCAGATTTTGGTGGCCCCTGAGATGACATTATCAGTTGCTATCTGCACAGGGTGCTTGACCTGAACGAGGTAACTGAAAATATGGCAGGAAAAGCCCTGTGGAATTCCCAGTTGTTCTGTGATGGTGCTTAAGTTGTTATATAGCCTCTATTACAAATTAGATAATGAAAGCTTTGAAGTGTATAAACATGTGCTTACAAGAATGAGACAGAATTTACCTTCACTTAAAACTTATGCATTTTGCTGCTTTTCCAGTGCATTGGTCAACCTGTTGTGTCACAGTGGTTTGTAGAAAAAAATGTGAGAAGAATAATACAGAAAAAGACCAAGTTCTTTATTCTCCTTCTCAGAGCTGATATTTTCACATGTCCTTGTGACAGAAAATAGACTTCTGATTCTCCTCATATCCATCAGGTAGTGATATCCCATGTTGATGTGCATCAGCCCTTTATTCTTTCTGATCGTCAGAATCTGAGGTCTCCTTGCCTTGGGTTACACATAATTGAAACATTGCTGTTAGCTCCTTTCGCTGCAAGAAAGTACCTTGTTGTATAAAGTATCTAATGGCATAAACAGCACTTAGGTTTCATAAATATTATTTCACTTCCAATAGTTTCAGCCATCCAGAACTCTCCCCAGAGCTCGGACAAGATTTTTTTTAGTGTTGCTATTACCTTCCAATGAACAGATGAAATCCAGTTATTTTTCTGACTTTGATTTTTATTACCTTTCTGAACCAAAAATAAATCTTCAAGAAAGTTAGAGGAGGAAGACTGTGAAAGATCCCTGCATAAATGGAACTGATACCACAGGGTCACTGCAAAAGCCTGGAGTGTTTGGCAGTCAAAATGGCTGAAACGTATTGAGATACAGATTGGGTTATTAAACTGCTACTGCTGTCCTCAAACTCCTAGTGAATTTCAGCTTTGGAAAACTGAATTCTTGCAAATGCATGGTGAGAGATGAGATTATTCTTAATTTTGTCTTCATCACTATAATTTCAGTACTGCCAACTCTCTTGACCATTTTGTACTCAATTTGTCAATCTCTTGATTATTTGGTTTATTTGACACTACCAGGAGGCATCAGGGAATTTCATGAGACTCTCACATGGCCTTTCTGATAATTAATTAGTTGATTATTTAATTAATAGGATTGCAGATGCAGAAGAAAGCAGGGAAACCTGAAAAGGGCATATTTAAATAAAAAGTGAATCTCCTGTAAGATTAAGGTCCTGTATTTTTACCTTGTGTATTTTAAAAAAATCTCACTAATTTTAAGTCATCTTATGCTCTTTTGTTTTTTTAATTTTTAATATGTTTGAGTCTGTGAAGTGATAATGCTTGTAATAATGGGTGTGGGAAAAATTTGCATGAATTTACCTTTTGCTGTCAGCTTAGTTTCTTTCAAGCTCTAATAATTAGACTATGTATGTTGCATTCACTAGTACAGGTCTGTTCTGTAGAAATACATGGACTTAAACTGAATGTAAAATCTCTGAATATCTAGTGTGAGACCCAAACATAAAATTTATACAGTTATTTTTACATTTTAATTTTCTGGTGATTAAGAAAGGTAGGCAAGTCTTAGACAAAAAATTTGAAAGAAAGGAAGATTAACTGTTTAGCAGTTGATTATTTACAGTTATTTACTTTCTGAATAGGCAGTTAGATAGATTTCTAATTTTTCTTACTTCAGCTTTCAACCATACCCTTTGTACCCTTTGTTGCTGAAATCTGTTGGAAAACTCCTCCCTGTGAAAATATTGGTGGGCTGTGCTGAAGTCACAACTCTTTGTCTTAGAGTAATTTACAGAGGTTACTCTATGTAATTGTTCTCTCACTTCTTAACAGACCTTCTCTGCTTTACAAATTTTTTTATCAAGCATAAACACAAAAACTTGCCACTATATTGTATGAACAGAATAGTGGTGTCATTTTGATATTTTCCTGTATATTTATCCAAGAATGCTGGTCCTTTCTACTGCCTGGTTCCAAATACTCATTTTTTGTTGTTGTTTTATCTAATCGAGTTGGGAGGCCACTTTTGGCTACACTAGAAGAAAATTTACTCAAATGAGTTATCTTTAAAATTTGATGTGCATTGATTCCTATGTGTATCTATCAGAACTCATTTAATTTTTAAACTTTGCCAGGAATGCTTCTGTATTTTCTTCCACATCATTGTTTAATGCTAATGCTACGTCTAGGTTCTGTTAGACTTCACTCAAAAGCACCTTCCTTGGATTCCTAACTACTTTGTATCTGTTTCAATACGTTAATGATACATTAAATTCAGCTGTTTACTTATCACACTTCCAAACTGTTTTTCATTCTGACTGAAATATGAGCTTTATAATATAATAATAATATGATTATTTATATCACCCTTTTTAATCTCAATTCAGCTTTACAGTGCCTAAGTGATGTGTTAACCATTTGAAATAATTAAATATATAATTTCCTGTTTTTCCTAAAATACACTGGCCAGTACATACTGATGCTTTTGAGATTTACCCTCAAAATAATAAACAGTGTCTGAAATACCATTTACCATTTTCCATTTATTTAAATTACCAAGTAAATAGTAAATAAGTAATTTTTCTTGTGGTTCATTAACACCAAAATAATTTTAGATTTAATTGCTGTCATTAAAAGTGCATTTGTTAATTAGTATGTGTGCTTGGTTTATATGTGAGAATTATTTCAGAATGTCCTGTTATGTGAAGAGACAAGAACATCTTCAGTGTTGTACTTATTCACTTTGCACAATGCAAGTGAAGCCATTTGCAATTTGATGATGTCACTTGCCACAAGTACCATAAATTTAAACTATTCCTTATGAAAATCTTACGACTTGATGAAACATACTACTTCAGCAATAAGCCTGGAAAATGTTGTAAGCCCTAGAATCAATAGCAGCAGAAGTTAGACTGAAGTTTCAAGCAGTCTAACTTCTCCTGTTATTCAAGCTACCTATATGTTTCAAAATTACAAACATTAGAGAAACTGGAGTAGAGTGCAACCAGAATGAAGATCTGGTAGACAGGTAAAATCTGTTAACTGTCCTTTTTCTTCTTTTCTCCAATCTAGCATATCATACGATACACCAGGCTGAGTAAAAAATAGATCTTTTGAATATTTTGACTTGCCAAAAACAAGTATTAAATTTATCTAAAATGGTAAATTACTGGGAATTATTTACAAAAAGTAAGTCTGGCTCTTAATTTAGTCTGCCTTTATTGTTCTTTTTGTCTTCTGTTGTACATACCACCTACACATCAGGATTTTTTTTAACAAAGACAATGGACTCAGATACTTTGTATTTAGAAATTAAATACCCTTTGTGTGCTGTGAAAGTCTTTCCTAATGCTATATTTAATGAACTAAAATCTACTAACTAAACATTATTTTCTGAAACAATGCAGGAGTGGTTGTCTGTCCTTGCTTAGAATTCTTTTCTGGGGTTAGCCAGTTCATTCAAGTGCAGAATTCAGGCATAAATAGTGTGAAAGCTCCTCCTTTCCTTCACTTGAGTAAGGACCTGTTTTCTCTTCCATGTATATGAAGATAACCATTTAGAGTAATGGACATTATGTCCTGGGTACTGCTTGGAGTAGGTAGGCTTTTACTATTTCTTGCTTTCATTGACAGACTCACCAACTGTGCCTCTAAAGCTTCTATATGCGGTAACAGTAATTTTACTATTTTGGCTCTGCTTTGCTGAGAGAAGGGATGAGAAGGAGGATGGCAAATAATCTGTCTGAGGTCTTAGTAGTGTGCTTTATTTTTGTGAGAGTCACTGATAGCTAGAATTGTAAATCTTTACTACAGAACCTATATATGTAATGCATTCATATTCCTGGATATTAAAGGAGGCATTACATTCCTTTGATGTAAGTCAGGAACTAAGAATGGTTTACTGTATTTCCCTCTTGCCAAATCATAGCAATACCATTTTCCCCAAGTCCCATAATGAAACCCTGAATGCACAACATAATCATAGTCTGATTCAGCCAAGAAGTAAAAACAAAAGAAAAACAGCTCAGTAAGTATATGAGAAGAAAGCTATTATATGAGCAGAAACGTCTTGCATATTGGCAGTTTTGAAACATAACGTAGCATTCTTTTACAGTTGGAGGTATGACATAATTATTTTCTCTTTTTCTTTTTTTTTTACTTACTATTACATCAATCAATTTTATGGTGTTTTATGGTGGTTGGGTGGGTGTGCATGGAAGGCAATCAATGTCCTTAGATTGTCTTTACACATGTTCTCTTGCTTCACTTCAAGTCCCATATTTCAGTCGTTAAGAAGACAATAAGTTCCTTGTGTCACATAGCACAAAACAAAGAATTGTATTACAACCCAGTGCATTAAGGCAATTTCTTGCAGGTTTGAAAAAATAAAATAACTTTCTTCTGTGTCTGATTATAGTTTCTTGTTCACCACCTTTTGCTCAATTTCCAGGGCCCTTTTGAGTGTATTCCCAGACTGTCCTGATCACTTTGCTCACAACTTTATCAATTTATGGCACTGCCATTCTGCTTCTCCTCTGTGGAATTATCTGATAGTGGTGACTGGTTAATTAAAAGCTGTTTAACCCCATGCATCTGTCTGTGTGGCCCTTAACAATTGGCAGAAATTTGCCAACCTCCAGAAATTGCTTTTGGGTCTAAATCCCTATGTAGAAATAGTCTGTGAACAACAAAGAAACAGCCCTTGGAGTACTTACACTTGGTAAAAAAATGTCAGTATCTTTCATTTCAAGCACCAAACAATTCCTGTATTTTGTTCCTGGAAAATGGGTGTTTCTTTGTATGTATATCTTTATCATTATCAATCTATTTGTCTTATCTGTGTGCCCTCATAGACAGAATATAAGAACTAAATTCCTCTGATTCATATGGTCTCTCCCTAAAACCAGAGACCCTTACTCTGTGGCACAGCAGAAAACCAGAACTTCTTTGTTTGTGGGGTCGCCATATCTGAGGTACTTTCGTTGTTTTTTTGCCTATTGGTTCCCTCCCAACCTTCCAATTCATGCGTACCTCAGCAGCCATTTTTTAAAGTAAAATAACAAATTAACATTATAAATACTCCAGTAAAAAGCAGTTTTTCCTTTGCTCTTTTAATAAAATGTTGCATGTCTCTAAGTAAAATACGTGTGAAATCAAAATGAATCCCAAGCAGATGTTTAAGACACAGTTGAAATATTTATTCTCCTTTATTCAGTAGAACAGTCTTATTTAGAGACCTATGATGGACTAAAATACATGTTGGAGATAGGGTAGTTAATTTTTATATGTTTTCCAATACTATAAGGGGATGCCCTAGCAGAAATGCTTCCTGACATATTCCTATTAGTGATTTTAACCATTGACTTGAGAATAAAAATTTTCTGACTCTATTATGGATCTAAATGCTGCTTTTGTATCTTATGTGAATCACTGGAAGTATCTTCATTTGAATAATAGGAAAACTAGCTTTAGACTTGTTACTTTTCAAGATACCTAACAGAAAAAGAAAAAAAAAACCCGAAAACCTAGAAGAACATGGAAATTAGGTGCAATGCAATTTGAATATACAGTACATGTTTTGTCACCTGACTATTCTTAAATGTGCTCTGAGCATAAGCTGCAGTTTAAGTGCTCTGTGTAATCCCGGCCTTTGCTTCCCCTTGTGCTTTGTTGAGATAATGGTGTTCTGTATTTATTCATTGAGCCGTAAAAAATGTTTCTAAATAGGTTACACCGTTGTTAACGACTAACAGCTTGACTTGCTTAACATTTTTTCTTTCACCCCCAATTCTAGGAAGGATTTCTGTGTACATAAGGATGAACCATGTGATACTGTTGGTAAGTAAATAAACACAAGAGATTGTGTATAAACTACATAATAAAATTAGTTTTATGTAGGTAGAAATGTGAAGCTAAAAGATGACAGCAAAATCAGTGATAGAAATAAGTAACTAGCTAAAATTCAAAGTACATCTTAAATGCTAATAATACTGTTAGATTGGTGTATGCTTCTGGCACAATAAGTGTTTTAGTATAATATCTCTATCTCTTTTGTAGATCAAACTTTAAAACTTTTTTCTTTTTAGTTTCACTGACTGATAGAAAATTGTTTTATTATTAAAGATTTTTAATTTTGAATATGAAGCTAAGAAATTGTGTTTATGATTCTTTTTTATTGAATGGATTTATCTTTGGTTTGAATATTTTTATAATTTTTTTGTGTTTATGATTTTTTTTTTCTGTTTCATTTCAGTTGCAAAGGTTTGAGGAGAATTCTTATGTAAATTATATTACCTCACCTCTTGCTGTTCTTTTTTCTTTTACTGCTGTCTCCCAAGTGTATGTGAGTTTATCTGTGGGATTGCTACCAAGAAAAAAGCCTTATAAATAAGAATGTAATGTTTTTCACAGCAGTAAATGATTAAGAGTTCATAGTGTTCTTTCACTAATTGGTGTATTGGTCTTAGATGAATTCTGTATGAGTGTTTCTTGTTTGACTTATTTGTGCAAAAATGCTTGCTTCCAACTGAAAGAGGAAGCAATGTGATAAGAAGTCTTCATCATTTTATGTTGATTTAAACTGAAATTTAAATCTGGAGTACTTCCAGTCTATCTAAATCAGGATAGGCTGCTTCCTGAATTTCAGAATTGAAGTGAATATATTCAAGGGTTTTTCCTGAACAATGTTTTTTCTTTGGCTGAAGCTTGGAGGTAGTAGAAGAGCTATTTGTCTCTGAATTTGTCCATAGAATTTTAAATTGGATAAAATTAAACTCACTCAAGTATCAGTAATTGACAGGTCTGTGGTGAACAAGCTGGGATGAAACTTGAAAATGTGGCAGCCTATTAATTGTTAAGAGCACAGGAAGTAAAAGATTTTGACTTAATATTGTCTTAATATTGATAAACAAAATGAAGTAGACGTTGACTGAATGATCTGGCATATTGTGGATGGGCTATTGTGGAATTTCCCATTCTCTCGGTTATTGTTTGGTGCTTTCTTCAGGAACTGAACCACAGTTTGTATGTATAGGCCTTTCCATATAGGTACAATTGTGCAGCAAAAGCAAAGGTAATTGTTTTCCCTTTGTTTCATCATTTATTTTTTAAATTTCAGTCATTATTTCTCCAGATGAATATAGTGCCTTGCCATAAATGTAGGGCTTCATTTCTTTCATAAACAGTCACAGTACTGTGGGTTCATGCTCACTGTTTAGAAGATAATTTTCTGAGGGTCTTGTTTACCATTATTCTGGAGCTCATCTAAGGAAGAGGGTTGAAAAACTTTGCACATTCCTCTTGAAGAGAAGTTTTAAAGTTATCTTTAAAAATTTTTAAAGAGAATTTTTAAAGTTAATGCCAGGGATACATTACGTAAATTGTTTTAAGGCTAACAGGGTTGTAGTGCCAAATTGTTGAAAGTACATGTAGAAGGTTGTTTCGTTTTGGTATCTACCCTGACTTTTTTCTTCCCCTAGGAAAACCAGAAGATTTTAGATTATATCATGAGTAAAATTTGTTGAAAGGAATTGAAGGGCAGTTTGATCTTCCTATATTCAGTTTATAGACAAAAAGAGACAGTTTATAGGCAAAAAGAGACAATACGTTCCAGGGATGTATCACATGCTGTAAATTACAGAATTTGCCAAAGACAGTAAATGAGAAATCCTAATGTACTATACAATTTCCCAATGAGACCTTGCCTCACCTTCCCCCCTCTCAAGAAGTCCAGAAGAATGCACACTACAGGCTCATAAAAAGACAAATAAAGCAATTATCTCTGAAATATTAATACAGTATTCCTCACAGGAATGTGAGGCAATCAAGGCGATCTTTGTAGGTGATCTTTTGTGATCTTGATTGCACATTAGGCAATCCAGAAGTGAAAGTTGTGAGAAGGGAGCATGTACAGGACAGACCTCACTATTGGAAAGGGACGTCATGTTGGATAATAGTTCTTTGCAGTGATCTCTAAGCAGACAAATACTGGATTTATTGTTTAGTCACTACATGCCTAGACTCAGTCTTTTCAGACTGGACAGGAGTATCTTCTTAGGCCAGAGAGAGAAAAGACCAGTATTCTGTTATATAGACAAAATTCGCATGTATTCAGGTGGCAAATAGTGCACTTTTTTATACTGCTGGTCTTGTTCTACAGAAAGTAAAGAACTTATGTACTCTTCAAAAAGTACTTTTTCATTGTCTCTTAAAATAACAGTGATTTATATGAAGATTTAATGGCTTAAAGATATAATTTTTCTGTTAACCAGAAAAAAATGTTTACTCAAAATCAAAACCATATGACAAACCTCCCTAGAAATACACTGAAATATATTTCATTAATGATTTTGAATGAAATGTGTGGTGATAATCTTTTAAATATTCCTTCATAAAAGCATTTTAAGTGGAAAAATACAAGATTTTTTTCTATAGATAATAGAAATAAAAACATTATTTGCATTGGTTGTCAAAATATTGCATTCTTAGGGAAAAGAAATCTGTCTATGGTGCAAACCAAGCATCATGGAGGAGAGAAGGCTTTGGGGAGACCTCATTGTGGCCCTCCAGTGCCTGAAAGGGACTTATAAAAAGAAGGAAGAAGGGTTTTTTATGCAGAACAGGTAGTGTCAAGACAAGGGGAAATGGTTTTAAACTGAAAGAAGTCAGGTGTGAATAGGTATATGTAAGAAATTCTTTACTCAGAGGGTGCTGAAGCCCTGGAATAGGTTGCCCAGAGAAGTTGTGGGAGTTCAAGGCCAGGTTGGATGCACCCCTAAACAACTTGATCTAGTGAAAGGTTTCCCTGCTCACGGCAGGGGCAGTGGAACTAGATGATCTCTAAGGTCCTGTTCAACCATTTTATGATTCCAAAACTCATTGATACTTCTTATTTTATAGTTTTGCAAAGTAGATAGAAAGAGAGGAATGATTTCAGGAATTTGATTTCCCTGAAGTGTCTTGAAATTTAGGAAGTAGAATGTATTTATTTCAATATTAAGTATTTCCCTATTGCTAGAAATGTTTGGAAGTCTCTGCTGTAGCCAGGAAGTTGAGGGTCTACTTTCTTACTTCATAGTGTAAATCCAGAGTAACTCAGATAATTGCCTTCCTTACCTACTCCCATGTTTCTGTGTAACATTAAGCTAGACTCTCATGTGATATCAGTCAGCCCAGGTCAATTGATTTCTGCAAAGCTATTTGGATTTCAGCACTGCCAATTGTTGCAGCCACTATGAAATTCATTCTGAGTGGAGAACCACAAAGCAATTGTTTTAGGCTGAAAATTGACCAGATCCAAGTGTTTTTGGGTTTCCTCTGATTGGTTGGTTGGCTGCAGCTTTTTTTTTTTTTGCCCCTCCTGTTCTGCTCATTTGTCTCCCTTGCATGTCTCCCTTATTTCTGCTTCATTTCTCTCCTTTATTCCTGCACAGAAGTGTTCATATCATACTGCTCCCTTGATTCTCACAATTTTTCTATAGTTTAAAGAGAGGTTTCTGACCTTATTTTTCAGTATGATCACCAGGGACATCGTATGATTACAACAGAGGATTTCTCTGAGTGTGGAAAATATCAAGATGTTTTTATAAAAATGAAATTAAATTTAGCTAATGAAAAGATTGTGTTAGATGGGTGATTGTCCAAGGTTCTTTTCCCCCAGAAGACAACTGGGGTTTGGGATCATAGCATGTTTCTCCTATAAGCAAGTTTTGTTAACTTAGTTAGAGGAAGCTACCTTTTGAATTTTTGGTGATTTGGAATGTTGTTCTTTTTCTTGGGCTGATGACAGGTAAAATTATTAGTGTAGACATCCCAGTGAATTTCTAAAAAAATTTTTAAGTAATTTAATTGTTGGTTTCCAGAGAAGTGCATTGCAATAGAATCAGCACAAAATGCAAACTGGAGGTTGCACATGCTATACTGTTCTTGTGTGTGACTCTTCTGGTATTACCTTATTGAAGTAATTCAGACAAGCAATTATTCATTGGGAAAATTGTTATTGGGATATTGCAAAAGAGAGGAAAATAAAGCGGTATTTGCTCCCTTGAAGAGGAAAGTAAAGACATATTTTCTCACTGAAAACAGATATCTCAACAGATATTTTCTCAACAAGTAGGCTTACAAGTAAATACAGAAAGACTATTTCTTGAAGCAAGTGTAAGCACATTTTAATTTCCCTTCCTCTTGTCTACATTTCCACTTCAGCAACCATGATAGTGACTCTCTGAGTCATATTTCTTTTGGATTAGATTTGTTGTTTGCTGCTACCAATGTCTTCAGTGGAAACACTGTGCTAGAGTGTTTTTTGAATGCAGTGTCACAGGCATGGAAATATTCTAAAATTATGCTTGTCTTGTATTGGCATCAGTTTGGGGCCCTGTTAATCTGCTGAAACTCAGGTAGTGATTTCTTCATTTTTGATAATTTATTTTTTAGACATTTTTAGTTAAAACAGCTGTAAAAATCTGATTCTATCTAAACTGTTTGTTTAAAAGGATTTTCCCAATAAAATGTAATCTCTAAACAGAGTTCCTCTAAAAACTTGTCAGATTGTTTTTGGGCATAAATACAGCATATTAAAATTTTCTAAATTTGGTAACATGTAGTGTTGTAGATAAAAAAAAAAAGGCAGAAAATTAAGGCACCATCAGGTTTTTGTTCTGGAGCAGAGGAACTAAATGGTGTGGGTACAAATCATAATTGATAAGGAATCAGACAAACATCTACACAATAAAGACCTAAACCAAAATGAAGTGAAAGAACATATTTTCCATACAACTTAGAAAAGTACCAAAGATAGATTTATTTACTTTTCTTTCCTAATGTGAAAGCTATCGATCTTTAACATGAAGATCTTGGAGTTTTCCTCCAAACTTTTACCCTAGGGACAAAGGTTTAGACCAGCCCTATGCATTAGGAGATATGATAGAAATAGGGAATTGGGCAGACTATCCATGTCCAGTGGTTAATGCTGGAAATACTGAAGATGAATGCTTAGGGCTGGTTACCAATGAACGAGCTGCCAAAGAAGTTGCAGAGAACACAGGCAGCAGCCCAGCCGAAGTAAACCGAAGAAGTCTGTTTCCCTGTACTTCCTCATCTGAATCCATTCATCTGGCTTCCCTCCTCTTATCCAGACTTCTGCTCTGTTGTAGTCTGGTGCAGCTGCCCTCAGCCTAACTAGCTGGTAGCAGTTTGTTGGGAATTGCAGTGAACCTCCTCATGCTGAGCTGTGTGCTGGACTCCCCTGGGCACTCAATGCTGCTGATTCAGACCTAGTTCAAGTGCCTGTGGGCTGCAGAATAGGAGCCCTTGTGACATAAGCCATGCTGGCAAGGTTAGTCTTTGTTACTCTTTGTTTTTTGCTTGTTACTTCTCTTTTGTTGAGTCAGTTATCGAAGAAACACTCTTGCAGCAGTTCCAAATCAATATTGTGGGTTATTCAGGTGTTGTCACTTGTGGGACACCTGAATTTGTGGTATGTCCTAAAGTTGATGTGCATTTTTGGAAACAGGTGTTTCCACAAGACAGGTAATGCTGAGACTGGGATGTGGGCCATGAGTACTACCACGTAGGATGTAATATAGAACCTATGTATAGGTGCTGTTCTGTACATAGCAGAGTACAGTCAGTCTTGCAGATAGAAGTGCAGGAAGAATGTTTAGAGGATGAAATCAGTTAAGGATAGAAAAACGAGGCTTGTAATACTTTTGCAACATCTAGGTTTTTTAACATTTCAGCATTGCTCACAGTCTAGTTGGATACTTGTGAAAGGTGTTATGTTTTAAGTAACTGAATATTCTATGAGTATATACCATTTTAAAATTCTGTTGACTGAGGTTACCTGTACATAGAGATGTACACCAGCAGTTTTTTCAGATATTCATCACCAGTGTAATTAATTTGCTTGGTTTTGTTATGCTTGTTACTGTTCGTGGTGCCATGGGGAATTCAGAGTGGGAGGAGGGCAGTTGAATGACAGATTGGATGATGAGAAACAATTACAGCAAGTTTCTCCCAGCAAAGGCATAACTACAGTCTGTTAAATTTCCTAGGTCTTAAATGTTCTCTGACATATCTCTTTGATGCTAGACAAAATTTGCAAAAACAGCAAAAGCATTTTAAGCTCTCAGTTTTGCTCTTCGAATTGATATGTCCCACTGAACAATACATACTCTAAGAAAGTATCTTATGTAAAGGAAAGATTTTTTTTCAGTAAGATAGCTGACATTCAGAGAGCTGGGCTCACAATTTAATCTGCAGAAGATTTCCTGTATAGATTTCCAATGTCTAAGGAAATCTTAAGGTTCACATAACCTTTACAATGCATACGGTTTTGCATTCATGCAACGTTCTCTTTTCTAGCAAAATCATTATAATAATAGCTCACAGATTTACATAGAGGGGAGCACCTCATATAGTGAGAGCAGGGGCATCTTATAAGTGCTTTTATAGAAAAGCTAGACGAAGAGATCTCACTCAATTTTAATTCCTGGACTTCTGTTTCTTCTAAAAGAAAAGCACCGTAGCTCAGATGTGTAGTCAGTACCTGCAGATGCCTCAGTAGCTTCATTATTCACATGTGACTCCTGAACACTGATTTTCTTCTGTAGAAATGCATAAGTTCCCTAGGAAGCGCTATTCATACGATCGTCCAGTGTATCTAGTATACAAGTACCTTTAATACACAAGATCTTTTTTAAAAAACTAATTGGAAAATTTTGACTTCTACAGCCTACAGAATAAAATTTGGTTTTGTTGGTGAGTTACATGTCTGTAAGTATGGCAAAACAGGTCTAATTTATTCTGAATTCCAATAAAAAATGTGAAAAATCAAAGCAAAATAAGTTAATAGAATTTACCTCATATGTCATAAAACATAAAATGAATTATGCATGCTTGGTGCAGTTTCTCAGGAATGTAGAATGCTGACTATACTACGTGCTCAGTCATTATATCCAGACGTTGCTGTTACAATCCTCAACTTCAGTTCTAAAAATTATTAAATTTCATGTTTTCAGCAAAACTCTTAAGATGCTTGTTCTATCTTACCTTGCCTTTTGTCTTACTGAGTCAGAATATGACAAGACTCCAGTGAGACCAGAGAGATAGGTTTTCATGTAAGGATATGCAAACTTTTGTTTTCAAGCAATGTTGTAACTTCAGACACAAAATTACTGGGTTACAACACATCAGCTTGTTTCATTTTCCAGTGCTTTATTTAAAGTGTTTAAAGCTTAATTAATCTCAACAGCAGTAGGGTGACAGAGAATGAATCTGTCTGAATGGACTCTTGATTGCAATTTCATAATCACTGAGCTTTTAATTAGTGACCCTTACAGTACTTTAAAAAAAGTCTTTTCTTCATTAAACAATTGATCAAGGACTTGATGCAGGCAACTCCTTTGTTTTCTTCTCTTTTATGTTATTTTACTTTGAAGCAGTTAACCAATGTATTTAGAGAGCTGAAAGTAATAGAAAAAAGGTATTTTCTGTTTTGCTTTTCAGATTATAGTACAGAGGTCACTTACTGCTTTCTTGCTAAGGATGTGTTAACAGTCTGCCTTAGGAATCAGTAGGGCCTTTGAGTGTGTTTAGGAGGATGGGAAGGTTAATTTTCATGTCTACAAATAGTTTCAGATCTTTAAAATGAAGTCTATTTAAATGTTAGATAGAGCTGAGAAAATCTATGACATTCTGTATGGAACTTCCATTAGCCTCTGGATGTTCTATTTAAAGGTGTATTTGAGGCTGAAACGTGTTGCTCATTTGATGTGCAGTATAAAATTGTGTATTTGTTGATAGTGTTGGTGTGGATGGTTGCCTTTGGTACTATTTATTTGTATAATAGCTGTTTATTTGTATAATAGTTCTAAATAAAAAATAAATGCACTGTTGTTAAGATAGTATTAAAGGTGCAATCATTCCTCAGTCACTAAAGAAATAAACTTTCCCAGATAGTGTCTGTCTTGAAATATCTCTGAGGTTAGACATGATTTTTTTTCCTATATTGAAATAATGCTACTAGGTTAGACCTATATGTAATTCCTGTTGCACATTCCAGTTCAGATTTAGTTGTGCTCTTTCTCATTTAGTTAACATGGGATCATTGTTCTTAACATATATTTAAATCCGAGTGGATTCAGCTAGATCAAGCTCTGAATTTGGCTCTTGAATAAGGAGTGGTGTAGTATGCCTCAGTACCATCCTTTGCGGTTTCATATTCTTTCTGCGAAAATGCATTAAAACTTTTTCATTTTCAACAGATTATGCTGGTTCATCTCTAGGTATGATTTTTTATTTTATTTTGTTTTCTGTTTAGTTTCAATTTATCTGAGGTACTTAAAATCCTTTTTCAAAGGAACTTGAAATATAGAGAGATGTACTATATGTAAGAATTTTAACATTACACTAAATAGGATTCAAAATATTTATATTTCAACCTGGAACTTCAGTTCAGAATTTTTTCCATAGACAAAATTCCTGTGTCCATCAGAAAATGGAACTGCAAAGTAAGGACAAAGGAATCCCATGTATTATATGGTGGATATTTACTATGTGTCAAAGAAAAGAGAAGGAAATTTCAAGGTAATTATCAGGTGTCTGTCTTATGAACAGTGTGTACTTTCTAACGTCATGTGGGGATCCTTCCTGAGGCGTGCCAGATGCAGAAGTGAAAAATGAGTGAAGCCTCTGAGCAATACTGCCATAGTACACAAGAGATGCTCATGCCACGGGGCATGGGCAGTGAGACACAAAGCAGAGGACAGAAGTGGGCATGGCTTACTTAGGATTACACAATTTTTTCACCAGGAGAAAATTTACCATGTTTTGCTAATCAGATTGCAAAAGATAAAAAAATGCATGATTTAGAGACCCTCTCAATGCATTAAAGAGTGAATTATGTTTTGTGTCACTCTATTCTCTGAAATTGTTGAAAAACTGAATCAGGTCCAAGCAGCTGTGAGCACTTAAAAATATCTTTCATTGTCTCCTGGATTTTACAGCTTCACTACTCATCTTTTATGGGCTTTTTTTAATATGAAAATTATAAAATCATGTGGTTGGAGCTGTAAACAATTGTGCATCAATAATAAGTTACTCTGTATGCTATAATACCAGTATATACTCTATATTAGTCTTTATAAAGAACAGTTCTTTACTTAATGTATCATGCATACAATTAAATTAAAAAAATTAAAAAATAAAATGTTCTGTCACACATTACAAATTAAAGGGATTCAGAATCTATGGTTGTAAAATATATAGTTGTTTTCCAGCTAGCATCCATTTTGGTCATATTAGTCTTGTGTTCAGCTCTCCATAGATATGCTTGTGTATAGTTTCTTTATCCCTTTAAAAGAAGCATTTGCAAAGTAATGCCTGAATAGTGAGCTTTATATAGTGTTGTGCACTAGGGAATCCCAGTGTTTTTTAGTGGAAATGTTTTCAGAACAATGTTTTCAGAGTGGCAAGTAGATCCTTGCAACTAATGCATCAGTTTCCGCATCCTGTAACTATATAATGGTGAGGAAAAAAGTAATGTAATGGAGTTAGATTGTAAAAACCACATCTGTTTGAAGAGTGAGATTGGAAGTCAGTGGTACATGAGTCCTTTAACTGAGGAGGAGACAAAAAGAGCTCCATATTTGTGGAGAGTACTGCAGATGATCTATTCAACTGCATCTAGCTTGTCAAAACACAAGGAAAAATGCTCCACAAACATCAGCAGAATAGAACAGAGGGAAACGGCCGAGTCTCTCTCTCTTCACTTGAATTTCTTTGGGAAGACTTTCAGTTTGAATCTGTTTCATGGCTCCCTTTTGTAGCATTTAAGTGGCAACAAGGTTTTTTGGTTATTTTTTTGGTTTTGTTTTGTTTTGTTTTGTTTTTGTAGTTTGTTTTGAGTCTATACTGAAGTTTTTAGTCTATACTGAAGATTTTTACCAGGGTGATTGTACCCTACACTGAATAAAACATCAAGTAAGTCTTCCTTTTACTCTGATTGCTCAAGCAGGGGCTAATGCAGCATTCTAGTTCTCAATTACCTTGCATGTTGCAGACTTTGCAAAGGTTATTTTGGGTTATAATGGGTACCCTGGGAGAAGAATGACCTGGGTAGACACTCAGTCTACTCAGCTTGCTTTCATTGAAATCAAACTTTCTGAGAATCATCCCAACAAACTCCAGGAATTTATGAAGTGAAAACAGTTTGCAAGAGCATTGAGATGTGGACTTGAAGAAACTGATCAGATCGTGCCATCAATCAGTTAACATTGATTCTTACTGGGGCAGCATAAATGCTGTCATCATGTGTGATAGTACAGCATGAAACAACATAGCATTAGTTATACCAGTGTAGACAAAATACTGGTTGAATATCTGTAGATAACAATGTAATTTTAAATCAAATTATTTTAGCTGAAAAGAGGTGTGGTGGAAGACCCTTCTCAGGGTAGCTTTTCCTTTGTTCTCATTGAACAAAAGGTACTAACTAAGCTATGCATCTATATCTGGTCCTTGTTTTCTTTATAAAGGAACAATTGGCTGTTCAATTCATATTTTCTAGAATGTATGCTAGTACTTTATGCTATAAACAGCCCCAAGAGCAGTCACTTTCTTATGGTGCATCTCTCAGTGAAACAAAGTACAGTTTCACACAAAAATCTTAAATAGCATAAACTGCAAAAGCTTTGGCCATAAAATAGTGCATTATACTAAACGTCAAAGAAAAACCAGACTAATACCTTTTTCAATCCCACTAGCTGCCCCTTGTCTCACATAAAAGAGAGCACCCTATTAAAAATGGGAACAAAAATCCTGACTATTTTCTTTAAGTGTGATCTCAGTAACAGAAAAATAATCACTTCGTATCACCTAAGTTGAGTGTATCCTAAAAACATGAGAAGTGTTTTAGGAATGACTCTGGTTGCAGAAAATGAGGAAATGTTTTACTGTGCTAAAGCCCTCTGTGTCAAGGAATAATTTTATATTTCTGTAACAGAGGTCATTTTCATAACATTGGTATAATAAAATAAATTACAAAAGAAAGCAAGACAGTCTCATTTTCCTTAGTTTGTTGCAGGAACAAAAATAAATCTAAATAATGTATTATTGGGTGAAAATTATGTGAGCAATTTCGCACTGGTCTGTTGCATAGTGGGTGGTACCAGCCACCTTCCAGGAAGAAGGCACCCAAAAATAAGTTACAGGAGAATCAGCTAAATAGGGTATCAAGGCTGTAATTCTTTTAAGACCAGGAAAAAGATCAGTGATATATTTTGAGTAGATCAAGCTGGTATGGGGTATTGATATTACAGAAGCCTGGGGAACATATTCAGGAGAAAAAAAGATTTGATGGAATGAGACAGGATGTGAATTCAAAGGTGTTGCATTGTGTGTAGAGTACAGAACATGGGGGCAGCTTTAGCAGCTGCACACTTTATGAATGTCAGAACTGAAATCCAGATATCAGGAAGGCAGGAGGAGAGATAATTGCTTGGGTGAATATTTTCACTACTTTGACAGAGTGACATAATTCTTAATTTATTCCAGTATGCATTTTACTCTGTGATGCTGATATAATTTGACCCAAGTGTATCAACTTGTAGACTCATAATGGTCTAAAATATGTTAAAGTGAACTCACACTGCACAGCAGTGGAAGCAGTTCTGAAAACTAATTGTACCATCTGGTGTTCCAGGACTACATTTAATCATCACATTTTTTACAGAAAGAGGCAAATTTTTTCAGAGGCAGAATCAGAGATAAGAGAGAGTTGTAAACATACAGCATTTTCATTAAAATAATAATGCAATAAGTGTTTTCTGCTTTTTTGTTTTTTCTATTTACAAATAAAAGAGGACATTAAATCTTGAAATGACATATGCGCTCAAGTTTTAAGGCCAGCACAATTCTTTTAAGGTTGCAGAATTATGTCAAATGGAAAATAAAGTCTGCCTCAGAATTGATCTTGGAAACTAGGGTAACTTTTAAAGCCCCTGCATGGTTCTCTGGAAGTCTAAAACTTACACTTACATCAGCATTTAATCAACATGCTGTTTCTGTGCGCTGTGCATCCTATTTCCTTAAGCCAGGGCCCATGACATCAAATGATAAGGCCTTAAAAAAATATATTTTAAAAGAAAATGTTGGGGTGTTTTCATGTATTCCAGACATTTAATATATTTTTAATTGACCAAGCCTTTGTGTGTGTTATATTTATAAAAATATGTTTAAGTAGTGATTAAATTAAAAACAAAAAAAGTAACTTAAAAACTGGCAGCAGCAAGAAAGCATCTGAGACAAAAGCTGTAACAATTTATTAGGAAGAGTTGCCTTCATCAAATGCGGTCTTTTTCTCTTTCTTAGTAGTAGCAGGTATTCACACTGTGATTTCCTATACTGTGATATTCTAGACAAAAATTTCACTTGTCTTTTTGGCATAGTTATGTTCCTTTGAATTCACACTAGAAACTTTTGTTCCTACTTCCCCTTTTACAGTCATATCCTGGGAGAAACTTCAGTTTACAAGCCTCCAAAATATTGGACTATAATTGTACTCCAAAGTACAATTATACTGGGCTAGAAAATGAACTTGTTCTCTCTTTTTCTTTAAGTTAACTCTTTTTAAATACTTGTCCTACTAAATATGTGCCTTCTATTTTTGAATGGACAAATGCCAGATATTAATCATCCAACACTAATCAGGCTGTTTAAGAATGAAGGATTTGCTCCTGTGTATCAGGTGTTTTATTTGTAAAAAAGTTTTCTAGAAAGAAAAATGCAGGTTTCATAATACTTTTTTCCTGTTATCTGTTTTTAACATGGGAAATTTATTTTTAAATGATCTGAGGAATAATTTGTCTCTTAAAAAAACTTCAGAGAGAATTTTCACTTTCAAGACCTCCTCTATCAAGTTTTTGTGTGGCACTATTAAACAAAGATAACCACTTACATGTTCACAGTGGTTCCACTTGCTTTCTGATAGTTTCAAGAGCTACTACATGCTCTAAGATTAGTTTCCAGCCACTGAACAGAACTTGACTCAAGCTGAAAACAGCAAGGAAGAGAATATGTTTTAGAAAAGTCTAGTTCTGTATGGATGCTGTATAGAACAGTATTAATTTTTCTTTTATCTTTGAAAGAATACCCTCTGTGGGTATTCTGAAATCATGAGGGTCAGAATTCTATGACCAGGTTCCATTAGATATTCCACACGAGGAGGGTTTAATGTTTAAAACTAAATGTACTTACCTGAAGACATTTGATATTGTGTAGGATTTTGATTTAGCAGAAAATGATATGGCAATATACTGAAATCAATGCGAGCCATTGTGCAGCCATTGCAATGCTCTGTGGGATCACAGTACAAATCTAATTCTCACTATTGGCCCTCATATGCTCACTGTCATGATGCTGAGCATCCCCCGGAGCTGGGAAGGAATATGTGTGTAAAAGCCTGCTCAAGCCCACTGCTCTGTTCAAAGTTCATTTTGTCAGTTATTCAGTTTTTATACTCTCTTTTGAGCTGAGCTACATATGCACTTACCCCTTGCTGGGCTGGCTAACTCAAGAAGCCATTCACACTCTTTTGATTAACTCAGGCATAAACATTTTCACAAACAGTTAATCCACTGAACTGATACAGGCATTTATCTAAAACTAGCTCTCCAGTCCCTCTTGGGTTCAGTTTTCTTTGCAGCAGCTGTGATCAGTCATTCCCTGCATTCTTTGCTCAGCTTCGTAAGTACATCACCCTTGCCACCACACCTCTTTTAGGGGTTTCCTGACCAGAAATCAAAAGGTAATTTTATTTTTTTAATAAACAGGTTTATTCAAGAAAAACAGGTTTGAAAAAGAAAAATGAAAGCTAAACTAAATAAAGACCATAAGAGAAGAAAAAGAAAAGTGAATATATGTATGTGCTCAGAAGTGTAGAGATGGTCAAATGGATAAGATACAGCCTTCATGTGCATGCATGTGCATCTTGTAGCACTACACAAGTGTAGGTGTCACTGGATTAGTCGTGCATGCAGTCACAAAGGTAAAGAAGAAAAAGGGAAGTGTATTATTTGGTTTATGTATTTCCTGGTCATGGTGGTCCGTTTATAGCAGTCTTTTCTTAGGGTCTGTGTGGGAAAGCCTGAAAGACTGCCAAGCAACATTGTCATGTTGCCCACCTTTAAAGAAGATGTAATTGTAGAACAAGTTGTAAAACAGAAAGCAAGTTTGAATTGTTAAAATTACTTCCTGTGGTATACTGCAGTGTTCACTGTCATCCATCTCACCATTTCGCAGAGTAACAAAGGCTTTTGTCGGTGTACGTAAACAGTTTTATGGTAGGAAGCAGGCCCAAACTCATTATCTGGGGCATGTGATAATCATTCAAAGTAAGCTGTGTATCTGTCATCCCTATCCAATGCATCAGTGAAAACCATATCCTCAAGATTAACGTATTTATGCATGTGTTTGGTGAGAGCTGTTCTTGTGCTAAGCTTGCAACCTGTTGCTGGCTCTTTAAGTATTCCTTTTGCTAGGTGAGCCTCATTCAGTTTTGTTGCCAAATTAAGTGGGGCGTCTGCAAAGTCTCATCTTATTTGATTGTATACAGCAATTCCGTGAAGGTTTCATAAGGCACTCTTATAATTTACCCAGGTACTTTAGGAACTGAAAGTCTTTATTGTGTAAGTCCTAAAATAGACATTTCTACTTCTGTCCAAATGCTTAATTTATAAATTTAGATCAAGATTCTTATTAATTTTCTATGCCATGTAAAACAAACACCTAGAGAAGTTGCTCATGAAAATTATGCAATAAGAAAGTTAAAGTAAACTGTTTCAATTTCTTAGAAGATTGAGTTACTTCTTAGAAAGGTTACATTTGGTTTTTCTTTCGTGTTCATAGTATGACAAAATATGAAGCAAAGAAAATTTTTATTGCATAAAACTTCATATCCAATTTTTCATATTTTCTTCTGAGTAGAATCATTTAGGACCTCTTTAATACTAATTATATACAATCTATTCAAGTTGGGGTTTTTTCTCTTTCTAGATTACAGAAAGAAGGTGAAACGAGGAGATAAGGAAGTTGTGACTTTCTCAAATTTATGACTTTCAGCTTTTCTGTTAACGCTATGCAGTTTTCTTTTCCATCTGTGTCTTTTCCTGTTCATGCATATTTTCATGGGCAAGTTTTCCACTTGATAATGTTGCCTTTAAAAAAAAAGGGGGGGGCAATTAAAATATTTTAAAAGTATACTGACTGTACTCAGTGTACTTTTTACTCAGTGTGTTATGGCGTTAAATATTTTCCTTTAAATTTTTAAGAAATTTTTATATGTGGCTTATACATTAAAAAAAATGATGACATGGGGATTACTTGTCAGTTTTTACACTAGAAGAAAGTATCCTTGAGTTCAGAGATGCCTTGCTTCATAAACTATTTGGAAGTGGTAGCCTGCATATGCTTTCATATGGTTTGAAGCATTCTGGATAGTTCAGTAAAAAAATCTGACAAAAAGAATTGTTTACAGACATCAAGATACTGAAAAGGAAGTGAAAAAGAAGATGAAGTATAGACAAGATAATGCATATTAAGAAAAGTACTAGTCTTCAGCCTGTATGTGTGAAGTCATGGGCATTGCTGCTACTGAGGAAAGAGATCAGAGAATGGTAAGGGCCGGTTCTCTGAAAATTTCAGAATTGTTAGAGTTGCAAGGGACTTCTGGAGATCATCCAGTCCAATCCCCCTGCAAAAGCAAGTTCACCTGGTGAAAAAAAGAAATGTCCAGGTGGGTTTGAACGTCTTGCAAGAGAGAGACATTCCATGACCTCCCTGGGCAGCCTGTTCCTGTGCTCTGACTTCCTTAATGTAAAGAAATTTCTCCTCATGTTGAGGTGGAATTTCCTGTGTTTTGGTTATGGCCATTGCTACTTGTCCTGTCATGGGTACCATGGAAAAGAGTCTGGCACCATCCTCTTGGCACCTGCCTTTGACATATTTATATTCGCTAGTAAGATCCCCTCTAAGTCTTCTCTGGACTAAACAGGCCCAGCTCCTGCAGTCTCTCCTCAGAAGAGAGGTGCTCCAGGTCACAGATCACCTCTGTTTCCTCCACTGGACCCACTGCAGTGGCTCTTTGTCTCGGGCCCAGAACTGCACATGGCACTCAGGTGTGGCCTCGCTCGAGCTGAGTAGAGGGCAAGATTATCTCACTCAGCCTGCTGGCAATGCTCTTCCCAGTGTGCCCAGGATACCATTGGTCCTCATGATCAGCTGAGTAAACTGAATGTTAGGACTGAGCAGGAAAGAATAGAAAACCACAGAAAAGTCATTATGTTGGTCTTCTATTATCCCATGGTACAATAGTCATTTTAACTACAACCACTTTTGTCTGAAAGACTGTAGTAGTACAAGAGTAAGTAAGGTATGCAGTGGGACATAAGATGTCAAATACACGTAAATGGCCTCTGCCAGAGCAGTTGCTAAATTCACTAGATCTTCTCAGTTGATCACTGTAGTTGCTGACAGAGATATAGGAGGGCATGAATTACTTTTAATAGATGAATAGAGCTTTGTATTTGAATTAGAGCACCCTCTCTGCAGTCTTCATAAAAGGAGAAATATGTACTGTTCTGGGCAACTACACTCTGGAGTTATTTGCCATGACAAGTTATAGACCCAGGTAGATGCATGTAAAAAGAATACCCAAATTCAGAGAACAAGTACTTGGCTGGCTGTAAAAGTTGACTGTACCGATGCAGCCAGCCTTTAGCTCAGGGCATCCCTACGTCCCTTGTCAGCAAAGGCCAGGAATGGGCAGTGGGGAAAATTTACTTATTGTCTCCTCTGTGTATTCATCCTGGCAGAAATGTTTTCATGTGCGCAGCATGTTAGAAGAAAATTAGTATCTTTCAGCACTTTTGCCATCCCATCCCTCTAACAGTATCTTGGAGGCCTGTGGACCCTTCAGATGTTGCAAGAACTAAAAACCTAAAACTGTGTAAATACACATTCAAAATTTATTTTTGCAATTATGGCATGCATGCATGCTCTCCATTTTTAGCCTTTTCCCCTGCTCAGGGGAAATTAAGGATTAAAGTGCAGCAGTTTCTTTCAAGGTGTAGGAGTAAGCTTAATAGTCTATTCTGAAACATAAAATCACACATTTATTAGTATATATAAATTAGTGTAGTTATTGATGTTCTGCTGAAAGCATGGATCTTCTAAGATGTACATACATCATAAAATAACAAAAGACATGAATAAAAATTAACTTACATTTGGGAATAATGCAACAGAAGCTGATTTGATTGTATCCCATTATTTTTTCTGATGTCTTGCTGTGATGTGTGTTTGTGAAGATACTCCGCACACACGTATAGATATATTTGCCCTCGCTGTTATATCGCTCACTTAAAAAGACAAAAATAAATGTTCCTGGGCTTTGGATTTTGTATTTAAGACTTCTGGTTGTTAACTGTCTTGTTTTGATTACTGCTATGGTTAAGAGCTGCTGATTCACAGACAACTGACAAAACTTGTTTTTCCTGGAAGTCATCTGTGACTCTCTTCAGAACAGCTTGTGCTAATTAGACTTTGAAGTGTCCGCTTGGTGGAGAACTTTTTTTTCCTGCTTTTTTAAAAAAAGGTCTGCTTTTTTAGCAGGTCTGCTAAAAAAATAATTTGTTAGATTAGTAATCAAGTGCAGTTAAATAATGATTTTTGTGCTTAAAAGCCCATTGATTTTTCCAGTTCATTTAAAATATATTTTAAATATTTTACTGTGAAATATTTATTTGTGAATCAAAAGCCAGATGTACTTGCACTTTAAATTATGCTTCTGTTGTAGTGGCTTGTGAGTTTTGTGCACCACTGATAATTCAAATGAAGATCATGCTGTTGTAAGTTCTGAATAAATGCAGAATCACAAGATATTAAAGATTTTTTTGTCATGGCTAATACCATGACAAAAAAATCTTTAATATCTTGTGAAATCAAGGAAGTTCAGAGGAAAAGAAATGTAAGTGGGATGAGTAAGTAATTTGAGTGGTTAGAGTTCCAGAATATTAACTCTATTTTTACAGTGCTCACTGTAAAAGGAAAAGAACCATTTTCTAGCCTTTTAGAATGCAGTATTGCAGTCATACCTACATGGTTTGTGGTCACTGTAAGGAAGACAGTGTTTGTAAGCTTGACTGCTTGTCTCTTGCTGTGATTCTGTTTGGGGTTTGTTTACTATGGAGTTTTTGTTCCTGGGGGCAATGCTGACAATTGCCTTTTTAACATAGGTAGGGGATTTATGTTACTGGCAGCTGGCCCTGAATGAATAGGTAATATTCATTCAGATTCTTTAGCTGGTGAGGTGTTAAGTGTAACATCCTTGTGAGATGAATTAGCACTTTTAAACGGAAGTGGTGTAGATGTGCACCTATTTTCTAAGAATAAGTAGGTTGGTGATTTGATGAATATGTTCATTAACAAACAAGAAAATTTGTCATAGTTTGTAGAATGAAACACCCGCGTCTAAAGGTAGCACTAATAGCAGGAGTAATAAACTACTGCTGTGATCTGGGGAAAAGTTCCACTTTTTTGAAGCAGCATTTGTTTCATTTGGATATTTACATGTTTGATAAGAAAATGTAGTCCCTATGTGCTTCCTCTCAGGCACAAAGCTACAGCTTTACTCTTCTAATTGATGTGACAGGTATTTTCTTCTGAAGTAACTTGAGGAAAAGTTATCCACAGAGAGAAGTAATTTGAATATATTACATTTGATTCATGTATTCAATCAAGTTTTTTTTGTTGTTGTTGTTTTAAACCATAGCTTTTTATAGATAAATAATCAGATCCTTCCTTATATTGTCAGTGAGATAAAGTTACTGATTTCTAGCTAATACTTTTCAGATACTAAGTGTTTTAATTTGAAACAGTGTGTTGAGGCTAATGGGTTTCACTAGGAAAATCTTAGTCATAACAAGGGAGCAATTGTTCATTGACCTGTTATTGTTTTGTTTTGGTTTTTTTTTCATATGTGGATTTAACCTTGGAGCAGTTCCAGCTGTATTAATAAACCTCAGGAAGCTTCACTCAGTGTAAATATATTATAAAAAATTCAGTCTCTTACCTAATACATAGACAACTAAGCAAGAGCAGCTGCTTACTGAAGTCAGTTTCTTTTTCACTACATGTGAAATTCATAATCAAAAACAAGACATGAAACTAGTTCACAGCTAGTAGTTGGCTGATATACACTCAGTAGTTGCTATTGAATCTGGCTTGCACTTAGGAGGTTGAATTTAGTTAATAGGGGAGAAGTCATAAAGCATTAATTGCTTTTGATGCTTTCAGACATTTCTACAATCAGCAATCTAATTTAATCTCAATGAAATTTAAATCTTATGTTTTGTCTGCCAAACTTATAAAATTCAAACATAATCAATTTTCTTCAAAGAATTCCAAGTATAAAAACATTTTTGGTCATATGTGAGGATATATATGAGCATTACTTGAGTATTATTATGAATATTATATGATCAATATATGAGTATTATTGAAAATTCTTAATAATGCTGACTACTTCTTTTGCAGAATAGGTATGAAATGGAAACATTTGTAATTCTTTGGAGATAAATGGAGGGGGCAGTCAGAATAGTGGACAGCAACTGGTAGTACTCATGTTGCTGTCTGTTGCTGCCAGTTTAGAGGTTTAGAGGGACACAAGTATAAATTGCTGCATGACTGATACTTAATGGTTTGGTTTTGGTTTTTTTTAGTGTGGTTTTTTTTTGTTTGTTTTTTCATTTCAGAGGTTAGAAGAAGGTTAGGGGATTCCTTTTCCCTTGAGAAAGCTAGAGATTATCCTACAGTTTTCTGTTAGTACTGAGCATCATCAGGAAGAGGGAGGTTTGGGAATTATCTTTCTGTAGATCCCAGCAATTAAGTTTTATCCAAGTGAGAATAGCCATCAACACTGTCATGACTGAGCTCCAGATGGCAACTAAACACCACAGAGCTGCTTGCTCTTTCCCCACACAGTGAAGTGGGAAGAGAGAATTGCAAGGGTAAGAGTGAAAAAAGCAATGGGTTCAGATAAAAATAGTTTCCTAATTGAAATAAAGTTATGATAGCAATAATGAGAAGGAAATGATAGCAATAATTAGAAGGAAAATAACAGAGATAAGTAAATGCCAAGCAAGATGATGCTGCTGAAAACAACTGCTTACCACCAACCAACCGAAGGCTGGACAGTCCCTGAGCCTCAGCCCCTTGGCAGCCTCCTGCCTCCTCTTTCTGCTGAGCACAGCCCTACAGGGTGTGGGATATCCTGCTCAGCTGGGGCCATCTGTGCTGCCTGTGGCCCCTGCCAGTGTCTGCCCAAGTGGTGCGAGGAGGAAGAGGAGGAGAGGCCTTCAATCTGTGTAACCACTGCTCAGCAACAAGTAGTACCTCCCTGTGTTACCCTCACTTTTCTAACACAAACCCAAAACATAGGTCCTTACCAGCTACTGTGTAAAAAACTCTATCACAGCCAAAACCAGCAAGAAAAGTGTTTCTGAATGTTTTGCCTTATAATAAAGGATCACTCCCAGTACTTCAAAATGCAGTACTGGGTTTTGTCTATGGCAAGAGTGATTTTTCTATTTTATTGGACCAATTGTTAAGTTCACTGATGATGCCAATTTTTTAAGTTCACTGATCAGGACCCTGATTGCTTCTTCTGGTACTGTTACCAGCTGTACTACTTCAAGCTCCAGCATTAAAAGTCTTTCTGTCTTTTTCAGTTTGGTGACCAAATTGTAAAAGAGGATGCATATATTTGTGGAACTAAAAGGCACAAAATTTTAGAAATATTCTTGGTTATAGTTCAGTCATTGCAACAAAACGTTTTTGAAATAAAACATTGCATTTCAGAGCATTTCTTTTCTGTTTTTTATTGAAGTTAGTATGAGTGATATCTATGTTTAACATGAGGTCTCATTTGAAAGACTACATTTTTTTTTCCTGATGAGATTTTGCTTTTTCTTTCATATCCCAGATGGCTATTCCCTATTTTGGAAACAAATAGTAAAAGTCTAAATACTCTGCCTTATTCAAATTTTATTTGTCATTGTTTTGTTCAGTCCTGGACACCATTTTTTGTCAAAAGTTCTGTGTCCAAAAGCTTTCAGCCAGTTCTTTTGAGGGCAATACTCAAGAGTTGGCAGAATAGTGATGGGCTTACTACTACTTGTGGGTGTAGTGTTGTGCTCACAGACTGACAGATATTTGGACTGTGAGAAGAAAGGCTTATCTTATTAAACTGGAATGATAATTATGACTGAATTTCAAATACTGTCAAACATTTCAAACTTGACCTTTACATGCAAATAATCCAGCAAACATGCTGAACTGGAGGGCACCATTCCATTGAAAGGAAGTTCCTGGGAAGAAGGCCAAACGCTTGAAAACAGTGTTTTGATTGCTTACACCAGATTTTCAAACAAGGAACGACGACAATCATCCCCACTAAATGTGTTTGTGGTCTGAAAAATTTACCATTACCCAAATTAAGTTTCATGTTCCTCAAGCTTTTACAGTTACAGACACTCTACTTTTAAGAAGCTGAGCTTGAACTCAAACCCCTGGCATTAAGGCTTCAATGAGTTTTTTGAAAACTAAGGTATTATGTAGTAAAGGCGTCATAGCTTCTACACTAAATATGTTTGACAGGCTGCAGTCTCCTATGAACTCTTCTGGGACATCTGACTCTTCTAAATGTTTTTAAAACCACTAACATGCTGAACGCTTTATGAATAATTAGTAGTGATAAATGTAGAGGGACAACTCTGTGCACTCGATTCTTCTGTCAGAGGAAATACCTGTTCAAACTTGTGTCCTATTGCTGTAGACATTTATTTTCCTTTACAGCAATATTGACATTCATACACGTGTTCTATCACATCTCATTAAGGTACTGAGCAATGCTTTTAAAGGATGCATTTTCTGTCCATTGCAGTCCATGTAATCATTACTGTGAGGTAATATTACCACTGGCTGCAAATTGAGTAAGTAAACCTTTGTCAGGTACCTGTTTATGTACTTGGATGGTTCTGACCACAACAAGGTTTCAGTCTTGTTTGGGTCTAATTAAGCTGTAATATATAAAATTAATAATAACACAAAATAATTGACTATGGTGGTTGTGTTTCCTAGGTATAGCATACCTGAGTGGAATGTGCAGTGAAAAACGAAAATGTATTATTGCAGAGGACAATGGTCTGAATCTGGCTTTTACAATTGCCCATGAAATGGGTCACAAGTAAGTATGTGGATGTTAAAGCCTTTTATTCACTTGCATGTAATACTACTGCGATTTGACTAATTTGATTGTGTACTTCAGTTTTTCCTTTCTTTCTCTAAGGAGGGGATTTAAATGAAAAATTCAGAAAATAGTGTTTCTGTTAATAATAATATGTATCAATATATAGTATGTAGCTTAACAAATTGTTTATGACTTGAAGTAATACAAAAATCTTTATAGCTACAAAATAAATAAATTAACTGGAAAGACTGCTATTGTCTGGGGAAAATCAGGTGCCTCAAGATGTTTGTTCTGTGCTGACTGTGGTATTTTGTAACAGGTCCAACTCTAACAGTTGTTGCCAGCAAGCATTTTAATGAGATCATAAGTTGGAAGAGCCCTTATTTAATTTGGCTTTTTCAGGATAGATCCTATTATAGTGTAGAACAGTCATTGGTCATTGCAACATTAATGTTTTTCATTTTAGAAGAAGAAAAGGATGGCAAAATGAAGGTGAAGCTAGTTGTCCTTCACAGCTGGGCTGGATGCTTTTACTCATTCAGTGTCAAATATTTTAGCCCAAAGTGAAAAATTAATATTTTGCAATAATAAAATCTGTTAATAAGATTTCAACTTCATTCTTGACTTCACTACTTGAAAAAAAAAAAGGAAATCGAAAATGTCTTAATTTAAACTGAAATAAAAAGGGAGTATGTATTACTCTATCATTTTTTTTATGCAGTGTCTGTGCCAGGTATTTGTGTATTTGTATTATAATGTCAGTTTCAGAGTGACAACAGAGAGGGATGTTTTGCTAGGTGTGTGGTTAGGTATCTTAGGACAAATACTTTGAATTTAAAGTGACTTGGTTTAAATTTGGTCAAGTTTCCTGAGAATGGAGATCCTAACATCTAATATTGAAAAATGACGTTAATTCTAAGAAGAAACTGGAAATTAAAATATTTGTATTGATTTTTTTCTGGATGCAAAATAAGCAAATACAGAGCAATTATTTAAAGATTGACAGAAGTATAAGTTGCTGTATGAAATTGATATTTTATGGTTTTTTCTTTTTTTTTTGTATTTTCATAACTGCAGAAAAAAATCTCCTGGTTAATATAAGCCAGCCTGCTTGCATGATAGTTGTGATAAGGAAAGACCTAAAAAGAAATATGTATTCGTGTTTTGTAGCTAAACATCATTCTATTTCTATTTTTTGCTGTAGTGTTTGCTGGTATTGGAAGAGGGAATGGGTAGAAGAAGATTTATTTTCTGTAAACGTATTCCGATGGCAGTAAACCAAAAATAAGGGGAATGAAACAATCACTGATTATGATCTGCAGATAAGTTCACTGGTAGAGTAAATTAGATAATTGTTTACTGCAAGTATGATAATAACAGATATACTGCTTTATGACCAACACAATAAAAGTGTTTTTAGAGTATAAAAGCCTCTGCTGAAAAATTACTGTATTTGCAAAAAGAGACATCTCAATCAACAAAAAGTACAACATCATATGCTCACTGAAAAATGATGATAGGTAATGTTCTTGCAAAGCTACGGGTGGTGTGTTGGTTGTGCAATAGCAAATTTCCGAATGTGGGATATGGATCTTAAGAAGTTTATATGCTTACATACTGGTAAGGTTTTTGTCTTGCAGAAGACAATCAAACCTATCTTTGACTTCCCAAGGTCTTCTAGATGGCAATCCGTACATAAAACAAGGTAGACAGAAAAGCTCACTGTTGCTGCTAGCAGTTCTTCCAAGACTGCAGCACAGGTCAGACTCTATAACCTATCTTACATTTTTTTGTGAACTTGGAATATCCTCATGGATTTGCATTGCAGTTGGACTGTGAAACAGAAGGAATTTACACGGTCTTCCTACAAGAACATAAAACTTATATTGCTGATTTATAAATCCCAGGGAAAAAAAAAATGCTACAAGGCTACATATGAAATTTTAGAGCTTTCAAATCCTTTCATACTAATTCAAATGAATGTGGAAAAACAAATCATGCTGGTATCCCAGCCATCATATTCTCACTGGTAATGATAGTAATGGCATTTGGGTGTTGTTGGAGATATCCTCACAATTCTCTGTGGGTGATGTAATAGATATTTTTAGGAAGTGGAAATAAAGAATAAAAAAAATCTTATGTTAATATAAAAGACAAGATGTTGATGGAACCAGACATTTCTTCAAGACATCCAAACTAATGAAGGTTTATAACAGACCACATAGTGTATAGAACAAAAAAAAAAAAATAAAAGAAAAAAAAGAGCACCCCCCAGTGCCAAAGAAAAAGAGGTGTAGAGGAGAGATTCCTGCTTCATGACGGATTCAGAGTCCTTAGCTGTCACAATCTGAAACACAGCAGTCTTGCACCAAGGAGTGTAGGGTGACATTTTAAGAGAGATTTGTTTTTTTCTGCATGGGTGTCTCTGCCAGCCAGGCCCTGGCAATTGCAACGAAGATGCTAGAAGTAGTTGAAGCTTTGTGAAGAGAAAATATAAAAATGTTTGAAGACAAACATTTGAATGTAGATCCTATTGGAAAGGACTTGAGCAGCTTCAAATATATCTAGAGTATCTCTTGCAGAGATTTGCTTGTTCTTAACTGCCTCAGCAGCAGAGATTAAATGCTCACCATACAGACTAGTCATAAATGGTTCCTACAATATATCATCTTTTCTAGAAAATTTTCACTAACTTTTTCTGAATCTTGAGGTCATTTAACCTACTACCTTGGCTTTTTTGTATGTAATATCTTTAGCCATTCTAGTTGCTCTTGTGAAGACTCTAGTTCAGCAACGTAGAACCAAAAGCTTTCTCAAAGACTTTCCTTCTTGAAGGATAAAGGAGAAACAGTTTTTTTCCGTTCTGTACAACAGATATTCTTGCTCATAAATTATTGTACAAATAGATTCAAAACTTAAGCAATATAGATGCTGTTGATTTTCATTTTCTGAGAGCACATGCAAACAAAGACATTACCAGTTGTCATTGTATTGACGAATGTAAAGTTCTAATGCGTTCCTTTCATTGAAGAAATTTTTCCTGATATCCAAACTGAACGTCCCCTGGCACAGCTTGAGGCCATATCCTCTTGTCCTGTAGCCTGTTGTATGAAAGAAGACATCCTTATATTAAATACATTCTGATACATGGATGTTTATTAAGCGTTGTGTTGTTGATTTATTTTTGTTTTTCCAATTGGAAGAGAAATATTCTCAATGAAATACAATGGCAGACTAAACCTTACTTTGCAATGTGAAATGTCTTTGTTCTAGCCTTGTGTATCTGGATGTAGAGATTTTAATGACATTGAGAAATTATGTAAGTCAACAGTTGATTTTTGAATTGTGTGTAATTGGTCAATTAAAAATTGTATCACATTAATGGACTGTTTTATTAAACATACTCTAATTATTAAAATAAATTTACTAAGCAATTAGGTAATTACATAATGAGGTCACATTACAAAGTAAAAACTAATAACAGTTAATTAAAAGACATTGTGTGGAGGACAGAGATAAGAGTGACAATTGCTGGTGTTGAAGTTAACAAGCTACATGTGATTTTACTTGAAAGGTGGCCCTCTAAGGGCTAGGATTCCATTTGAAGGAGGGAGAAATACAGAACGGATGTAAATTTCTGCATCTCAAAATATGTTAATTTACAATTATTAAGTGCTCTAAGTGTAGTTTAGAAGTTGTTTTAGCCACTTAAAAGAGAAACTGGTGTAATTCTTCAGAATTAATTTTATACCTCTGCATTCTTTTTCTGACAAACATTTTTTGAATATGAGAGGTAACTGTTACTAAAATTCAGGATATTCTGCCACATATTTTTTAGTGATGAACAGGGAGTCTGTGGAATTTCTGAATCACTTATTTAGTAGTTAATAAGCAGAAAGCATATATTCTTTGTGAATATATTAAAAAGTTGTATGAAATCCTCACTCACTTTATCAAGGGTCCCACAGTGTTGGTGGAGACTGTGCTGATAAGCTGTCCCCAAATAATCTTGCTTCTGTCTCTCTCCCATACAACACCATGGGCTATTAGGGTATTGGATAGAATACCCAGGGAAAATTCTTGTCATTGTGGCTTTATTCCAACTGCAGTGTCTTTCATTTCCCTCTAGTTGTTTCTTTCTTAATTTTTTCTGTTCTTTTTGGCTAATGGTCTAAAGCTGGGTTTTCCAGACCAAGAAGGAAATATCCAAGAGATAAGGATATTAATTTATCTGTGGGTACTATCAGAGATGTTGAACTTTAACTGTTTTGGCTGGTTTTTGTCACCACTGAGATTTCTGTTCAAATCAAAGTCAACTGAAGTGTAGAGACAGGAGCCTAACTTTGAGTAAAATAGTTTGAAAAGTACAGCTACTGTTTGGAAAATTGAGCTTTGTAGTGATTTTTAAAATACATGCGCAACAGTTATAGGCAATCATCTTTCCCATACACGTATTTGTGTCATTACAGAATTACACAGAAATTGTTACAATTCCCTTCTTTTTGTGCATAGCTGCATACAATGTGGACATGCCTGGAGAAAAGGAGGCTCTGGGGGAAGCCCATGGCACCTTTCAGACCTAAAGGAGATTTGCAATAGAGCCTGGAGAGCCTTTTACAAAGGCACATGGTATCAGGACAAGGGGGAATGGCTTTAAACTGAATGAGAGTAGGTTTGGATTAGATATTAGGATTTTTTGCTGTGAGGGTGGTGAGGCATTGAACAGGTTGTCCGTAGCAGTTGTGCACTCCCCATGTTGAGTTGATCAATACCAGGCAGGGTGGAATTTTGACCACAACCTGGTCTAGTGGAAGTTGCCCTGTCTGTGGCAGTGGGTTTGGAACTAGATGATCTTAAATGTCCCTTCCAACCCAAACCATTATATGATTCTATGGTTCTCTTATTTTTATATTATTTTTGTATTTTTTACTGTCTGTGAAATTTTCTATCCTCCTTGTTTAAAAATTGGAAACTTTATAGGGATATTTATCTATAAAGCATAGTACTTGTTTAATAAGAAACTGCTTTTTTAAAATTACTCTTAAAAAGAAAGGCAATGTGCTTTCCTTTTTCCTTGAAACTTATTTAGTTGATAAAAATTAACAGGAGACTTTAGCTTTGTATTGCATTTCAGCATTACATATTCTCTATTTCAAACATGATTTGTACAAAACCACCCTAGTAGTTTCATAGGTTTTTTTTTCCCAATAGGTCAGGAAAAGTATCCATAAGATAACTATTCTAAACTCTTGCAGTTAAACTAACACTGCACTGAATGGTCCTGAAAGGATTTTCTTTTCTTTTTTTTAAACTACTTTAATGAAGTTAGAAGTATATATATATATTAGATGTTCAACTATGCAAGTCCTTGAGATTACCTTACATTCATTTTCATGCTTTAAGTTGGGTAAGTTCTTTAAAAATTGATAGTCTCTTTTTTGCCTGCATCCACATCAAAGTAGACCTCTTTGTTCCACAGTCATATACTTTTGCTGACTTAAATCAGCTTAGGATCTTACTGGGCACATGGGTGTATATTTCCCAACTTAGTGGCCTGAAAATTGTACAACAAAACACATTTAAGATTACAGATGACAGAAAATAATGAAGTCTGTTAACATACTTCACATTTATGTTTACTTGTACTCAAAATGTTTCTGGTATTAAAAACCATGAAAAAAATTAGTTTTGTTGGTCCAGTTCTAATCACGTTCATGCATCACATCACTGCAATACCAGGCAGAAATAAAGCATCTCTAACCTTTTGCTAGTAGCAAGACAGTTGAAGAAACAGCTCAGGAAGAAAGGAAGCACAGAGACAGGGAAGAAGCACTGCATCAGCATTTTAGTAACATGAAAAGATATGATTTTTTTACATGAAATTAAGATTATTCAACTCTCTCTCTAGAAGGTGTTAAGGGTTGTGTTTCTGCCAGGCTATACTGTTCCTGGATGGATTTATCTGAAATTTTCCGTAGGATAACATTTGTAAAAGAAACAATTAGTAACTGAAAAACATCCTGCAGGATGCAAAAGCTTAATTGATAGTCTGATACATTTAAAATACATGTGAAAAAATTGGCAAAAGATCAATGGCAAAAATTGGCAATGTCAATGTATTTGTTAATACAAAATCTGTTTTTTAATAGCTCTTCACTGATTTTGTGATAGCTCAACAATGTGGCATGCGCGTCATATTTACCAGAAGCCAATACTTATTCTGTATTATATAATTTCTGTAAAAAATTAAAAAATACCTTCAGGAAGAGCAATGTATATTTTAATGTTATGATGCTAAATATACCTGTCGCAGCAAACCTTTAAATTATTTGTATACTTCAGTCAAAGGACTGTGGCTCAGTAGTTTGTCTAGATCCAGCAGCAGGAAGCATGGTAGTGGAAGTACTGGAGTTAGAGAAGAAAGCTGTTCTGCAAAAGCTGCCAAGTCAGCTAGACAGCAGCATCCAGCATATGTTAAAATCCCTATACTAATGTGCATGTTTTACTTTTACCCAGTTGTTTTAAGACTGAAAATGCAATCTGAATTTCCAGTATTGTGGAGAATGAGCAATGATTTACAAAAGGGAAATAACAGTTGCATTGAGTTATTTATTTTTTATTTTTTCTGATCATATAATTTTTAACAAGAAGATGGAGATTTCCATGTTTGGTAGATTTTTCTTTGAATATAAATTCTTTCCAAAAGAAATCATGTTTTACCTTTTACTATCATGATTTTTCTGTAGCTGGTCAACCGCCTTCCACTTTTAGCAAAATAATTAATTTACTGGTTGAAAGATTTCTTACTCCATTTATTCAATCATCTGAGAAGGCCTCATTTGTTTTAAAGGACATATAAAAATCATACAGCACTTAATATTTCACTAACTAGGACATAAAAATAACCAACAAGCCAACATATAACAGCTTATAAAATCCTTCTACTAGTCTGGTCTTTTTTATATATATTTCTTTATAAAGATAGCAGTGTGATAAATCATTTTGTTGAAAAAGTGCAAAAAAAGTACTGAGAAGTTAATGTAGCTGCTGTTGTTCTGTCTGTGATAATCACATAATTATATTCACTTATCAAATACATCCTCATGATACTGCAGAATTGGAGATCAGACAAACTGGTGTGAAAATCATTGTGCTATAAAACTGCATATAAGCTGTTAAGCTTTGTAAATTTTGGGTCCATAGTTTAAAACGTTTCCATCATTCTACTGTCCTATTGCACAAAATGATTAAAAAAAAGGCAATGGAAATAATAAGGAAGATAATACTTCATTATTAATAATACTTTAAAAAGTTATTTTTATTTTTAAGGTACAGAATTTATTATATTAGTGATTTATTTCACAAAATATAAAATTATCTAGGATAATGGTTGCAGAGAAATTACAAATACTATGTAGTAATCACTTATACCAATATGAATTTTAAACAAATCAAATGGAATGTGATCCCATCATACATCACAGGTATAAACTGGCAACTGCATTCAGAGATTTATTTTCTCCTTCACAAGGGGAAAGTTTTCTAGTAATTTTCAGTCTTTCCTGAGCTCATACTAGTAGTATTATACTTGATATGCAGTTCACACTCATCGTTCTTTTGTTCTATATATCACTTGGAATAAATAGCTCCTTTATTTGGGAATCTATTTATCATGTTGAACATTGTATTTATTGTACTGAACGCTGCTGGTTCCTTGATCCAACACTTGCTCTTGCACTTTTTTTAATCTACCTCTTATTCCTAATCTGTCTCACTGCTAATGACTATGAAAATCTGAGCTCTAGTTGTCCTCTTTAATTTTTTTTAATTTCTCAGTTTTTGTTTACAGATAAGCTTAAAGTAATTCTCCACATCTATCTGAACTAACCCAATTAATTGTTCATATAATAACTTTTTGATACTATTTAATCTTTGTCCCTTCTCTGCCTGTTTCTGGTCTAACAACATTGTTCTTGTTCAGGTGCGCTATTTGCATTTTAAGTGTGATAGAGTGGTGACAACAATCATCTACCATTTGCAAAGCACAAACAAAATAATGAATAAATAATAAAAAAGCTTTTATCTGGAAGCATGTGGGGTCACTGAGCAAATGCATATTGTCATGAAAGTAGCACATGTCAAAGAATTTTGATGTCCTATTGTGAGAAGTAATTTAAAATAGCAGTGCAGACCTAATTATTTCAAGGTGTGTGCACAACCTTATGTAGCGTATTTAAATATAGAATAATGTCTGAGGATCCTCTTTTGAGGCTTAAAAGAGCTTTGATTTTGTAATACTCTAATTAGGTGAAGTAAAATAGTACTATTTGGTGCTTGTTCAGTATGTTGACACTGCAATGCATTTTGAATGCAAGAATATAAGCTGTTCTCTAAAGTCACTGGAGAGATGCTGTTGCCTTTTTTATTCCAGCTGTACATGTATAATTGCAGCCATAGTTAATTGTAAAAGAATTGCCTTTTTACTGAAATATTGAGCTAATATTTTTTTTCTACTTTCAGTGGCCTGAGTTATTAATTCTAAATACGCAGAATTTAGTGATGTTGTTTCTTTGTATTATTTCTACTTGCATATTAAAGATTTAGCAAAAATGATCCCACTTTTATATGTGGTATCACATAAAAACTCCTTTAAAAAAGTTTTAGAGGATTTTTAAAGAAAAACTTTTTTTTCAGTCGACTTGAATTATCTGTTAGTGGAGTTTATTGGACTAAGTCTGTTTGTCAAAATATTTTAAAACTGAGATTATTAAAATATAGTTAATTTGCATAGTGTGAATTTAAATATTGCTAATATTTTATTTAGGGAAGGCATTTTATCGAATACTTCCTACTTGCACATTTTGTCTGCTCTATGTAGCCTTTAACCAGAATGGGTAAAGCATTTTATGCAACACAGAAAAAACACCATTTCTTCTCTTAAAAATATAATTTATTTCTGTATATAGACATGTAGTACTACTTATTAAAGTACAGCACTGTCTTCTTTGTTAATTGTGTTTTTTCAGGCTATTGCAGAGTTATTTTATAATCCCAAACTCCTTTGTTGTCCTCCCACGTGCACATAGTGTTGCTTTACTCCTGTATGAGGTTGGATGACCACAGCTGTGGGAGAGAGCAGAGGGAGCACTGAGTGATGAGTGTTACCGTGATGCACGCATTCTATAGGAAGAGACGGAGCAGCACCTTACACAGGTGCAGTTTATGTGGTGCCTTTGTATCAGTGAAAGGATGTAGTTATGTCTTCCATGTGTAGCAAGAGGGGCTAGAAAATATCATGACCACCATTGCAAGCTGAGTAATATTATGTCCTTGATTGTTAATGGAGGAGTAGGTATACATGCTTACACCAATTACTCTTGTGTTGAAAAAGAAGCAATGACTGTTCAGCTTCTCTTTTTCACCACAAACAATGTGATGTGCGGAATGAAATCAGAAGTCAGTTCTGCTGCACACTGACTTTTATGTGGTCTTGTAATTGATACAAGGTCAGATAAAAATATGCAGCTGTTAATGTGCTACAGAAGGAATCAAAAACACTCACTGAAGAAAACTGCTGCTTATTTAGCTTACTTCTGAGATATTGTCCTGAAATTTAGTTAATTGATGTTAACTTATAATGTGTATTTGTCTTTTGAATAGGCATTTTTGAATGCCTATTCGTTCAGGTAGGCAAAGGATTCAGTACTGGTGTTTCTTGTTTTCTGGATTTTTTACGTGTACTTAATTTGGACGGGGAAGAGAATTGAGGGATGAATTCCATTGGATTAGTACAGATATTTTGAACTGCAATTGAATGTCAAAGCAGGATAGAAGTGTTACGAAAGTGTGGACAGCTGAAGTACTGGAAGATTATTGGAATTAGGTTTTTTATTAGTGTTTAATGTAGGTAATTTTCACAGTTGTTATAATTACAACAGTTTTAACCACTTCATGTTTTAAAATACAATGTTTTCCTGGGAATTCTTGTGCTAATAAACTTCATAAAATGCTTCTGTGATAGTAGTTTGGAAAAAGGGGGGTGCGCTTATATATTTTTGTAATGGTGGCTTGTGTTTTTTGAAATAATCAAGATAATGGTTCAGCTCAGCACAAATTTCTTTGGCTGACTATACAGAATATTTTGTGACAAAGTCAAGCTTCAAGAATTGTTTTTCGGAGTGAAGGGCATTAATCATAATTAGAAATTACAGGAGTTTTGTAATTTTCACCTTAAAAGTATTTTAAATAACATATAAATGTGTTAATTCCACTCTGCATAAATTGGAGCCATGAATTTTATAATACATTTGGTCAAGGTTTTGTGTTGTAAATGTTTTAGTTAAAATCCTACAGTGTATATGATGCTGACAAATGAGTATTTTAAAATTACTACTTTTGCATTAAGGAAGCATAAAACTCAAAGAGCTATGAGCAAAATTTTTTCTTATGTAGTCCACTAGGTTACATATCCCCAGCTTTCCTGTGTCTTCCTGCACAATTCTAATGGGCGTAAATAATTCTGGAGATAGACACGTCTCAAATTCTGCATGTGAGGCATGCAATAAGAATGTAAGGCAAGTGCAGAGGCACTTCCGTATAGTTGTTTTGTGCCATTCAGGCAGGTCAGGAAAAGACAGTGGCTAAGATCAGAGTTAGACACATTTGCTTGCCTCAGTTATATGGTTTAGAGATAGCAAAATTATCTAATTTGTGCAGAAAGCACTGTTCCAGTACTTCAGAGTGTGGGATGTACACATCAGTGTAAGAGATAGAGCACTTCTATAGGCAAGGTAAAGTCCTACATGATATTTCCATTAATTTCATTAGTAAACAAAAGGTAGAGCAAATTGCAAATTTATGTATGGTTTGAGTCATGAATGGATTTTGGTATAGAGTGGAGAACAAAAGTGTAGGGAGACAGGCCTTTTTTGCCATTTGCCACTGTGGGGTGGTGAAATAAGGAGAGCCACAATGTACTCCAGTTTTTGTAGACACAGAAAACTTACTCTGTCTTTGCAGTCTGTAAGTGAAAGAATCAATACAAGGCATAGAGTTTTATTAAACCTGAAGCTTTGCTTTTCTGCAGGGAATAATAATGCTGCAAAATTCCAGCACTATTTTAAATCCAATACTCTGGAGAGTAGTCTCACACCCTTTTGTAAATCTCCAAAGACAGTTGAGTGTATTTATTTCTTGTAATATTAGTCAAGCATGATCCACCTAGCTAATTCTGAAAATCTTAATTTTATTTAGGTGCCTCTTCTTCCTCTCTGTTTGCTAATTCTGAATGAGAATGACAGTGAGTCTTCAGTTAAAACAGGAGTTTCAAGCAGATATTCAGTGGAATTTTTCATTGCAGTGCATTGAATGTTAGAACTCTCTGGGATGTGTAAGGATGCTAAATCTTTATAAGCAAAATCAATTTAATTTCTTCGTCAGTGTTATTGTTAACAAGAGATTGAAAAATCATTTAGGTGGTTTTTTTTTTAGACACAATAATTGCCCATTAAAGTAGTGATCATTTTAGTATTCCATAAAATTTCAATAAATCTGTTCCATATAGATTGAAGGTAGAATCACTGCCAAAATATTCACTGATCTTAAAAAATAAGAATATGTTGTCCATTTACAAGAGAAATAGTATTCATTAAATTTGCAATTGTACAATTCTGAAAATTCAAAAAGCTGTCCAAAATATGTATTGAACTGATTAGAATGCAATATTTCTCATCAAATAAATGCAGCTCCACTTCCATCTTTAATTGTAAAATAGTCGTCTACACATGATTACATGAACTTCTATGAAAGATACCATGAAAAAAAAATCAAAAGTCGTTTCCTGCATGTAATATATATGAGCTATTTTCAGCCCTTTGCAAGAGTTTTAACTTTAAAAAGTTCTGAAAACAACCTGTTACTTTGTTTCACTTTGTTAATAACTTCAAAATTCAGCATGGGGATAAACCACGACAATGACCACCCATCCTGTGCAGATGGTGTCCATATCATGTCTGGAGAATGGATTAAAGGACAGAATCTTGGGGATGTTTCATGGTCTCAGTGCAGCAGAGAAGATCTGGAAAGATTTCTCAGGTATATAATTCAAGAAAAGAAATCTTGCTTTATGTCATTTAGAAATAGATGCAATAAATATACTGAAATAATTAGTTTTTAATTTTTTTTTACTCCTTTGGGACATTTGTTTTACAAAATTTGTCAAAATGTTTTAAATCATCACAATCTAATATTAGATTTATTAATATCTGTTTTCAGCAATGACATGGATTTTTATATTTTCAGGGGTATGATTATGATTTTATATACTTATATAAAATTTTTTTATGTGTCACTGTGTTTTCTATATATTAATATGTTGTGTACTGAAATGTTTGGCCACCAAAACCTTTACCCATTAAGTAAGTTTTATGCTAAAATGTTGTCCAGCACTTTTCTGAAATGTTGATCATTTGTATTGTCTTTTTGCAAATGTAGAATAACAGAACAGATTAACTTGTAACAAGCAGGCCACATAATTTTAAACACGAGCAGTAGTCCAGTGCTGAAGAATAAGAAAATTATAATTGTCCATGTATTTTGAATGTTGTATGCAAGTTTAAGTTGGCATGGCAATCAGACCCTTGGATTTCTCAGCATGTGAATCTCTGCATATTACCAGGTCAAAGGCCAGTAACTGTCTGGTACAGACGAATCCTCAGAGCCTCAATTCTGTGATTATTCCCTCTAAGCTCCCAGGAATGACGTACACTGCAGATGAGCAGTGTCAGATTCTTTTTGGACCAACTGCTTCCTTTTGCCAAGAAATGCAGGTAAGGCTGTGTCTGTACTTCAGAAAATGCATCTACCATCTAATATTTGTGTGAGAGTAGCTTTTGTACATGTGTTTGATAGAAAGAGAATATGGTATCTTTGAAGTTAGAATTTTACACTTCCTTTCCAAAAATTAATATGCACATATTCATTGGTTTATCTTGCAAGTCTTGCTTTAGGTTTCTGAATATCTTGAAGCATGTTTTGCTGATACTTCCCTTGTACATTAGAAACATAAGATGTCGTAGTGTTAAGACACCTTGTTGCAGCAAGTGGAATATTTGCAATTTATTATTAGGGTTCCATTTTATTATGGCTTGAGTACTAGACATCAGTCAGTACATCAGAGATCAGTCAGACATCATTTCTGACCTTCAGAAGTTTATGCTGTGCCTATGCAAACTGGGAGCAGTAGCAGTGATGTTAACTGGGCTCTCTGCGCCTCTGAGCCCGGGCAGAGCTGCACAGTGCCATGACAAGAGGAGTTCCAGTACATAAGTCAGTTTGCTGACCTTGCTTCATGCCAGTATGAAGCAGTGTCACTGTATTAGCCTTGAAAAAACAGGTTAGCAAAATTGAAGAGGTCTTCATGATTTTATGATCTTCATCTGATTGAAGAATGATTTTTAAGAAAAGTCAACCTTTTTTAGCATCAACAGGAGAGACTAAACATATTTGATGCCCTTAAGACACTGGCCAAGACAAGATGGGAAGACGATAGACAAATATGTGAAGAGCATGGAGTATGGATTGATAAAGCAAACACTAGAGGAACTGTGAAATAAAATTTCATAAGGATTCAGTGGGCAGATAGCCTGAAAAGGTTAGGAAAGGTTTCCTAAACAGGAAAACATAATTCCTTTCTCCTTTAGTTCTTCAGTTCTCTTCCCATTTTCAGTTTGGACATAGTACTGTTTTTTCAGAGACTTTCACTTAAACTAATCTTTATCTAAAAGATTCTCAAAGGAAACATTGCAGTGCATGTACTTCTAAGGCATGCTGAGAGTGGTATAGTTGAAGAGAAAAGGAAAAAGCAGTCATAGTTTAATGGATTTTTTTCTAGCTATCTTATTGAAAACATTTTCCCTCTGGATATGAGCAGTAAATCTCAATGTCACAATTCTACAGATATTCTTCATTACTTCCAAGTGCTTTTTTATGAATTTCAACCTGTGTCTTGATTTTCAGTACATTGCTTTCAATGGAAGGATGTAATTTCTGGTTTTCATTCTCTAGAAGCCTATTTTGAACAAGGAAATGGTAGTGTCTTTAGTATTTCTTGTAGATCTTCTTTAACAGTTAAAGATTCTCAAAAGTAATTGAAGAAAGAGAGAAATGTCAAGATTTTCTGTTGGATAACAGAAATCTTTATATGCTTTTCATTTGTCTGGATAAATTCCCTTCCTGTTACCTTTATGTTTTGTTCTTATTCATATATTTAAATTCAGATAGTCAAGTTGTCCTATGCCTGTTGTGTTTGTCATAGATTCAGTAAATATTCACCCTTCAATATCCTAACTCTGAGGCTTCTTTGGTTTACATTGTTATTTTAGAAATATTAGGAAATAAAATTCAGTGAATATTACCAGCATAGAGTTCAGCTATTTGCACGGAGATTATTTAAGTTCTAGGTGCTCATAGCTAACTGTCCATTTCTAGTCATCTTCAGTCATATTCCCCTCTTCTGACATTCTGCATGTAAGATGCCTTTCAGCTAAAATTTATTTTCAGCTAAGTAAATATGTCTGCTTTTTCCTACTTATGGGATCGTTGCTTTATATTTATAGTAAATATTTATATTTATAGTAAAATCAACAGAACTTTCTGACAATTTTACTGTAATGTTAAATATTAGTATTACTCTACTATTTAATATTATTAAATATTTGTATTAAATGAAACACTGTAATTTATATCCAAGTTTGCTGTGAAGAAAGAATATAGTAATGCTGTAAGACAATACAAAAGGCCTATGTTTTTTCAACTATGCTTTTTTCCTGATAAACTGCAATTTAATTTTAGCTCTCATCATAAAACCAAATGTGTTTGTTACCTGATGACCTTATGGTCTTAACAGTTAGAAAAAGAGTGCTCAGTATCAACTGCGGAGAAGACAGTGGGAAGAATCTTCTGCAGTTTTCCCAAAATCTTCTACAAAACTGGTAACCTAACCCTAAACTGAAAATTGTATATTGAAATATTGAACCAAGAAATTACTGTAATGAATTTTTAAGAACCTTGGATCTATTAGAAATGAGTAAGTGACACTAAGGACAAAATGCAGAAAACATGGTGGTGAGAGTAGAAAAGAATTTTTCCAAAGCTTCCTTCCCGACCTCGGTAAAGTCACCTTGTTGATTTTCTTCTGTATTCTTCTATCTAAGCAAAATTTACACTCCTAACTTCCTCCCAACAAAAAAAAAAAAAGTCCAGGAAACTTGATGCTCAGTTTCTAGACATGAAGAGCTACTGCAGAAAGCTTAGGCACTATATTCAAATCTTCTTCTTTTGTTCCCTACTGTGGGTCTTAAATTTATCTCTTCTATTAGGGAAGTTTACTGCTGTTCCAGTTAGACACAGAATTTCTAAATAATAGAAATAACATTTCTGTGGTGAAGTGAAAACTCAGAGCAATGGATAGAGGACAGCCCAGAGGATAAGAAAGTTGTCCTTCTTCTACATGGTTTTTTCACATGTGTGAAAAGAAAAAAAAAAGTTACCGCTGGAATTTAGGTAGAAGCAGACCATTTAAACTTTCCAGAAATCTTTCATGAGTTCTAGCACATGGACTGTGCAACATCAACATCATCTATTGGTGAAGCACAGTTACTTGGTTGTTCATTTTGTCTTCTTCACAAATAAAATCATGTTAGATATAAATAACAAATATGTTGAGTTTAACCTTGCAATATTAATTGCATTGTACTTAATATGAAGATGACTCAAATTTCACTGTATTGACTGTACAAATTATTGTGGCTGCCACTGGAGAAATCAATATTTAGAATATCTTTCTAAGTTGAATGCAGTATTTCATTACAAATTACATAATAACTGTATTAATTTATTACAATAATTATTTAATTATGCATAGGTAATCACTGAATATTCCATGATATCCAGACTACTTCCTTTAATCTCTGTATAGTCTGTCCTACTCTGCCAGTAACTGGAAGTTTATTATGGTTATAGTTGTTGTCGGCAAGCCAGGAAATGAGAGAAACACACTCCTCTAAGGTTCATTTAAATGTCAGTAAATCCAACAATTTATAGCCCAGGATTTTTTGGGCATGTTCTACTTGCTGAACAGTTCATGCACTTCAGTAAAACTGTGTAAAAGATAAATTACTAGCTATGTCACAATCTTGAGTTTTTTGAGGCTGGAAGATTATTTAATGAACACAGTCCCATACAGTCTTCTACATTAAGAAACATATAACAGCTATTTAACTAAGAAAACAATTGAGTAATGATGAAAACTAATCTTTATTCTACAAATATCAGTGGTACAATCAATAGTGCATGTCTGCTGAGATACAATTTTCTACAATAGTTATTACTAAGTAGTACTTTAGGACTGCACTTCACAGTTGCATTACATGGCAATCTCTGAGAAATGCTGCTAGTGCCAGTGATGTTCCCTTGCTATCAAGATTTCCTCTTTATTATTTAATTTAATGAACGAAACAAAGAACTGAAGGAGCTACTGCAGTCCTACTCCTGCATTTTCCTAAGTGAGGCCCTCCTACTTCCCTTTCATAAATGGTGACTTTATTTTTTCCTTTTCATTTTCATTTCAAAGACTTTTTTTTTTCATATTCTAGGTAAAAGTTTTAGACCCTAGAAGAGAATGAGTGGGTCTTCAGGTTCAAGATTTATACTGTGTCTCCATGCTTACCTTGTAAGGGAGCCAAGTTTGCTTTTATGCCCATGATGTCTCATGCAAGAATCAATTAGATCCTAACATTGTTTCACGTAACGGATAGTGAGATCATGGTCCAGAAGTAGTTCTTGATGATTAAACAGGATTGTAAAACTTGACAATTTAATGCAATTGTTGAACTACTAAATACCGGCTTTTAAGATTAAAGTCCAGGATGTGAATGCTATCTGGTCAGTTCCAGTAAAAAAGTTCCTGTCATAACGCAGCTGTGATCTTTGCAAAGAAGTAGGAGACTGGTTATATTTCATGGGGATTTTTAAGGCATTTCAGGGAAAGATGACATGAAAAGTAGAAAAGTAATGGAAATGCTATAGTCCTGGTGAAATATCTGTCCTCATCTCAACCACCACATTTTAAACAGTCTTGACTTTGCACAAATACTGTTCTAAAATTCCTTTTTTGTCTCTGGTCATTTCTTTCAACTGAAATTTCTTTCCATATGCTTACATGATTGGAAATGTATTCTTCTGATTCACATAGACTTGCCTTACTAATTTAATTAAATAGACAGAAACAGACACAAAACCTCCACAAAACTCCAAAACTAGAGTGACCTCTGTAATGCATTGTGACTTCCATGTTCTGTTTTACAAGATTTTGCTGTTAAAAACTCATGTCTAACACATTCTTTCAAAAGAAAAAAAAATCCTTTGTGTGTGCTTGGCAATATTTTGTCTTCCAGTGTACACGCAAAAAATATTTTACAGATTGTGAATAGACTAATGTCACAATTATAAGTTTTTAATCTCCAATGTCTGTTCCTTCCCTTGGCTCATCTAGAAAGCTCTGATGGCTGTTAAACAATACTTATCATAGATAACTGGTTAACTTTTTTGAATATTACCTTAGCTATCTGTATTTTGCCTGAAGAAAGTTTCTTTTAAGAGGAGTAAAAGCCTAGTGTAGAAGTCTGTGCCCTGATTTTGAAGTAGCTGTAAAGTTCACAAGTCTCCTCCATATTTCTGTTTGCTTTCAAATCAGTCTGGATCTGCTTCATCGCAGGTTGCTAATGAAAAACCCATATTGTGTGTTACAGTCTTTCCCTGGCCTTATGCAGAAATCCTAAAATGTCAAAATATAGATACTGACAATAATCTCCATATCTCATACCACTGCAACAGAAATAGAGTCTGAACAGTAACTAAAGAGTCTATTTGTGATTTGAATGGAATGAAAAGCCTAGGGGGAAAAAAAAAGCAAAACAACTTGCAAGTAAACTACCAATTTTAGTAATTCCATACCTGCTTTTTCTTGGGTTTGGGGAATATCAAAGTCTAATACTGAGTGCTTATTTTAGCAGAAGTGAGTGGTTTTAGAATGCAGTTCACTTAAAGCCCAAAGTAGTTTCTATTTGGGGAAGTTAGGTCATGGCTCAAAGGGAGGTGGTATACAAGTATTTGTAGAAATATGAGATGTATAAAATGTACATTAGCAAGCAAAGAGTGTTGATTTGATTTTCTTGATTTAGTTTACATGGTTCAAGTATGTCTCTGTGTTTAGGTACTTAAAATACCCAAAACCCTGTAAATCTGACTTACTGCCTCTCTATATTTAGAAGAATTATTTTTAGATTTGTAAAGAAGTGTTTGCTGTAAGCCATTCTGCAATCATATTCAAGTGAAATTAAGCATACATTTAAAGTGTTTAGGGGGAAAAAAATATACTTAAAAGTGTGATGTCACAAAAGAAAATTTGCCTGTATTTTTTTAAAACGTGGATAAATCTGGATGGCTTTTCTACAATTGTATTTGCTCATAACTAAAGATTTAAGGATATTTATAGAAAAAATTTAATTAGGACAATTAAATTAACATATATTTTTGCGGAGTGCTATCAACGGTATGTCTTTCATTTCCTACTTTGTCATGAACATCTAATACTGCATCTGATCTACTATTGTCATCATCTACATTGTTTAAAAAACAATGAAGAAGAACAGAAATTAGAGTTTGTTACTTGAAAAATGCTTGCTAAAATTACCCAGGAACAGGATAGGACTTCTGTAGCTGTGTTTTGGAGGCATACATAAGCTGGTTGTTGTGTTGTCAGCTCAGCTTCAGCAAAAAACTGCTACAGAATGAATCAAGAGTGAGTCGGACTGCTGCTATCCTGTCTCTTGTTTCCGTAAAATGCTTCAGACCTCTATAATCTTTGATTTTTTTTCTTTTTTTGATAACTGATTTTACAGACATTTTTACATGTAAGACTCCCAATGGAACTGCCCTGTTCCTTGGTTCAAACACAATCATTTGGTGAATTGTGTTTTGTCTGCTCTTAGTCTTTTTTCAAGGTAGCATAAGATTTATGACAAGTTTTTCATGCATAGTGTAAAAAGGCACAGAGGCTCTTACTGGGTGTACCAATATAACAAATCATTTCACTCAGAAAAACCAAGTCTTCTGGCAGCCCTGTTTTAAAAAAACCCAGCTGTTCTTTATCTTTTATCCTGCTTGCATCGCCTCCCCCTCTCCTGATCCTTCTTGCCCCGCTTTGGGCAGTATCCATTGTGGAGGATCACTGTGCATATGCAGTAATACTCAGGACACAGTTCAGCCTCACGGGACCTCTCTTCACTTCCACATGGTTTATTATTAAGGGGGAACAGACAGCAGGGAGAATGCAGTCCTGACTGAAAACCATGGGAGGAGGAAGACTTTTCAGGGAAAAAATAGGGAAAGCTGCCAGGGAAATTTGGGAAACGTGAGCCAGCATCCTGCAAGGCTTGGCTTTCTTTTGAGTAAAGTAAAAAGTATTTTGTTCTGATACTTCAGAGGGCTTTTCTTTCCATCTCTAAAATTCATTGCTGACTTGCACCCCTGTCATCTCCCTTCTCTACTTTCCAGCAAAAATATTTCATTTGTCAGGTAGCTTTTGGCTTCTTTGTGGAGATCAAGTTTGATGGCTTTTGGAATTTTTTTCTAGAGTGATAAGTGAATTCTAGAGGAATTATGAATTATTGAAGAGCATGACAGCAGCAGTCATTGGGGCAGAACAAACAAAAGGGATCTGGAAGTCCTAGAGAAGCACAATTAATGAAAGTCTAAGCAGACTCTGCCCACTTGGTTGTTTTTTAATGTTTAATATGTCTTCAAATGTATTTCAATACCATCAAACTAGTAAATTTAGACAACATTGGACTGCATGCAGAAAGTAATTTTGTGCCTACTCTTTGTTTGGTTTTCAGCATGTCATTTGCACTGGGTTGTGGTGTAAGGTGGAGAGTGAGAAGGAATGCAAAACTAAACTAGATCCACCAATGGACGGAACAGACTGTGACACTGGAAAGGTATGCCTCTGGTGGAAAAGCAGTATTAATTATACCAAACATCTATCATTCAAGGAAACAAGCAGAATAGTTCTTTGCTGTTCTTTAAAGTTCCTACTCACCTCAATTATCATAAAAATAAGTTATATAAAGTTGAATGTATTATATATGATATATATTATAATAAAGAGATGAAAAAAGAACATTTCCCTAAAACCAGTGATTTAAAGCCAAAGAGACAGATATTTTAATATTTACACTGTTTTATTTCAAATTCTTTCACATTTTTTGTCATATTTATGAATAGAATGCAATTGTTGCTCTTCCAACTGTAAATAGAAACTTAAGCTTTCAAAGATATAGAGTTCTCAGCTATGATTTAAGATTTAGGAATAGTCTCTTTGAAGGAATTGATAGATAGTTGTTAAAACCTTTCAGCATAAGTGTTATCAAGAAATATGGTGTAAAAGAATGTAATCCCATGCACGTTTAAGAGTCACAAATTCTATTAAAAACATGCCATCACAGGCACATTGAATCAGACTAAGATGAATTTTCCTTCAAGAGCTTTCTAGTTAAAATTATTTGTAATCTTTGTATATATCTGTAAATGAATATAAATAACTTCAAACAGAAAACAGAGAAAGAGCATACATACATCTTGGGATTTTCAAGATATAGTGCTGATAGCCATTTCCCAGAGGAGTGATTTACTCTTTGAGTCATATTCCATTCACCAAGACTCTCATCATTCTCCTAAAATCAAATCAGTCAATTAATATCAAATGTTCAGATAACATGCTAAAGGAAAACCAGGTTGTATTTCTGTTCATATCTCTAAAATAATGACAAGTGCTTCAATATTTTAATTCTGATAAAGTTCGTAGTTGATACTGTCTGAAGTCAATACCTGGAAAGTAAGAGACATGAGTTTTTTTTGATATCACAATTTTTACATTGTGACTGGCCTGCCCATGCTATGGAATAAGAAAGCAGAACCTCTTATGATGATTACACACAATTACTGATTGTAATTAAAATGGCTTATTGAGCCAGACTGAAGAGATAACTTATGTATAGCAGTAGAAAACTATGCTTTCATCACCAAAACATGGCAGGGGATAAAAAAGAATTATTCTTCTTATTTGCTTTATTGTCTGTGCAGGATGAGGTTAAGGTTACACAGGTCACTGGCTTTGGGGTTTTTTTATTGGTCTTGTGGAGATAAGTATTGTTGTCTTGTGCTCCTCTTAGGGTCTTAGAAAGTGATGGAAATGTCGTTTGCATAGCTTATCCTACTTGGTTGGGGCTTAAGAATTTAAAAAAAATCCCTTAGGCTGCACAGAGAGCAGATGCTATCTCAATAGAAAAATTTGTATTTTATCTGAAGCAATAACTTTAAATGTATATGAGCATTTCTGGTTTGAAACCTTCAAGAGCATTACAAAATTTATATTTTCTGATTGTAAATCTAATATAAAGATTGAGACCGCCTATATGAAGACTATTTAAAAGTGGAATAATTATGCCTTCATTGTAATGTGATGATTATGGAGAGAAAATTAACATCAGTTGATCAGTAAAAACCAGTTTCAAACTGTAGGTGAAAAGGCTACCAGGTAAAGATTCAGCATAGACATTAAAACTTACAGAAGTGTGTTCTAAAAGAAACAGAAGTCTCTTGATTGCATTAGTGACAGCTTTTCTTTTGCTACAAATACAAGGCTTGTTTGGGAAGTCTGTTATCCATTGGTAACAGTGGTTTACCAACAGTTCAGAAAGTAAAAAGAAATTAGTTAAATTACTGATGTTAATGTCATTAAGTGATGATGGTTTGCTTTGTAATTGCTGAATCATTGAATCATTAAATTTCTAAGGCTGGAGAATTCCCGTATTTCCTAATACATGGGACAGATATTAAGTTGGTATAATTTGATAAAGCACTAATTTTGCAGAGTTTATGGTGATTTGTATGAGATAGGAACATAGGTTACAAAGCATAACAATAGTGACTGGAAAATTTTTGAGTGAGAAATTGCAGTTTTCCTAGTAAATTACATATGAATGCAAGATCATTGATTTTTTTTTTTACTATTTTAATAAACTCCAGAAATTCTCTAGACTTTCTCAACATCAGCTTTTTGAAGCTTCCAATTTATCTTTGAATACAAATGGTGAATAAAATCGCATTTCCTCTATTACTTCTAATATGTCTTTCTGTTGAGATTGTCACTGGATAATGAGGGACGATGAAGTTCCTGCTGGTGGGAATTGTCATGCTGAGCCGAGCAAGTCCTGAGAATGGCCCTGGACACTGTGCTGTGATCATCTGCACAGTTCAGCTGGACAATGATCCCTGCAGCAGGTTTGGGCTGGACCCTAAAATGCTTTCTTAGGCAATGCCCGATCTAAAATGAAGGGAGACAGCATATTATGGACACCTCCAATGAAGGAGGTATCCTTCATTGGAAATGAACTTACTTTTGAGATTGTGGACAAGAAGTGAACCTGCTCCTTGGCCACTGAAACAGAGAAAGCTCTCCGACTGTTGCATTTTCTAGGACAGGTAAAAAAGCTTTGGAGAGTACTAGGCAAAAATATATCTGACTCAAATACATCTGAAAATATCTGAAAACGATGTATTGAACCAAATGTTTATGTTGTGCTTCCTGTGGGCTCATGGAGAAGTGAATTGTTTTGCATATGCCTTGATTTATTAACCCAAGAGCTGAATTTTTACCTAGTGGTGTAAGGCTGGAGACTGTATCAATCGGACCTCTTTCACGGAGCACATGGACGGGGAGTGGAGCGCCTGGAGCACTTGTAGCCGCACTTGCAACACTGGAATCAGCAGTCGACAACGCAAATGCCCTGGGTAAAAACAAGTTCAGGTTTCCATTGCTGTTCATCAGAATTTCTGAACAAAATTTACATCAGAACAGGACCCCATGAAGATATAGTTGGCCTTTTTCTAAGCAATTAATACTTTATGAATACTGAAAACACTTAGAAGAATGCATATTTTAGGTATTTTATTGCATGGCAACTATTTTTCATCTTTTTCTGCTTCTGTCAAGACCCTGGATAATATTAACAGAAGAATAAAACTTTCTTTGTAAGCTTCACCTGAAGAAGCAACAGAAACTTAAATTTAAATTTCTGACTTGCAGATTGTTAGTGTGTAATCCCAGTCTCTAAATTTTTCAACTAGAGAAGATTGACTTCTGCTTCTCATCTGCAAAACCAAGGAACTGAAAGTTTGGTGAAGAGATCTTTCTACCCTCAGACATTTAGATAGACATTTCTCAGACATTTAGATAGATTATCTGGAAACAGAATGTAGATTCCTTATCTTGTGAAAATGAAAACCTTCCGCCTTTGGGGATAAAGGCTTTTACTTTTCACTTGAATGAAATTTGTTTCACTATATCTCAGTGACCAGCTAAAAGGTCTTTTCCTTTTAATTACTCGGTACCAGTTTGATTTTTTTTGGTGTCATTTATACACCAAGTGAAAAAGAAAAGAAAATATAGGCATAGGAGTGGGAACAGAGTGGAGTAATGAAGGCAAGTATAGGGAAAACTAGTCCAGAGTGGATAAGGCTCGAATCAACTGTTTTAAAAAAAGAATAAAACAAGGGGGGAAATGATGAATTATGGAAAACTGTGTAGCAGATTTGTGTAAAATAGGCAGGGGGTTTAAAAAAGATACATTTGCATAAAGAATTTTGAGGAAAAGTTGTATATGGCTATACAAAAGCATGAGGATTTAACAGAAATTTTGATATGCAGAATTCTTTCATAATTCATGCCATTTAAACACCACTTTTAAGCTATACACCACACAACTGTATACCTTAAAGCTCTTTCTAGAATTTATGGATGTCTTAATTTCATGCTCATTAATTCATTTTTCCAGGTGAGGTTCCAAATAATGAGCTCCAGTTTCTGCAGTTTTCTCTTGTGCATTTGTTCATTAGCAGCTACAAGCGCAGCTGGAGGGACCAAAGAGAAACAAAGCATTTGTCTGAACCCCGTAACACCAGACTTATAGTAAAAGGAGAGGTAGCAAATCTGCAGGTGTTGCTTCCTTTCAGTAGGCCCTTTGGCTCAGCCCAGATAGAGAAAAATCTCAATTATATCAAACTGTATCTTAGGCTTTCCTGACTGAACTCCTGCTAGTACTCATGCTTTCTTGCAGCTAAATGTAAATTGTGGCTTAGCACCCATCACTCCTTACATGTAATGTAACCAGTATAAAGAGAAGGCAAACATGTTTTGTTCTGTGACTTCAGTTTTTCGTGGGTGATTTCTGAATGCTAAGTGTCAACAAAAAAACCTGCTATTTTTAATTTGTGTCTACCATAAGTAAACTATACTGTAAGTTTGACAAAATATTGCCAACAGTAAAGGGTTGTATTTATGCCATCTTTTCTAGTTCAGGCCTTGAAGGACAGTGTCATGGGCCCACAATGCAGTATAGGGTGTGTGAAAATCCTTCTTGTCCTGCTGGAGTGCCTGCCTTTAGGGACTGGCAGTGCCAAGCTTTCAGTGTCAGATCTTCATATCAGAAGCATGTGCACCAGTGGCAAGCTGTCATTGATGATGGTAAGCGTAAACTATCTCCCTTGTTCTTATAATCTGTTTAAATGGCTTCCAGCTTGTTGATATTGTGGTTAATCAAGAAAGATGTAGTTAAAACTAAAACAAACAAACCTGAAATACAGTATTTTTGGTAAGTTATTTTAATTTCACAGACAAGATCTCACAATACTTTTGTATGCTCTAGAATATTTTATCTTTTATTTCCATTGAATTTGTCCTACTTAATAGGTAATAACTACATTTAAATGAAAATCCAGTCAACTTTTTCCTTTTTAGTTAGAATTGTAGTATGAAGTGACTCAGAAATCCAGCTTTCTGGAGTAATGCTCTATTATTAAACATGGCTATATCAGTAATATTTTTTACCTACAAAGCCAAAGAGACAATGTTGATGTTGTGAGCCTTTGTTTTTGGGGAAGGAGAAAGCTTAAAATTGTGAGTATTTTACATATCCGTGTTTGATTTGGCAGCAATGTGATGATAATGTATGCTGTAAACTTTGGTTAGATTTCTATAAATCCTAGTACCTATTGCATACGAAGTCCTGGCGTACTGTATGCATGTTTCTATGCAACTAACTTGCTTAAATACTGTATCATTAGGAAAATGCTCAGGTGAGATTATAGTGAGGTCAGACTTACATTATCTGCTGCAATAATGTTGGTGTAAAACATCAGTGACTAAGAAAACAAATTCCTTCTTACTAGAACACTGAACAGTAATTTCCACCCCTCTGAATTTTCTGTAAATTCTTGTGTTTTAATTTATTGAAATTAGAAGCAAACAAAGAAAAAAGCATAACAAAAACACATCAGTTATGAAAACAGTTGACTTGAGAACTTCACAAAATCATAACAAGCTGTAATAAAGAAAACCCAAGAATGACACAGCAGTACTATAAGCGTGTGTTACCAAATTTTAAGGAGTTCATTACTGTAAATTATTTTTACTCTTGAAACAATTTATCAGAAAACATTAGAAAACATTGTAGACTGTTTTTGCTATCAACATATTATATGTCTAACTCAAGAAGTGTTTTTCTTTTCTTCTAAGCCTTCTCTCAAGGTGCCAAAGGAAAACTTTAGATACTATTTTCATTAGGCTTGTATGTTAGCTCATTTCATTGTAAAAAGAACTCTCTCCAACAGTTACAAAGGTGCTTATCAAGTCAATTCATTTGGTTTGTTTTATTAAATTTTGTTTTAGCACAGGAACACATTTTTTATGTCCTAAAGGATCTAAATGTTTATCTGGCTTTGAATAATATGATTTAATTCAAATGAAAAAATCTTGACACTGTCGTGTGCCATGTTAATGAGTACAGATCTAATTGTTTTCTGAGTGATCCTGTTATCTTGAGGTTTCCCTCAGGAGAAACAAAAGTGGACCAGCCAGAGAATGCCTGTATCTCGATTTACAATATTCTCAAACCCTTAATTGTTTGCTCTCTTAGTTAGCACTAACTGCGCACCATGTCCAAAATAGTTGCTGTATGTGATCTCCTGTCGTCTGCTCAAGTTGTCTGGTGCTGTTTAGTTGCTGTCTCTTTGAGTTCAGTGTCTTTAAAATAATGCTTAGGTCATCAATCTTGTATTCCTTTAAAAAATGCTGATACCTGCTTAAAGCCCCCAGGGAACTTTGAGTTTACTGTTTAAGGAGGATAACTGGAATGCAGAGGGCACAAACTCAGGCTGCTTTTCAGCTGGAGATGGCTTGTATCTGACTGGCTTCACATGTTGGCAGAAGAGATCACATCTGTTTGTACTGGTCCTCTAGTGATACCCTGAGGCTCTGTCAATTTTAGTAATTTAAATGTGCCCAGACCACTCTGTGTTGTGTAAGTCAGCTGGCACAAAACTCCTCTGTCTGTACTTTTCTGCTCCTTTGCATGCTAAAACTACTTTTTTTGAAAACAGTCCTTTGCAGATGGCAATTTCCAGTCTAGACTGAGCTGGTGCTAGTTAGCACATGCAAAAAAATGTGGCATAGACTGTTTTACAGTTCAACTGTATAGACAGTAGAATTCCAGTGCCCCTGAATGTTTCCTGGAACTGTTTAATTTACTAATAAAAATGCACTCCAGGAATCTAGAAGTCAGTATGAAGTCAGAGTGGCATAGATTGTGTCCAAGTGAAATCAGTTTCAGGCTCAGGATTGACTTTTATCCTTTTAAAAATCTGCAACAGATTTAGGAAGAAGTTCTGATTATGTACATTTGCTAACAAAGATATGAAAAAATCCTGTCATTTTGTACTTGGTTGACCACTGAGGAGAGACTTAGTTTCTTCTATTTGCTGTTACTTTCACAATGGTGAGACAAACTTCATTGTTTATGATGTGGCCATTAGGAATACATGGATACATAGGATATTACTGCATTTTTATGCTCTTTCATAATTAGGAATTATTTACAGAATGTTTTAGGCATTTATTGGAAAATTGCTTGAACTTCATAAAAATGTTAGGAATGATGTTTCCAGGGGTTTTGTGGGGATTTTTTTGTTGTTTTTTTAATGTGAACTTTGTAAATTCATGTATTTTTCTTCCATTGGTGTGTCAGTTATTTCATTTTTTTCTCCTTGACCTGTACAGTTAGGAAGTCTGGAAAGTGTTAACTTTCTTTTTTAACCAATATTTATGATCTGACAAAAATATAGGAGAATAAAAGTATAGATTACAACCAAAATATTCCAACAGCTGTAATGTGTATATTCTTAATTGCAACAATGAGCATGACATGAGTGCTGTGTAGGCCAAGTTTATAGCAACAGCATGCTCTAGGAAGAAAAAAACCCAAGTTTTTTAAACAGCTAAGAAATTGATCAAAATCTTTTTTGTTTTCCCTGTGTGTAAGATACCTTCTTATGCTAATGTAGCTGCATGTCATGCATAAACAATTATCAGTTTTAACAAGAGTGTTGATGATAATTCTGTATTTCTAAAGTTCCCTTTTTCTAACAATGCACGTTTTTCCATCCATTGCTGCTACAGAAAAGCCGTGTGCTTTATTCTGTTCACCAGCTGGAAAGGATCAACCAGTTCTTCTAACAGAAAAGGTGATGGATGGGACGTCCTGTGGCCAGCATGGGCTAGATGTCTGTGCAGATGGTAGATGCCAGGTATGAGTTTATTGTTTTGAACCTGGGTATACAGGCACACACCAAGCATACACATGTGTTAAGACTTTAGAACATCTTTATTTCATATTAGGCCGTTGTCAAGCTACCCCTGATATTAATTCATAGAAATGTATCTAACAGTAATGTGGAGATGCCTAATTTGTGTTAAACTGAATGCTTTTGATCAAAACGCGGGTATAATTTATATTTACATATTCTAGACCTGCTTATGCCCTATTCAGAATAAGTCCTGACATTAATGGCACTTTACCATTGTGGGCATAGCAAAGAACCATCCAAATTTTGAGTAGAAAGCAGGAGAGGCACATTGTATTCTCTTAGTGGGAAGGCCTGTGGAGTGTGGCCTGATGTGCCACAGGTCCCACCAGGAGATAAGACTGCAGTTGTTTCTGCAAGTTTCTCTTGGAGAGCAGCAGGTAGAGTTAGCCAACCACCGAGGAAGAGTGAATGCAGTGCTCTACATAAAGTCAGAGGGGAATTTTCTGTGGGACAGATCTCTGCCATGAGCTAGTGCAACCCTCATTCTCAGCAAGGCTGGGTCATGCTGGCTAGGCATCTTGAGGAAGGGTGAGGTACCTGGTACTAAAAGCAACTTAATGAAAAACATGGCCTGTGTCTCAATAGCTTTTATTTTCTTCTCCCACAGAAATTTGGCTGTGATGGTATATTAGGATCGCTGGCTCGTGAAGACCATTGTGGTATATGCAATGGTAATGGAAAGTCATGCAAAGTTATTAAAGGTGATTTTAACCATACAAGAGGAGCAGGTAATGTCTGTTTGTTTATTTCAAATTCTAAAGAAACAAATGGCTTTTTAATTACTTGGAGCATTGGGAAATCAAAAATGCTATATTTCTTAAAATTATGCAGCTCCTCATAAGAACTTTAGTTTTTTAAAGATGCTAAGACATTGAGGATAAGAGTGCATAAGTATTTTCAAATTTGTTGCAAAGTTATTTCACATTATTTCAATTGCAAAATGAAGGAAATATCTTACATTAAGATACACTCTGTTTCATAGGAGAGACTGATTTTTAAAGGGTATGAGAAATTTGATTTATATTTTTAGCAAATAGAGTGTTGTAAATTCTTTTAGTGTTTAGCTTCATTTAGTGTTCTTCAAAATAAAAATCCAAATTATGATTTTTTATTTAGAGCAATGTTACCAAACTAAGCCAGGCAGTGAAAAATCATAAAGCCAAATGTATGAAGAAGTCTAATACCTCTTAATTACTCATTATTTTATTTTAATAATAACATATCATAACAAGCCAATAGAATTTCTAATGCAAAATGAACATCAGATATCCAAATGCTGCTGTGATCTGTCCTGTTAATGGGAATAGCTTACTGGCTCCAGCACAGTAATGTGGACACAGTAGAGAATTGAAATCCCGATAATGTGCATCTTGGGCTATGTATACAAGTCTTTTCTTTGAAACAGCATTTGACCAACTATCATCATTTGTTTGCCATTACACTTTCAGTTTCATGAGTAAAAAATATATAGAATTTAGAGGTGGCAAGTAAATCACAACAAAAATACTGTAATTATAAGCAGACAGCATATCTTAGAAAAATAAAGGACTTCAGTGGATTTTAGACTTAAGTATAGTACTTTAGGCAAGAGGGGAAAGTTACGCATAGTCTTCAAATGTTTATGTCTGGCACTCTCAAGCAGAATGTAAGGCGAATCAAGCATCCCAAACCCCAGATGAGTCTGGAGGACTACAAGATATAAAAAACCAGCAAAGACAGTTCCTGCTAATAAAATCACATTATGTCAGCTCTCTTCAATGGCTAATGTGAATATCCACACACTTTCAAGTTTGTTTGTGTCAATCCTCAGTATTGTGGTATTGCCATCTTAACCCTTGTGTAAGTTATTTTGCTTCTCAGGAAGCTGTAAGCAATATTTAGGAAGTGTTATTATCTCTTACAGAAATGAAAGATGCTGCTTTAACTTTCATATTTCAGGATTATTGAAAAAGTATTGTAAATGCTAAGTGTTTTGTTATAGGATATCACATAGCTACATATAATAAAAGATAAAATATTTTTTCCCCTTGGGAAATGTACCTAGATAATCTAAAATAGGGGATTTTTTTATTAATGACATTCCTGCCTGTAGTGGTTTCCACCTTTGTTGCCTTTTCACTGAGTTTTACTTGAAGTAAAATGTTCAACGTCCTCTCTTAGTCCCACACTAGCAAGAGACAATCTCAATTTGAAGCAAATAAGTAGGTTTCAAAATCAAAGCCTATCATAACAGGGCTTGAATATGTTAAATGAGGAAGGAGAGGAGATACATAAAACAAACTAAAAACCAAGTAGTGGGAGGATGCTTAGATTTTAGCATCATGCCATTTGTCTTTACATGCTGAGTGAAGTTGGAATTATTTTAGAGTCATCTGGTGGTCATGATGACACTGAACCACTTATCTAGAAATAGCTACACTGGCTCCAGCCCCAATCTCCAAGCCTCACTAGTTCTTGTTATGTTTTACTGTGCCGTACTCTTTTAATTATGTAGCATTATATATATGTTACATATAATACACAGTTCCATAGCTTTTCTTCAATTTTGCAAGAATCTTCAAAGTATTGCTATATAAGTTATAACTTCCTACACTTAAGGAGCAAAATAAGGGAGAAGAAATGAGAAAGCATACAAGATGTACTTTTCTATGCTTTTCTGTTTTTCTACTTAACTTGGGACATCTGGTCTCATGTTTAGGTTATGTGGAAGCTTTGGTGATACCTGCAGGAGCAAGAAGAATCAAAGTTGTGGAAGAAAAACCAGCTCACAGTTATTTAGGTAAATATTATATATGTTTAGTGTTAATGTCCAGTTTTGCTCAACACTGAAAAGTGCAAGCTAAACATGCCTTTGTCATTCAACAAAGCTCTGAATAGAAAAATAGATCTGTGAAGAACTTGTCTAAGGAACTGAAGAAATTTTTACAGAACCATTTTTCATATACGTCTTCTTTTGGACTTTTGTCTCATCTTTTTTAGAGAATATTACAAACACTGTATTTAGATTATGTAAAAAAAGTCTGTGTATATATATGTATCTTTGCACATTTTCAATTTTTTATATGGAAAGTATGTTAAAACTACTGAAAAGAATTTTGTGCTCAAACATAAAATAATTTGTACTCAGAAAAGAAGACACTGGGCATCATAAAGAAGTTCACTAACAAAGTCAAACAGAAGTTCTAAAGTTAGACTGAAAAAGCAGAAAAGTATTTCTTTCACTATTTTGAATTGTCTGAATCTTCTAATAGACAAACTTAATCACAGTGATTTTTTTTCTTTTAGTTTTTCCATTTAAGTGAAATTGTCTTTCATTGATTAAAAAAAAGTATTTCTCTTTTAATGAGGTCTAAAGAAGTTGTGTAAGAGAATACGCTCTGTTATCATTATTGTTACAAGGTTTAAGCAAAAATATGAGATTTCATAATTGGTATTGTTTTGTGCAGTGCTTAAGTTTAAATTGAGAGAGACATAGAATAAGAAGTAGGACAATGATATGAAAAATTCCCTGGCTTGGTCACTGTTCTTAGTTACTGTGCTGGTTTAGGGCAAATTTGTTAAAGAATCTGCAAAGCAGGGCCCCTCCAGAAAGCAAAACCCACACGGCCCCTACCCCCAACTGGTTTGGGAAAAAATTCCTTGGAGAGAGGTGGAAAGAACCTGTTTATTTGACAGACACAACACCCCCCCCAGCACACAAAATGAACAATACCCGATGACACCGCTTTGAGAAAGATGACAAAATCAGAAAGTCTCTTTTGGGGGTGGTTGCTCTGTTCTCAGTCCCTCCGGCACTGGGGCAGCTGCTGCAGCCGAACCTTCGGTGTTCCCGGGTCCCAATCCAGAGCAGGTTTGAGGTGGTCACAGAAAGAGGAGAAACAGTCCAGGAAGCAATGTGGACTGTTTAGCTAGAACTAGCTAATAAGCAGAGGCCAAAGCAGAGCAGAAGCAAGAGCAGAAAAGGGAGCAAGCAAAGCAGCAAGCTGAAGCAAGAAGTGAAAAACAGCCTTATGTACTGCTTGTCTCTGTGTCCCTGATAAGAGAAACCCAAACAAAACTTCCACTCTTCAGAGCTGGTCTTAAAGGCACAGAACAGATGAATGCAAGCATCATAACGTCACCCCAGGACATTTATGTTCATAAGAAATATTTACATTTTAAGAAGTGTGTGAGTATTCTCATTACTTCAACTGAGAGAATGTTGAAGATGGTGAATCTTAATTATGATAGTTTAGGTTATTAGTGGGTGACTGCTGGTTTGCCTTGAGGCCTGCACCTTCCCAGGACGTTTAGCGATCTGGAATATTTAATTGTTCCCCAATGAACCACAGACATGGATATGTAAGAGTGTTAAAACAATAACTGAAGTTTGTCTTTCTATTTACATATGTGGGGAGTAGAAATACTATTATTTTCTATTTTTTGAATAATTAAAAATAAATAAATAAATGCTGCATTTTGTTTAGGGAAATTTATTCCTTCTTCATGAGCAGCAAACTGGTTTTACCCTTGCCCCACAAAAGGCAAAAAGAATGAATTTTTTTTTTATGTCCATGAAATAATATCACTCATTATGCTCATTTGTGAAAGTTGCCAGTTAGCTTCTATTTTCTTGTTACTTTGATTTTGTTTTCACTAATTTTACTCGTTTATATCTGAATGAGGCTCTGCCAGAATTTCTGTGCAATATCTCTTGTTGAGCTTACACCTTTTTTTTTTTTAAGCCTTTTTGGGGACCAGGTAACAGGTCAATTGCCATATCTTGAATTAAAACCTGTATGGTTGCACCTTTTTTTTTTTTTTGGCTAGCACAAGGTATCTAAACTTTCTGCATTTTTAAGTTATTTTGAAAGCATCAGAATTTGAATTGCAGAGGAATAGTTTTTGAATAGGCATAGCCTAATGAAAGTTTTGGGGTGAGAACTTAAGTCTTTAATCTTAGAAACGAGATTCTTCACAGTGCTGTGGTTAAAAATTTGAAAGGTAAAATATATTAAAGTCTTTCATGTTTCTGATTGGTTTTCTATTTTACATTTCTTTATGCTAATTTTATGTGGCACCATACTTGGTTCTGTACTTGAAATTAGTCAATACAGGCCAATACTATTTCTGTTTGGTCTCAAACTTTCCTTTATAGAGGAAATCAGGAAATGGTTGAGAGCCTAGGGGTAAAAAATAAAGACCAGCCCAAGGAATGAAACTTCTTTATTGGTAGGTTACAACAGGCTGCCTGACCAAGCGAAGTCTGTTGATGAAGTGCTCTTACTTCATCTACAGGAATCATCATGCTTGCAGTCTCTGATCTGGCTTAGCAATTTCAGTAACCTGATATCTGCTGGAAAAACAGCACACCAACCTGTGAATAGTTCAGGAGACTCTTGGAGTGTACAGAGGATAATTTTTTAATCAAAACTATAGACCCAAGTAATGGTGTTCCTGGACCTTGTTGATTTCTTCCCAACCCAGATCAACTACTTGGAGAGTTTGTGGCAGCCTAGACTGCAATGATCATGCCCTGCAGGAACTCATGATTTTTAGGGATATGGGCCAGGTGAAGACTAAAGCCAGGATTTTATGAGAGCAAACTTTCAGTTGTCTAAGGAATTGGTAGATAGTAACACCTGGGAAACTGCCCTTGGGTCTACCAGAGCAAAGCAGAGCTCATTAAAGATTTAGGATAGCAGCTTGTTAAAGATTTAGGATAATAGTTTTAGTCACAATTAAGGATAATAATTTTTCCTAGATTGCAAAAGCTCTTGACTATGCCAACATATAAGAAATCAAGCAAGGAAGGCAGGAGAATAGCATGGGTGAGAATGGACCTCCTGGTAAAAACAAAGTGTAAGAATGGAATGCACAGGCAGTGGAACCAGGAACATATATCCTGGGAACTATATAGAGATGATGCTCATATATGTGGGGATGCGTTCAGGAAAACTAGGGCACAGATAGGGCTAATTTTGGCAAGGAATGAGGAGGTTAATAAGGGTTTCTACAGGTTTTTAGTAAAAAAGGGGATAGTAAAGAAAATACACACACCCACAACACACACTGAAAAATAAGACAAGAAAAACTAATGGTGGTGGGTGTGGAGAAGGCTGCAGTGCTTCACAGTTTTTTGCCTCAGCTTCAGTGGTAAACACTTTTTCCACATCTTGCAAGTCCTTCAATACCAGGGCAGGGAATGGTGGAACGAAGTTCCTCCCGTCCTGGATCAGTTTTAAGACCACCCAAGGAACCTGAACATACACAAATATATGGGATTCAGTGAGCTTCATCCCACAGTCCTGAGGGTGCTGGCTAATGTAGTTATCAAGCCGCTCTCAAGTACATTTGAAAAATCATGGCAGCCTGCTGTAGTGCCCACTGGCTGAAGAACAAGGGCTATTGCATTATTTTTGAAGAGAATAGGATAATGCAGAGGACACTGGCAACTAGCAATCAGTTAGCCTTAGCCCTGCTGTTTCCAAAAATTACTTAAATTTCAAGTCTTAAGGTTCTTAAAATGTATTGAAGGGACACCTGATAACCTGAATGGAAGTGAAGGAATTACTTCATTGACAAAAAATATCACTGACTGTACTTTCATTTGGAATTGAATTTCAGATGATTTCTACATTTTCTATAGAAAAGTAAGGGTCAGTCAAAATGACATTATTTTGACACTTTTCTTGAAATATGAATATATTTTGGACAAAGCAGAAAACAAGATTCATTAAGTTAATACAGTAGATTGATTTGTCCATATTTAAGAAAACCAAATTATTAGTAGGTACTGATTTACCAAGTGGAGGACCAGAACCAGGATACTGCTTCTCCCCACTGAGAAATGGGAAAACAGTAGATGGACTGATTTGTTGCATCTGTCTGGCTTTGTATCCTCTCACACCTCATTAAAATTAGACAGGTGTATAATCTTGGCACAGTAATTAAAAAATACATTGCACTCATCACCATCACTTAAATGCCATTTTTGTGATGGCTGTTTTGTGCTCAACAGAGATACAGCTGTAATTAGTCCCCTTGGTTTAGCACAGAAATTGTGGTTGTGGTTACATTATTAAAGTTGTGGTAGGCTTTCCCAGTCCAAGTGTTCTTTGGTGGTCTTTTCAGGTGTAGGTTTATTGCTTGAATTACCTGAGAGAGGATATCTTGTGTTCTGAATGTTCTTCCTATTTTGGGTTACCTTGTACAGAGTAAACTCCTCTGTCAAAAGTTAAGCAGAATAGGAATATATGTGCAGTATGGAATAAAACTCAGTGAACTTGCTTACAAAATGGGGTGTGACAGAGTCAAGAACAGAAGCTGCACTGTCTGAATCCAAATCCACATTTAAGGCTTGAGGACACACTTTCTGGCTTTTTCTAAGACCAGTGACTCATATGAGGAATCTGAAAGCAGAAAATGCAAGATCTGGCATATTTCTGTATTCTGAGCTGGGATTCCAGCTTCCTGCACATGTCTGCATGCTATGGCACACGCATTCACTTTAAAGACCAGACAGAATGATTTCTGTTGCTCTCTGGGGAGAGGATGCTGCTCCATCTGAGCAGCGTGACCCGGCTGGACCTTGGCATGTTTGAGTGTATTTCTTTAATTTCTCCACTGAGAAGAGGATTAGCCCCAACAGTTTGAACACTGAATAGAACTTAATTACCATTAATAATTGAATGCTTTAACTTAAAATACTGTTTTTTAAATCTTGTAGAATCACTGGTTCTTTTTAGTACAAGACTGTTATACAGTGTTAATGGATTTTGTAGTCTTAACATCTATTACACAGTGCTGCAGTTGTACACTTCAGTGGTGTCTTATTCAATTGGATTCCTGCCAGCCAATAGGCCTGTTGCCATTGTTTCCCATAGAAACAAAACATAACAGTATAAATATGAATAGGAGAGGACATGATTACAGGAATGACTCACATTAACTTACAACTTTAAAAAGGGAAATTTTGGAACATGTGGACGTACTCTTACAACAATCTGATGCCAAACATGCAATTTCAATGAAGTCAGACATGTGAAACTTCTTGTACAGAAGATCTCTTCAAGTCTACTTCACATGATTATTTAAAACAAAGTGAATTGGACCAAAATAAAATATTATACCAAATAAAATGGACCAAAATAAAATAAAATTACAAATAATTTACTGAAGAATCTATTTCATTTACTATAGAAAATGCCAATTTTAGAAATATAGAATTCTTTCTTTTCAGTGCATGAAATATATCTTGTCTGGTTTGATCATATTTTTAAATATAAATTAGATCAACATGAGAAATGATTCAGCCAAAAAGAAGAGGCTTTTCCTATTAATTAGAAGCATGCAATTACATGGTGAAAGTGTATAAAGTCTTATCAAATTCTAAGGTGCAGAAAAGGCAAGTGTAGTTATTAGAGACAAAAGAATTTTGAACTAGAATTTTTTTTTTTTTTTAAGTTTTAGCTTAGGTCCACAAATCTTGAAGAGTCCCTTGTGAAAATTGTGTTTCCCGTGCTTTTATGGATTATAGAAATGGCCACCCTGGGAACAGATAATATAGTTCCCTTTGCCTTAAAGTAATTCAGTGTTTAAATTGTGAGTTTTGCTTGAGTGTCAGTCTTCTCAGGCATTAAAATGCTGATTTGAAGTATTAATTTGAAGTAATGTTAAATACACACAATTTTGCCAGGCATTCCCTCCAGAATGTGTTTCTGAAGCACATATCAACTGAAGTTCATGTAAAGTAGGATCCATAAATATCTTTTCAATCAGAGTTAGGTGAATTTCACCTGCTTTTTAAATTATCTGAACAGAAAGTGAGAGGAGAAGAAAATCACTACTGAATAGGAACCTTTTATATTGGGGTTTTTTTCATGTATTTTGCAGCTCTTAGGGATGCTGGAAAACAGTCAATCAATAGTGATTGGAAGATAGAACATTCTGGAACATTCAATATTGCTGGGACCACAGTCCATTATGTTCGGAGAGGTCTCTGGGAGAAAATATCAGCCAAAGGTCCCACAACATCACCCTTACATTTACTGGTATGACAATTCAGTTTTTTTACTTGATTCCTATGATATAGGATAGTAACTAATATTTTTTCCAGACTCCTGAAGAGAATGAGATCTGTGTAAGATATACCTGATTTTGTGTTTACATATATATCTACGAATGTGGGAAGGAGGGGGTGAGGAGAGAGATGTATGTCAGCCTTGTTGTAAAAAAATGCATTTAAATCCAAGAGCAATCTTTATGTTGTTGAGGCAGCATTGAAGGTCTCAGCATTCCTACAAATGTCATAAAAAGCTGATGTGCCAAATAAGGAGAGAAATTCAAATTATTTTCAGGTATTTTTCTGAAATCTCTTGCAGACTATAGCACAGCATCACCATTTCAGAATTGCAATCACCAAATTCTCTGTGAAAAAAGTGGAATTTCGATGCATTTCGGTTTAGTAGAGGAAAATTTAATAGCGACCATAAAGAAAAAGGGAGAGATGACGGCAAAGGACTTCATAAAATTCAAATCCTTTAAATTAAAGGAATTTTCTTAATAAAGCAAAATGTTTTCTTCCTTTGGCTTGATCTGGATGCTCTAATTAATTTATTCTAGCAAATCCCTTAGGAGGGCTGAAAGGCAGTAGTGCCTCAAGTCATTCTGTTGTGCTTTTCAAGGTGATCTACTTGTGGCTTGGAGCTTGTCTTCCATAGTGTCTCTGTACGTAGGAAGGTTTTTGTTCTTTGTATCTTGCAGGTGCTGCTCTTCCACGACCAGAGCTATGGTTTACACTATGAATACACAATCCCATTGGATCCTCTCCCTGAAAATCAGAGCTCTAAAGTACCAGAGCCCCTTTTCATGTGGACACATTCTACCTGGGAAGACTGTGATGCTGTATGTGGAGGAGGTAAAATAAAAGGAAAATGTACAAACACACAGAAACACACACACACACACAGACACACACATGAAAAACACATGAAAAACGACTATGTGCATACAATATGCATGTATATATGTAGTGCAAATGTGTGTGTACAATACACACCTATATATATAAGCACTGTATGTTTATATGTAATTAGGATTCTGATGGTCAATGTTGTATATTTAATACTAATATCTTCATTGTGGTTGGTATGTTTCCATACAATGTAGACATATGTCAGTCTTATGCTTTCTGACTGCATTAAAAATACTGTGATAGCTCTAGGATGAGATCAAAACTAAATATAAAAAGTAGCAAAAGATGGTAATGACAGAACAAAATCTAGACTAACAAGCAAATTCAGGACACAGTTGCCAAGAAGAAATACAAGTGCAAGGGCTAGAACAAGAATAGAAAGTGCATTCCTCTCTGCATTTGGAACTCCTGAAGATAAATGATCTGTAAGAGACATTTCAAACCACAGAAAAGCTGAATCCCAGTCTCAGATCAAATAAGTACAGTTAGTAACATGAGTTGAGAATGATCCAAAAACATATGGAACAAATATTGCGACAGCAGATATTAGTATACTGATATGATATTTTTCCTGAGTTTATTAAACATAAAAAAGTGATTTTGGAAGAACAAAATATGATTCTGAAAACAAATATTGGAATATGAGCAGTATTGATGTAACGAAAGTCTTTCAAACTGTTTTCTAGAAGATGTTATTTAAAACGATACTTACTTACACTTAAAACCACTTCAGATAGGGTTTTTTTTTCAAATAAATGCCATGTACAGTGATGTGTTTATACTTTGTGCAGTTAGTCAGTGGGTAAATTTTGATAGCTGTCTTTCATGCCGACAGCTTTGACGGTCGTGGTTGCTCTCATCAACAGTTCTGAAAACTGCCATGCACCTTGTGATTGAATAGGAAAGCCTGGAAATGCTTTTCCTTCTCATAACATCAGCATAAAGAACACAGTGTTCTAGCTCCTCTGACTGTGTGAACAATCCTGGTGTCTTGAAAGATTGCTGTAGTTTCCATAAACATGCTTTTTGTGGTTTGGTAGGAAAGCTTCTTCCCTAGAAAGTATTTTGTTCATGGTGCTAGTAGCATCCTCTGATTCTTAATAGTGCATCCCAGTTTACTTGTGAATTCACAGTTTTTACAGTTTCCTGATGTATTTTTAGAATAATTTTAATGCTACTACAATCTGTCATTATTGCCCCAGATATTTCTAAATATTTCTATCATCTGCAGAAATCTTAAAATGCAGTATGTCAGTAATTTATTCTATATTAATGCTTAAATAAATATTTAAATGTTTTACTCTAATGTTTATAATTCTTTTTTGTGTTGTAACTGGTCTTCATTTTATGTTATTGTATAAAATAGCTGAATTATTACAAAGTTCCCTAGAAGGTAAATATTCTGAAATACTACTGAAATATTTTTCTTACTTTGGACAAAACTATTTTCACTTTTCTTTTACTTTCTGGCTTAAATATCATGCAGTAATGAAATCAAAATACCAGTTTTTACCCTCTTTAAGTATTTTTTATTAAAATTTAACATCAATATTTTGATTAATCTGAATAAATAATAATACAATTATCAATAGTTTTGCTTAATTGCTCAAAGCATGTGTGAGGATAAAACTATTGATGAGGACATGTGGTTTTGTGTATATTTGCACATGTAACTGGTCTGTGACCTCCTGTGTTGCAGAAAAGCTTTCTTTGCATGGGAGAGAATATGAATACATAGATGTATATATAAGTGCAGAAAGAACTGTCAAACATTTCAAACCCTGTGATATGATAGATTAGTTGCATGTGCTCTCACGTACACAAGCCCTATGTAAAAATGTCAGCAGCGGTCATGCACACAGTGTGCATTTATAACATAACTGCTTCATCCACGGGCTCATTTTTCACCTCTGGTGAATGTTCATGCTTAAGCCTGCCCTGCTCCCACACAGCCCCTTTGCCAGTAAACTTCCAGACAGAGTAAAAGTAACTACAAGAAAAAATGGTTCTAACTGAAATCCTGAATTCAAGGGCTGCTAGTTTTCTAAAATAAAGGCTCTAGTCTAATTGCAAGTTACTGCTTGTGATCAGTATTACATTAAATTATAATTTCTAATGTTTCCATGTTCAAGAGGCACCAGGCTCCAGGCCACCTTCTGGACAAGGACTCTGTACACAGCATGCACTCGATCTCTGCAGCAGTACCCCGCTTCCTAAATGATTTTCTGACCCTGCAGATCAGGTCATCTGGCCTCTTTAGTTCATGGGAAATAGTGCAGGCTCCCAGCTGAAGGACCCATGTGCTGATTGCCTTTATCTGAATGCCAGCCACAATTTGTCCTTTCTTTCCTCATATTTGTAGTTTTCTTCAAGCATTGCTCAGTGATGGAGTTGCAGTGGTTGAGAAAGAAGATTATTCCAGTAAGAGTGGGAGTTTGGCCTATAACTAGTTGCAGGAGTAAAGCAGAAAGACTCTTGATGCTGGTGTGCAAAGGCTAAATTAGAAACTCACAATGTTCCCTACAAACTGTAGGATTTCTTTCAGATTCCCTGCTAGTTTTGAATTTCTTACACTGGTTTTTCAGTTCTTTTAGCCAAACTGTGTATGAAATAGCTGTATCTGTGTGCTTAACAATTTGCATATTCTGGATTTCCTCAAAACCCTGCTTCTTTTTTTTTCCAGGTGAAAGAAAGACAACAGTCTCTTGCACAAAGATTATGAACAAGAATATCAGTCTTGTTGACAACAAGAAGTGCAAATATTTAACAAAACCTGAACCACAGATCCGCAAGTGCAACGAGCAACCCTGCCAGACAAGGTAATAGTGATTTGGTTAAATTGAACTATAATATCTAGATGTAAAAGCAGTGGACTACTTCTCGCAATGAATGGGCAGTAAATACATTCATTCAAAATATTATAATGCAAAGAGTCCATAGGCACCATACCTGAATAAATTCTTATCCAGTAAAGCAGTTAATCCCTTTCCTCAGGAAGTATTCTCACAGACTGATCTGTGCTACAAAACTTTAATGCTCTTTATATAAAGACATATATGGGATTTAATCCCATATTCCTAATTAATGATATGTTTTAGTGGGATTTTTTTTTTTTTGAAGCAAAGCTTCGTGTTTTTAAAGCTCTGCATAAACTCTGGGTACCCTAAATAGTAAATAAATAAACAAATCCCTATTTATCACTTTTTTTTTATGTTAATGCAGCTTGAAGTGTAGCGAGCCTGCCCCTCACTCCAGTCTTTCCTCTCACCCCAGGAGAGGGAAGTCCTTGTATGTGGATCAACAAACAGACTGAGCTGGACTCTGGTGGTTGAGCATTGCAGGAGGCAGGAGGCAGCTCCGTGCGCAGCCTGTGCCAAGCAAATCCCACCCTCCACCCACTGGTGTTCCTGCAGCTGAGCTGGCAGCCTGCTCCTTGCCCTGGCTGACCAGGTCAGCACAGGGGCCCATTTCAGAGTCGTACCACTTGGCAGCTAAAAATTATTTGTTAAGGAGGTCCTCCAGAATTGCATGTACTTTTTAAAAGCAAATTAGAGGAAGTCCACACCTTTCAAGGGAGGGGAAAGCAGCTAGCAAGAGCTGGCTAGCATCCCCAGGAGTAAGCACTAGGATCAGTCTGCTGCAGTCATCTGGAGGACAGGTAGATGGCATTTTTAAACAAAATAATGCAAAATAAATTAAATGCAAATACTGTTGAAGAAAGTATGTAAAGTGAACGAGAAGGCATAGCTTTCTTGGAAAGGATGAGTACTGAAATTGATAAAATATGAAGTATGATACATTTTAAGTAAGACAAAACAACTGACATTTGGTCTTCCAAAAAATAGGGCATTACCCTTTGGGTGGATTATTTAAACTTCATTGTATGCATATTTGAGAAGACCTTTATTTTGTTTTATTAGCACCACTGTTCACTTAATGGATAGAAATGGAATAATCTGATCTTTTTCTGAGGCATTGTCTACCATAAATTTTCAGTATTCTGTGTTTTTTCCAGCTTATTAAGTGACAATTTTAAAACTTTGCTAATTGATACTCAGAGATGCTGTTCTGAGAAACATAGAAAGATTTACTAATCCAAATTTTTAAGCATTCTAAATGATGATTACAAAATTTTATTACTTTCAGGCAGAAATGTTACCAAAGCATATACACTTGCATAAATTCTTATTTGCTGTGGGCCTATGAAGAAATATCTTGAAGTGTATTTCATCATCTTGACAGGTCATGATTTGTAAATTATATATCTGGGCAGATAACAAAAAAACTCCTCAGTTAAATGTTTCATTTTTTTGCGACAAATGCATGACAGAAGATTGAAAAAAATGTTACTAAATATCGGTTTCCTAAAAACTTTCCTTGCAAACTAAGTCTCCTTGAAAACCTGAGTGTTTTCAGGAGACAGAACATCAGGGGCAGAGCTGTTTGATTTTTTTAAAGGCACATGGCCATAATCTGGATCTACAGAACATCTGGGGAAAATTATGTTCTAGAACAATTGCTCTCTAGGTATGTGGTCTGTGCCAAACTGCATCAGCCTTCCCTGTGATTGTGATTTAAGCCATGCAACCTGTTAGGCTTTACTCTGAAGAACATGAAGAATTTTGGGCTTTTGTCCTTTTTCGAGGGCAATGAGTCTTTCACACTTGAGTGATTCTTGCAACACGGTGTTTTCAAGGAATGCTGGGCTTTAGATGCTTGAGATAGATAGACATACAGAGGATAACAGGCAGGCTGATCAGGGATCTGTCATCTTTATGTATATATATATTGGAAATTTTCTAATTGGGATTATAATTAGAGGAAAGTAGTTTGAAAACATAGGAGTAGTGGTCTGGGGAAAGGTTAGGATTTCATTAATACCGTATGAAATTTAATATATGTTGGATTCATGAATACTCCATTAGCAAAATGATAGTAAAAGGAGGCTGAAAAGATGCAAGTGTGTCTTGGGTGTATACACTTAGAATAAGTGAATAAGATGTGAAGGCATTTCTTCCCTCCTGATTTTGTATAAGTACATTGCTTGTGTTTTTTTGCAGATGGATGATGACAGAATGGACACCATGTTCAAGGACATGTGGAAAAGGAACCCAGAACAGACAAGTAGCTTGCACACAGCAGCTCAGAAATGGGACCCTGATCAGAGCTAGGGAGAGGGATTGTCTGGGGCCAAAGCCTGCTTCTGCGCAGCGCTGTGAAGGCCAGGACTGCATGACAGTGTGGGAGGCAGGAGTCTGGTCTGAGGTGATGCATTTACTTATACTCCATATTCTCCAAATACTCCACAGTCGTTATTTGTGCTTTGGTATTTTTTGGAAACAAGGTTTTTTTCAGCATCAAGTGGCACAGCTCAGCCTAATAATTTTCATGGTCCTTGTGCAGTGCTTTGGCAAAGGGTTCAGGGGCTAGGAAAACCAGCTGTGTAGAGCTACTGCATCTTACCTAGTTAATGTTGTGCAGATCTCTTCTGGCCAGTTCTCAAGCACGTATAATCAAGTATGTCCTGTGTGCAGTAGTGGGTAACTTGGGGGAAATAGAATTAAGGCAGCACTTATCAGCTACAAGACCTTGGGTTCAGAGTGGAAACATCTGGGATGTACTTTTGTACCAAGGGATGTTGATCAGCAGATGAGTGATGCCATCCTGCTTCGGGGAGGCTTTGAGGGGAGCCTTTGGCAAAAAAAAGGACATCTTCTTCCCTTGCTCTTTCTTTTCTGCTCTTTTTCCAAACCAACAGCAATAGACAAATGAGCTTGTAAATAACACAATTTCAGATATGCTGCATCCTGAAGTATTGCTGTAAAATATAATCATTGTTCAAAAAGCTCTTTAAATGTGCTTGTCTATTTGGCTTACTTCATCTTTGATTTCTTCTAAAATTAACTGGAGGAAGAAGAGTATTATTCTCACTACCATCTGGACAAGATGAAAGGGTTATTTGGAACTTCTCCTTTCACTGAAAGAGTAAAGGCAATTCTGATTGCCTCCCATACTAGAAGCTGTGCCATGAATACCTCTGTGATCAAAATACGAATAGCAGCTTCTGAATGTGGGTGCAGTCCCTTCTTTCAATTGCTCTACTCAGCAGAACTCCTTGATCCCCAAGCAAGAAAGAGCTAACAAATAGGGAATGTTTTCAAAGATGAAAAGCACATGCTAAGGTAGAGATAGGAGATATAGGTAACACCAGTTTCTGGTGAGGTACACAGTTTTATGATGCAAGAGCTGGTTGTGAGAAGAAAGGCATCCATTTACAGTGATGAGTAAAAGCAATCAGAATCACAGATTGTTCATTCAGTTTGTTTTACTTGAGAGAGGAGAAATGAGAGAGCATGTTTTTGTTGGAAGCAAAAAATATTTTTTGAAGAGCGAGGTATTTCCCGTGGCCATTCCTACTATCACCATTATGTAGGAAGCTAGCCATTACTGCTTCCTGTGGTTATAATCAGCTTGGCACAGGAGAGTTTTGAACTGCAAGCAGTGGGATGATCAAAAGCAGTGATAATGTTTTGAGAAGGAAATGGCATCATTTTTGGCTATATAAGGGGGAATGGTGAAAAAACCCCATAGATTAGGACCTTCTAAGCAACTTGAAAAGAGCTTTCACATGCTGACTATATAGTGACTTCGAATTTTCATGTTCAGTCTGGATTCTTGCATCATTTTGGAATATTTACTTTTCCATTCTGCATTTTTTTCCTCCTCCCAAAAAAGGCTGTTGGACACCAACAGAGCTTTCCTCTGCTAGTAGATATCTCTGTTAGTACATATCTCTGTTAGCAATATATAAGTTGCTTCATATCTTATTCCTATCAATGTTATTTTGATTTTCTTTCATTATATTTCATTTCATTGGAAGAAGAAAGATTGCCTTATGTTTTTAGTGTAAAATTTTGCATTCATTTAATCATGACTTCTTGGATCATTTCTTATTCCAAATACTATTTTGTCCTTAAGTAATTAAGTAAGTATTAAGTATTAAGTAACTATTTTGTCCTTAAGTAAGTAATTTTTTATCTAATTTTAGGTAAAAATGAATCAATTATAATTTTGTCCCCTAAAGAATTTTTGTTCAGTTTTTCTTTTTTAATAAATCTAGTATTGATGCTATTGAAGGTTGGAAGTTAGGAGATCACTGAAGCTGTGAAATATTTATGCTGACCTGGCAGGAGTCATATAGAAGGGGATGAAATGGGGTAAGTGAATTTTGTAGAAATCTGGAAAACCATTTTTTCCAACAGTGCTCTGTGAAGTGTGGTAAGGGAGTACGGCATCGGACTGTGAGGTGCACCAATCCACGCAAGAAATGTGTTTTGTCCACAAGACCTAAAGAAGCAGAGGACTGTGAGGACTATTCCAAATGCTATGTCTGGAGAATGGGAGACTGGTCTAAGGTGAGTAATCCTTGATACTAGTACCTCCCAGCATCACACATTTTGCAAGTTGAGTTCTTAATAAGAATTACTCTTATCAAAAGTGTACAGATGTCCCAGCTGAAGGAACAATAAGGCTATAAACAAAAAAAACCTAAAGTGGTAGTCGCAGTGAGCCTACAGTATAAATAAAAATCAGGAATATAAAGTAAATGTGACATAAATCTAGAATATAATGCAAATTTGTATTATCTTATTGTGTCAGGCAGGCAAACAGCTTCAGAAACTGCAGCCAGCTCCAACCTTACCATTCACATGTTTTGTTAATTTTTGTTTGCATATTTTATTTGTGATTCCAGTAAAGTACACTCTCCAGTCTTATACACTAGCACCTTTAGCTTATTAAATTTCCACATAAACCATTTAGCATGTGGGAAGCATCTATTACTGTTTTTCTTTTATTATTTTTTTTATTATTATGGACTCTCAGCATAACTGTCATTACATTATTTCCTTGGCATATGTGTTCTGAGAGATGGATACGCATTGGCCAATCAGTAATAAACAATATTAGTTAGATCTGTGATTAGCCTTCAGTATCTGTTACAGTTTTGTAAAACCCAAAACATGCTGAAATTCTGAAATTGAACCTTGTCAAGGTTTTCTCTTGCTATATCACAGACCACACTTCAGCAGAAAGATTGTAATCTTTTTTTATTTCCTTTGTTTCTCTTCATAACTTTGCACACACTTTTACTTTCAGCACCTAACATTATTGCAGCATTTTTTAAACTTGCTTGTATGGAGAAGTATTTAATGTATTTTTAGTTGTCTTTCATGTGATGTAGGAGCTGGAAACAAGGACTAAAGCCAGCAGTGTATGGCTAGCCAGCCTTCCAAGAATTAGCTGCAAGTACTCTGTGAGTAACTAGCTACTTCAAAAGCACATAGTATAACCATTATTTTTTTTAAACAAAAGCAACTAGCTTTCAGTAGCAATATTACTTTTACAAGAAGATATGTTTGGCAATAATATTTAGTATTTCCATTTCTCTACTACATAACCTCAGTGGAAACCTGCCTCATTTAGCACTAGCACCAGTAGGAAGTAAACCGTGGAGAAGTGACCATCTGCTTTCTTAATTGATGCAACCATTCAAATTGGGGTTGCTGAGGCTATGTGGGTATGCTGAGACAGATACACTGTGTTCCCAGTGCCCTCTGGAATGAAGAACTTTATCCTCTCTGCGCCTTTCACAAACAACCTTGCCACAGATGAGTGTACAAAAACTTATATCGTCTTGTTTAAAATTTACTGGCAATTTGTATTTCCTGCTCTCCTTTTTGAGTCAAAGCTGTAATACTCTCACCCAAACTGCACTTTGAACTTTAAAATTAGGACACAAGGAATTATAGAATTGGCAAAATCTTTTGAACAGTTAACATACAGTTTGACTATGACTTGTGCAGCAGAGACTTTCCAAGATTTATACTAAAAAATAGATACCTTGATTTCTCTACAGGGACACAAGTTCAATTTAAAATATATTTGGATGTGAATTTCTTTTCTCTGTAAATCTTCTGTTCCATTGAAAGACTACATAGCAACATGAAATCATGGTCTACATGTTGATATGTCTGCAATGGTGAGAACAAATGAAAAGCTCGGGTAAATGTTAATCTTTGCTCTGTTTGTTTCTTATCCAATGGTTCAATGCAGCCTTCTGTGTTCAGTTTTTACTCTAGGATTGTTCTTGACATTGACAGAAGTCTGTTCCTTTGAGCAGAGCCAAGTTCCCTCTAGCTAATGCCAAGACTTGGCTTGAAAAATTTAGATGATGCTTCTCACACATTGAAACAAGAGGCCTAATATCTTTACTTGCTTTGCTGCTTCCTTTGAACTCCTAAGACAGAATTTTTAATCAAGCTTAAATTGCATTATTACTGAAAAGATAACATGATTAATAATTATGGAGCGCTGTAACACAGTTAGTTTGTTTTATTGGTATAGTCACGTAAAGATCAAATAGTTTTTGACCTCTGTGTTTTAACAATACCAAGATCAAATAAAATTTGACCAAAATTCCAAGTTCCAGTACATCAATTATGGAGATAGTAGTCCTTCTAAAACTCAGTCTAAAAGAAGTCTGTGCAACCCAGCTGTGTGCAATCTTTAACTCTGTAATGGTGTTTAAGTTAGTAGAGTGGGTCAATATGCTAAAACTTGCTGTTCATAACATCAATTAGGCTCTGTGCCACCTTTGTGAGGAATATAGGTATGATGAGAAAGGAAAGAATAAAAGCTCAAACTGAACTTCTGGAGCCAGCACCTGGCAGCATTGCCAGTGACATTGTATTTTCCCGGCATATGCCATCCATGGCATATCCTACCTAACAATGTGCGAGTTACCTTCAAATGAGGAATGCTTAGAGACCATAGCTATTCTAGCACCAGCTAGGGCAAGGTGTTAGCAACAGTGTCCCTTGCTAAGCTGCCCACTGGCTACCTATTTCAAAGCCATACAAGGACAGGATCATGCTCAGAGGCATTCATCAGCTAAGTATAAACAATTAGGCTGAGGAGAGGTGAAATTAAATTCATGTGAACGACATGTTTACACATCTGCAAAGCTTACAAAAGAACACATCATTGTAGAAGTCGTTCTCCAAAAACCACTTAAATTTCAGCAACATAGGGTGCTCAAAGGGCATGTCTACAGTACTTTGTGTAGGAAAATGTGTATATTTTTGTCTGCTACTATCACACTTTTCAGACCATTGTCAGAATAAATGAAGCATGAGAACCAGAATGAATTTTGGAACAAAGAATAATTTGGAAAGGGGATATTGAAAATGGTAATTTAAAACTTTGATATAATATTATATCATTCAGCAACAAAAAATAGGATCAAAGGTCTGGACAACAAACTAGAATTTAGAAGCAGCAATTTGTAAGATGAAGAGATATACAGTATATGTCTATAGGAGATCAGAGAAGATAATGTGGCATAAGTTGTAAAAAAGATTGGTAAAAGGATGCATTTTGTAGAAACTAAAGATGGAGCAGCAGCAAAATTTCTGAATATTATCTATGTGTTAGACCAGAGATGCTGAGGAGTCAAATATGACATCTGAGGTAGTGGTCCCAGCAGTGGGCATGCAGTTCCCTTTGTCTATAGCCTGAAGAAGCAAAAACATGAAGCAAAGGTTAATCTCCTACTATTTTTCCATTGAGTCTGGAAGGGCATCTGAGCCAACTGCTTAGTTTTTACAACAATGAATCCCAGAATTCACGTCCTGTTCCAAATTATTTAGTTCAGAGAGTATTTCAGTGCTCCCTAGAAAGTGTGTGTGTATGTGTGTGTGTAGTCAGAAGAAGTCAAGTCTCCAGTTGTTAGGGAGGCCGATTCACAGAGAGATCTCCTGAGGGGTACAGAATGCTGATGTCAGTGATAAGGATTGTTTGCCTTCTTCCCCAGTCAAACAACACATGTAAATGGAGAGAGGTAAATGCCCACAAACTTTTTTTACTAACTATTCAAGAGCACAGGATGTTCAGCCTTTATTTTGTGTGCTTAACACAGCATTTAAACAGACTCTAAATTTCCACAGCAAACAAACTCAACTGATCTCCTCCAATTAACAAAAAAAGGATGATATTAATGTTACAATTTTACTGACAAAGGAATTCACCTTGTTTTTTTTCCTCAGATCCCCATCCAAAATTATCAATCTCTTTTAGATTCTTGGAATGGAATAGTGCTGGCCATGAGTCAAAATTACACTATCAGTAGCAGTAGTGTAATATTGCACTATCAGTAGATATATGGACAAAGCAATTATGCAATGTGAAATAATAGAAGTTAATTATGTAATCAAGTAAACAACTTTCATATTGACTTAAATATAGTTAATTTGCAGCAAATGATGTATGTCTTTGTTTCAGAAATGAAGCATGATCAAATAATGTGGAAGATAATGTAGGGAAATGGCATTGGGAGATTTTATGCGTTTCTAACCAGTCCTATAATATTAACAATATTAACATCTTTTGATTCATATAAAGGGTTTTTTAGATCAATATACTGCAGAATTTTGGCTGGAATAAATATAATGACATGTCAGTTTCCTGAAAAACAGAATGAGACCACCTTTCATAACAGAAGAAACCACTAATAAGACTGGAAATGATTTTAAAAGTAGAGATCACCAATTTTGCACACAGAGAAAATCACTTGTAAATGGGAAATTCTAGTACCTGTTTCACACTTAGATCTACTAAGATATCTTTGTTGGTTTTCTGCTTCAAGCATCTTTAGTGTAAGAAGTTTGGGGGAATCAAAATGTAATTACAAGCGCTGTCTCTCAAGTTGCAGTATCTGTAAGTGTGGTTATATTAGAAAACAATTAAGTTTTGGTACATCTTAATAGTTCCCATCAGGACTGAACCTTCCTAGGTTCAGAGGAAAACAAAGCACAAATGAACAAGAACAAAATAAGAGAACAGCTCCTGGTGAAAGATGCTTGCTGCCTTACTTGATAAGTGACATGGTAGTGGGAGAACTATGTAATCAAATAAATAATGAAAATAAAAAGAAAGAAAGAAAGAAATTTAAATCCACCTCATAGTACATACTCTGTTTTTCCTTATGTGTCCTAGGAGAGGGTCTTAAGCAGAAGTTACCACCACTATACATTTCCTTTTATATTTCAATCAAGGGTGAGCTAGTTTGTTCCCAAAATGACCTCAGCATGGATTACAAAAGATGGTATAGTGCAGAAAGAAGGGTGCATGTGCAGAAAACCAACCCTCATAGCTAGAAGAGGATGCCTGGAAGATGGCAGCGTGTAGTGCAGGCAAATGCAGACCCGTGTTTAAATGTGTCTGTACAACCACAGAATTGCCACACAATGTACAATGTGCTCACCTGAAGGAACAGTGTGGGAAAGAAGGAGATTCACTTACACAGCCACTGTTGGGGGGACACTATTGTGTCTCTGACACTGCCGGACAGAGAAAGAAAAGGGTAACACTGATGCATTCAGCAACTGAACAAGTTGTTTTGGACTCTGAAGATTTTAAAAAGTGGTTCCAGGGAAGCAGGTTGAGATGTCTTCTGTAGAGACACAAACCTGTAGTGAAAAGATTGACTTCTGAGTCACCTTCATAAACCTGAACAGTTAGAGGAAGTGTAGGAAATTCCAAACTAAATGAGATCTGAAATATCCCTGAAAAAGCTAGGGTTTTTTACTCCCTGATAGCAGAAGTAAAATGATAAAAATGCTCCTAAAATGGATGATTGATAACATTATAAATAAGCTTTGTTTTTGTTTACTTATGCCCAGCAGTATTTCAGAATGGAATATTGTTGCTATTAGTATGCAGCCATTGACTTCGAATCTTTAGGCAGCTCTATAAATTTTCTGCATGCTGATTCCTGCCAAATATTCTATGGTTCTACCAACAGACTGAAACTTTTTCTATCAGCAAAACAGTGGAGCTGATCTCTCTTGTACCAGAAGCTGGCACTCTTAGAAATTGATAAGTATGATTGACTGGGTGTAGTGATTCCTTGGAAGGCCAGGTGAAGGAGAAAATCTGTGTCATGCACCACATATAATATTCCACAAATGCGGAAGTTAGGGAGAATAGCATTCGCAGCTTTTCATCACCTTATTTACTGCTAATGTCTTCCAAGTCATTGTAGTACAGTCTATACCGAAGCAGGTACAAATTTCCAGACTTTTTTGCTTTTGAGTTTTATAGTGCTAGGCCATACATTACTGCTGCAGGGGATTTACATATGCATGCATATGCATATAGCAAGATTGAAGGAAGCCATTCTTAGGAAAAGCTGAAGAGAAGTCCTTTATATTCTATGACTTTCCTAGAAATGCCAGCCAGGTTTTTTTTGAGGACACTGGGATCTTTGAACAGTGGATCTTCTGGAAGGCTGATGTGTATTTTCAGCTGATAAATAAATGGTCTGGTGCTCAGACTTGGTGAATTAGACATTCTTTTGCCTGGTGTATCTCCATATCTAAGGCCATCTCTCTCTTTCTAATTTTTTCCTCAGTATCTCTGACTGTCATCTGCAAAGGCATAACTCTTACAGCTGATTCACTTGGGTTCTGTTAAAATTTATGTAATCTATTTTTTCTTGTGGGATCTAGCTTATTTTTGTTGGATTTTTTTATTATTTCATGTTGCTGTTATCCTGTATTTCATGCAGCTAAATAACATACTGCATCTTGTATTTATTCTTGTGATAAACTTGTTATTCTATGAAATTCTTATTTTATCTGAAAATATTTATTGTTTGGTTTTCATTATTTTGTTTTACTCTATGGGGTTGTCACTTTTTTGCTGTTTTCTGATAGTTTATAATAAGGCAAAAGATGAAAATAGTTTAAAAATGTAAGAGATAACTGAGTCTTAAAAAATTCTTTTGAAATAATTGTTTCAGGGGCTGTCTTGAGCACAGCAACCATGAAACAATAGTGTTTTCAGTTTTCAAAGCAGTAAGGAGAGGGGGCAACAGAACTACCACATTGTACTTCCAGAGGACAGACTTTGGCCTGTTTAGAAGACTGATTGACTGAATCCTTTGAGATGCAGTCCTGAATGACACACAGGTCCAGAAAGGCTAGTCATTCTTCAAGAAAGAAATCTTAAAGTTGCAAGAGTTGCCTGTCCCCTTGTGCTGAAAGATGAGCTTACTCCCTTGCTTGAACAGAGCGCTTTGGTTGTAACTTGGGTAGAAAAAAAGGGTTTATGCCTTTATTTGCCCCCTTTGGAAGAAGGGGCAGATAATTTGGGAGCTCTACAAGGATGTTGTGAGGTTATGCAGGAAGAAAATTAGAAGGGTCAAGGCCCAGCTAAAATTTAATCATCCTACTGCCATAAAAGACAACAAAAAATGCATCATGTCCAACAGAAAAGGAGGGCTAAGGAGAATCTCCATCCTTTATTGGATGCAAAAGAAAACATAGTGACAAAGGATGAATAAAAAGCTGAAGTGCTTTGTATGTTCTTTACCTCAATCTTTAGTATTAGAGCAGTTGTTCTGCAGGTGCCCAGCCCCCTGAGCTGAAAGACAGGGATGGGAAATAAAATCAAGCCCTCATAATGGAAAGGAAAAATGGTCCTTGTCTATCACTTAGAAACAGACAGCTCTGTGAAGGTGGCTGGGATCCACATGAGTATATTGAGGAAGCTGGAAGAAGGATCCCGGGAACTACAGGCCTGTCAGCTTGACCTCAGGGCTGGGGAAGGTCAGGAGCTGGTCATCCTGAACGACATCATATGGCATTTGCTGAACCTGCCTGGTCAGGCCCAGTCAGCATATGGGTTTATGAAAGGCAGTCCTTGACTAACCTGATCTCCTTCTAAGACAGGGTTATCCACCTAGTGGATGATGAAGAAGCTGTGAATGTTGTTTACCTGGGCCTAAGCCTTTGACATTGTCTCCCACAGCATTCTCCTGGAAAAGCTGGCAGTCCATCGCTCAGACAGGTGCTCTCCTTGCTGAGTTAACAACTATCCGTATGGCTGGACCCAGAGAGGAGTGGTGAATGCAGTTACATCCAGTTGGCAATTGGCCACTAAGAGGTGCTCACTGGGGCTTAATGTTGGGCCAGTCCTGTTTGACATCTTTATTGGTGATTTGGGCAGGGAGATCAAGTGCACCCGCAGTAAGTTCACAGACAGCACAGACAGCATCCTGGCCTGTGGCAGCAATAGTGTGGCCAGCAGGGCTGGGGCGGTGATTGTCCCTCTGTACTTGGCAGTGGTGAGGCTGTTGAGGTTTGAGCCCTTCACTGTAAGAAAGATATTGAAGTGTTGGAGTATGTCTAGAGAAGGGCAACAGAGGTGAAGGGTCTGAGTACAAGTCCTTTGAAAGGTGGCTGAGGGAGCTGGGGCTGTTTGGCTTGGAGGAAAGGAGGCACAGGGTAGACCTTTTCTCCCTCTACAACTCCCTCTGCGTTTGTAGTGAGGTGAATTTGGTTGCCTCTCCCAGGTAACAAGTGAGGGAATGAGAAGAAATGGTGTCAAGATGAGCCAGCAGAGGTTCAGATTGGATATTAGGGAAAAGTTCCTCAGCAAAAGGGTTATCAAGCATTAGAACAGGCTGCCCAGGCAAATAGTGGAGTTGCCATGTAGTTGAATTACTTAGGGACATGGTTTAGTAGTGAACTTGGCAGTGCTGAGTTAATGGTTTGCCTCAATGATCTTAAAGACCTTTTCCAGTTTAACTGATTCTATGATTTTGTTCTTGTATTTCAGCTAAATAAAAGTCCTAGGAGTTCAGTTTCCTTGTAAACTCATAGGTTTTTTTATGTTTTGGTTTTTTAATATCTTTCATAGCCATAGATCTGCTATTTCAGATCTTCATTATTTAAAATATGGTAGATAGAGTGATTGGAAGTAAAGTCATTATCAGAAAAGAACTCTTTCATTTATTCAACCTACTGGAAAAACTTTAAAATGGTACATAATGTGATGATATTTAAAGGACAGTGCTTAATTCTATGTTGAACAGAAGAACTTTTTGACATATGTTTCTTTGATTTCTGAAAAGTAAATAGATAAAATAGAAATTTTTAAAACAAAGGATTTTCTTGGAGGTTTCATTTCCCCTGATTTGTAATTTCATTTGTGTCCTTAGTGGGTTTTGTGACATGTCTTTTCATTAGAAATACTGTAATCCTTTAATTATTTCTTTGTTCTGTTCTAATGCTTTTCGGTGCAAGATATTCAACTGAGCATCAGGCTAGCATTGTCGTGTATGGTAATATAATTATATAGTCAAAGGCTAATATTTTGAGTTAATTTTGAGAATTTGTTTTCATCATTCCAGAATAGCATACTCAACTAATTTAATCAGAAGGATAAAGGTAATTATGTCATGAAATCTAACTGTTTCCCAATTCTTGTTTGGATGTGTGATAGTCCTAATGAATGGACGGTCATCTCCTGCCAAAATACCAGGCAATGATATCTCAGATATGAAAGTTTGAAATGTAATAATGTCTTGCTCATTGCTAAGCACTAGTGGCAGTAATATATCCATGTGTGAGTCAGCACAGGCAGGCATATGGGACAACCATAAATCCACAGCTAAAATTTATTTCTGCTTCCTTGCTAACAGAGGATCCCTGCAGCAGTGCCCAGGCAGAGGTGCACAAACAAGGCTGAAATTTGTAAAATCTACCAGTATTATGATGTCAAATATTATTTAGCAGTGTGTTTAAAGTCCTAAATAAGAATAAATAACTATTTCAGGTGTACGTAAATTGCCTTTTAACTTGAATATGTTTTTATTATATATAGATTTATAGAAAGTATAACTACAAAATTTAAAATGGTGAGTACATACATCTGGAGCACATAGAGGAACTTGGCTTTCTAGATCTGTTACAGTATTACAGGATTTGTCCGTGCTTTGATATAGGTCATTAATGATGAGAGAAAAACGCTGATACCTTCTCTGATACCAGGGAGAAATGTTAGGCTGTAATTGAGTCTCAGGTTTTTTATGGATTTGGACTCCAGGTTGTCTCTAATAGAACAAACTTGCGTCATTGGAATAATCCCAGTTTTTAAGCTGTTAAATGGATGATTGTGTTTCATTAAGAAAGAAATGTGTTTCACCCAAGAAAGAAATTGGGCAATGGAACCTGGGTTTCACATGGAGACAAAGAATTTTCCACTTCCAAGCTGAGTCCGGAGAGCCCATTCAGATTTAAGCCTATCCAACCCCACTATTGATTCACAGTAGTTAGGCAGTGAAGAAAAGATACATACATACTGACCTAGAAAAACTAAATTTCTTTTTGTAATCAGCTCCTGAACTTTCTGTTGCTTCTTGCCTTGATACCAAAGGCAGTTTTGCCTCCTCTGCCAAACAACAAGATTGTTCTGCATGGGGCCTTAAAAAGGATTCAGGAAAAAAAAAAAAAAAAAAAAGAGAAAAGAAAGGTTCAAATTCTTGAGATGAGGTGATGAGGATTTCCTCCATGGGAACCCTGTCTCTAGGGTTATCAAGGGAACTGGAGTTCTGTCTGTCTTAATTTAAAATCTTATCTGTTTTTGAATCTTATGTCTTCTTACCCTAGAAAGAAGAGCTATAAAGAAAAAAATGTAGGGGCAGTGGGCAGAAGAAGGAGAAAAAGAAGGCTATAAAATAAATAGGCTCAACTCAAACTTGCTAAACTTAGAATAGACCAACAGCAGATACATTTTAGCTAAACTTAGCACAAGTTCTGAATTTTAAATTTGGCATACTGAGGTGTTGGGTGTGTCAGAAATGAGAGGCAGAACGACTTTCCTGGAAATGATGCATGTGAGAACTCAGACTCCATCTTATGCTTGTATCCGTCAATCCCTCTTTTTGCTACACTATTCAGAAATGCCTTTGTAACAAAAAAAAAAAAAGTTTAAATAAACTTCAGATTATTTGCTTGATTTAGGTAATCTTTAGTAATATTGCCAAACTTAGTATGAAGCCTTTGTTGAAAAAAAAATGCACCACATTATCTACTACCTCCCTTCAAATAGCAGGCTTCATAAAAGATAAAGCAGAAGATTTTGCAAGCGGGTTAGCAAATATGAATCCTGCTGCTAAAGTCTGATTGCTTGCTATTCTTGTTTCACACTCACTTCATGAAAAGGTTGAAACTGCTTAAAGCTGGAACTGATGAACCTATACATAAATGATTAGGAATGCTCTGCTAATAATTTCCAGTAAAACTCATCACTGAGTTTCCTTAGAGGCACGTCAGCCTGCTTTGAATGCTACTTAGACTTGTAAAACCTTTTACTGAGCAGTCCACCTATTCTCAAAAATAAATTGTCCAAGTCAGTTCTGTTAATACTGTCACAGATTGGCTTTTTCATTGTGGATTGTATCAGCCTCTTCAGTGATTGCCTGTTGTCTTGGCAGAAAGACACAGTTTGACCGTTACTGTCTGCCAGTGACAATTTTTCCCTTAATTTAGGAATTCCTACTTCTCATGAAGGCCAGCTGGAAGCAGCTAACATATTACAGCAACTTCCTCAGCTGTTGGCCTTGGGAATATGTATTCTCTCCAGAATATATATCTTTGGCAGGGAACAGAAAGAAGGAATCTTGGGTAGCGGGTGTGCATGCCAAGTGTAAGAATTGTTATATTTAACACCTAGATTTCTGTCCTTGAAATTATATCTAAAAGAAGTTCAAAAGTTGGACCAAATTCAAACAGGGTGGTAAGATTTTTTTTCAAGAAAAGAAGAATTTTTAAAAAATAGCTGTTACCTATCTTTACACAGGAATTTTTTGTAATCTTTAACAAGAATGTTTTACATGTCTTGCTGCTTGAATGGTTTTACAGTACCTTTAGGACTGTGTCCAAGATGCACAGATTAACAGCCACATAAAAAACCCCTCTGGCTGTGTACTAGAACATTTAGTCTAAACCTACAAATATGGTTCTCTACAGGAATTTTTTGCTAATCAGCTGCATGGCCTCAAATTGTAGGTCATGTGAATAGTGAGGAGTAAAATGTAATTAACCTCCACAAAAATAAAGTATTGCATGTGCAAGACTGACATGTGGGGAGATAGAGTGGGTAGGAAGAAGAACTATAGAAATGTATTCTTCATTCACTAATAATAGAAGCTGCAGGTTTAAATTAACCTGAACCTGCTGAATTAATGAAAATGCTATATATTGGTTGGGAGTGGGCATTTTCTGCAAATCATATATATAAATATATATATACACATACAAACATACAAAAAATACAAGCAATTTTGACAGTTAAATTTATTTCTTATTACATTCACTGATTAATGTGTAAAAGTGAAAATATTTTTTATTTCTTTGAAATTAAAAACTTTGTTAGAGTTTTAAACCTTTAAAGTCCAGAAATATACAGAACCTATACAGCTTCAACTGCGTACCATAAGCACTACCTAAAATGTGACAGCTGCATATGCAGTGAAAGGTATTTACCTCAGATTGAATATTTGCAGTGGGAGAAATCCAAAGGTGAAGCAAGTTTGGGAGGCAGTTTTGGAAGAGTCTGCTTCAGCTTGAATGTACACATGTATATACAGTAAAATGAGCGTCAAAATGAGGGTCAGAGATGTTGCTCTGAAGGGGCATCTAACTGACCTGCAGAAGTTGAGTTGTCTCCTAGTGAAGTCAGAACAAGTCTGTATCTTTTCAGGATAAAGAAGAAAAATACAAGTTACTTTTATTCTCTAATATTCAGTGTCTGCTCTCAGTTAAAGCAGCAGTTGGCTGATGTGTTTGTAAGACAAACTCACAGTTAAGACATGGACATCATGAACACAGAAACTTCACTTGTTTGTCTGTGTGGCTAGCAAGTACACTGCTAAATGCCTGATGCTTTCCCTATTTCATACTATTTTAAATATAAGCTAATAGCTAATATGACCTTTTATGGTAAATAGACTTTTTTTCTGTCTTCCAGTCAATGGAATTCATAATTTCCAAGTCAGACACCACCGCTACTCCTGCTACTGTCATGTGAATGTAGAAGAGCACAGCATGCTTATCAGATCCCTCACTGATTTTAAAACCCGGGGTGTTTGGGAAAATCTTACTTTACTTGCATGTTGACTAGGTTGGATTTAAAAGTTTTGGATTGCAAATCGCTGGGGTAGCCCTGCTTTTTCTCAATATTCCACTAGCATCTTACAAGACTTAATAAGTTCCCAGTTTTAAAAAAATAAAAATAAATGCACTGTTAAAATTTAGTACATTTCTGTGAAAATAAAAGAGCATAGATCACAAATTTCTCTATTTCTTGCTTTGCCACGTATTTCTTAGATGAACTCAAACATTTCATTTAATCATCCTTTGATGTCAGTTTCTAAAATTGTGATTTTAATAAGTAGGTCAAGCAAGACTAACTGTTTGCAAGCATCTCGGGACGGAAAACTACATCTCACCAAGGCCAGTGCAGGCTCAGTTATTTAAAAGATATTAATTCACCAGTTGAGATTTTAATGCCAAAATCTTGCCAGATTCTGCATAGAAATTCAGACTTAAACACTGATTAGCTGAGAGATTTGTCTGTTTGTTGCTTGTTGTGTCAGTTGCAGTCACAACAAACTTCCAAGCCAGAGCTCATTTGCTGTAGAGAAGATCTGCTGCTGCCAGAGCACTCTTTACAAAGTCACCTACCCACGTGAATTGTTTGGCATTTCCAATTAACAGATAAACCATTGGAACGCATTTTGTTAGTAAAAGAGTAGTGTTTTTCAAATCCCATTCTCCCCTCCAGTATTCCATGTGGCTGGATTGCATCTACTCACTCTAGGATGACCTAAGGGCAGAGAAAATATTTTTTGTGATCTTATGTACCACATCAACCAGCCCATATCCTCCTCCTCTGCAGCTGACACAAATTCACACAAACTCTAACTTTGGTTGATAAACATACTCTAACTTTGGTTGATAAACATACTAATCTTTGAAGGAAAAAAATGTAATGCTGTGTGTAATATTACTCTAAATTAAGATCACCATGATAACATTTAAAGATTATCTTTCCTTATTAGAGATCTTCAACATATTGGCTTCATTATACCACCTTCGTTGTCCTTTTACTCTCACATTTGTTTTCTCTTTGTAGTCTTAGTTTTGTTTTTCTTTACACCTTTTTTAATTTTGCTTTTCCATTGTCTCAATTTTAATTTGATTAAAATATTCCAAAAATAAATATCGCTGAAACTATGATGAGAGGAATTTAAGGAGTGGTCAGAATTTGGGCAAAATTAAAATCTGTGTTCCGTCTGCTATTGGGGATAAAATTTGTGCCAGTGTGTATATGTGGTTTTACATGTTGACCACGTGCATAATGTTGGCTGTTATAGGGACTCAAATTATTTTTAGCTGCACAGAGAAAAGGCAGAAAATTCAAGAAGGGGAGTTCTGTTGGGAGACTTTTCTCATGCAATTTTACAGCAGTATACTAGATTTGCTAGCGTACTTTGAAAATAAATCAGTACTAACTGATTTCCCTTCTGTAAACCATATATTTGTTCATGTGTTAAACTGTGGTTGATACTGAATAGACAACTGTGTATTCATAATTTAATGTCTTTACATGCCTTGATTCATGGAGACTGTAACTGTTTAACTCAGCAAGATACAGTTCTGTATTGGCTCACTGAGAACAGGAGCAAAATCAAGTCCATTTGCTGCCTCTATAAAATGCCACTGTTTGATTTCATGTGGTTACAAGTTCAGTCCCTTGTGAAAACATCCTAGTGTATATCCTAGTCTTTCGTACCTCTGTTGGAGTCTTATGAGTCCAAAAGACAGGCTTCTCCTATCTCTTGATGTACATATCTATTTTCCATTAAGCACATGTAAATCTTTCTTCCGGATAAGTGTTTAAATTGTCACTTAAACGCACATAGGTATGCAAACCAACAAGTAAAAACTTGTTTAGTGTTTCATATAGTCAAAGTTTATTCATCCTTTGAAGAAACCTACACTTCTCCATCTTGAGACAGGATGGCTGGGAAATATTTTTCGTTATAGCACCTTCTTCTTGTCTTTCTTATTTCCATTTTTTTTTTCAGCTGCTTTTTGAAGCCTCTCAAGGAAATATATTTTGAATATTTATGTAATAAAAATTATTTAGAAAAACATTTTCAGCATTGTAGCCTGAGCTCTTACATTATTCATTGCAAGAAACTGATTAGTATTTGAAGATGTTCTATACAGAAAATTTCTGTAAAACTTGAAATTTCTGGGTACTTGAGTTACCATTAGAGAAACCATTGAGAAACCATTAAAGGCTAGGATAAAATTCCAGTATGTAATTTTTAAAAGATTTGTAGTGAAATCAATACCATGTGAGTCAAATGGACAGAAGAGTAATTAATGTCCTATGAAATTTTGTTCACAAAAAGTCAGAAAAGGCGAAAGCATATTTTGGTTTAGTTTTTTATGTTTGTTTGTTTGGAATAGGTTTTGTAAGCATCTGTGCAGCCCTGTCCAAGTTTTTACTCTAATATATTATGTTACTGTGATAGAATTAAAATTTTACCATTGTTAAAGAGCTCAGTTGTTTTATTTTCTTACCTCATTCTCTGTGGGAACAAGATGTCAAAATTAATTAAAGGCCAGGCATCATGTCTCACTCTGTGTGTTCTATTTGTGAGACACGTGAAAACATGAAGATGTGGTACAAAGACAGGAGGCATAAACTATGCTCAGCAGAAAGAACACTTATGCTGTGGTTAATTAACTAGCTTTATTAAAAATTCTTCTCCCTGTGAATGGTTTTACCATCACTTTAACCTCTAATAAGAGTAAATTTGTATGTAGATACAAGACAGTAATATTTGCTTCCTCCAGGCACATTGCTGTTTTTGAGTTTCATCACAGGCTCTACAAAATAAACTTGGACAGCAATAGGATGCTGAAGTGAGTCCTTCAATTAGTACTGTTAATTAATATGTGCTTTTAAAATGGATTTTCATTTAGCTAATGGAATACAATTCAGGAATCTTGGAATGCTGACATCTGAAGAAGCAGCCACTCACTTCACGTGGACTGGCATTTCATTTCATTTCTGGCTAAAATACCTTTCCAATGAATGTGTCTCCTGTGTGTTCCAGTGCTCTGTCACCTGTGGCAAAGGAATGCAGTCTCGAGTCATCCAGTGCATGCACAAGATCACGGGAAGGCATGGCAATGAATGCTTTTCTTCAGAAAAGCCTGCAGCCTACAGACCCTGTCATCTCCATCCCTGCAATGAGAAAATTAATGTTAATACAATAACATCACCCAGGTTAGGTAAGCAGTCAAAGATGACAAATCTCTTCTCAGATCTTTCTCTCCACACAGTTAACGATGATCCCAGTTTAGAAACAGAAGTCAGGAAATATTCAGGAGATTTAAATTCTACACAGAGACTGATCTTCCTTCAGGTTTTGAATGTGTACATCAGAGACTGTAACTAAGAATGGTGAAAGGTTTTGTTATCCATGGAAGGACCTTATTATGAGCCTCTGATATTAAGGGAACAAAATGTCCCCTATGAAAATATATTTATATTAGAGACACTCTAAACATATGTGCTTTTATACATATATATATGTATATATTCAATATATATATATTATTTATATATTTACCCCATTTTATCAAATCTTTCTAAAGTAAGAAAATACCTTCTTTTCTGTTGAAAAATGTTGTGTCACAGAGTCAAGTGAATCAGAGTCACACAAAAAATACAGTGTACAATTAAAATTTGACTTATTGGGAAGTGATAAAAAAAGGGCTATGTTGTCACACGAAATCACAGAAAAACTAGGTTGGAAGAGACCTTCAAGATGATCAAGTTGATCAAGATGATCAACCCATGCCCTAAATACCGTAACTAAACCATGGCACCAAGTGCCATATTCAGTCTTTTTTTGAACACATCCTGGGATGGTCATTCTACCACCTCCCCAGGCAGGCCATTCCAGTAATTTATCACTCTTTCTGTACAAAATTTCTTCCTAATAGCCAACCTATATTTCCCTTGGTGCAGCTTGAGACTCTGTCCTCTGGTTCTGTCAGCTGCTGCCTGGAGAAAGAGACCAACCCCCACCTGACCACAGCCACCTTTCAGGGAGTTGTAGAGAGTTATAAGGTCACCCCGAGTCTCCTTTTCTCCAGGCTGAACACCCCCAGCCCCCTCAGCCATTCCTCACAGGCCTTGTGTTCCCAGCCCCTCACCAGCCTCGTTGCCTCCTCTGGACACGCTCAAGTGTCTCAAGGTCCTTCCCAAACTGAGGGCCCAGAGCTGGACACAGCACTCGAGGTGAGGCCTCACCAGTGCCAGTACAGGGGCAGAATGACCTCCCTGCTCCTGCTGGCCACACTGTCCTCATGGCATGGATTATTTAGGACTGATCCTAGTAATCTACAAGTCAATGTCATCCAGCATGGAGTCAGAATCCAATCCAGTAGAAACCTTAACATCTCTGAAATACATAATGCAATGCTTCTCTTCAATATACTGATAATTTTGGCCTCCAGTTCCATTCATATCACGCAGTAGAGAATTGGGGGGTAGGGCTAGTGAAAGCTGATGGGGATTGTGCCACCAGCACTTTTACAAATTTATATTCTTTTAGCAGAGATTAACTCAAATCTGAGATTGAGTTCTTTATTCAGTGTTTGTGATGTGTTTTGGACAATATCTTGTTCTTGAACCCTGTTTGTCACTGGGTTCCCATTTTAATTCCATGTATGTACTACGTACTACATGTGCAAGTACTTGATATATGTAACTAAATGTGAAGAGTTCCAACTTCAGTAACACAGTCCTTCTGTGATAAACTGTGTAAGGAGGCTTTCATAAGTGAAGCAAGGCAGAAAGATGAGCTCCACTTAGTCATGAGAAGGTAGTTGCATGACATTAAACTAATTAAGTTTGATGCAACTTAATCCGATGTGTAAATAAAGCTGGCCTTAAAATTTTTTGATATTGAATATATTAACAATAGGATGACAAGGGGAATTCCTTCTTTTGTTAAATATCTACATCTATGACCCTTTCTCTTCCCCAGACACACTTCTTATGTTCTTGTCTCTTTTGGTATGTGATTCTTCCCTAGTAAAGGCAACAGTACTGTATATTTGATTTTGCTGTTGTTGTTTCACTTTTTTTTCAGCTGCTTTGACCTTCAAATGCCTAGGAGACCAGTGGCCTGTGTACTGCAGAGTGATAAGAGAGAAGAACCTCTGTCAAGACATGAGGTGGTATCAGCGGTGCTGTGAGACATGCAGGGACTTTTATGCGCAAAAAATGCAACAAAAGAGCTGACCTCTGTCAGTCTGGCTGGCTCTCAGCTCTTTGCGATCTAATTATTTATAAACACACACACACACACCCACACAGGCTTTTTCAGACCAAATATTATCAGATGGCATATAATTTAATCAAATTAATTTATTTTTGCCTGCCAGTCATCCTTAATGGTTTTGGTTAAACACCCAACATGTTTTATCTTCTGACATTTTCATAATTAATTTTTATATGAACACTTTTGGATACATTTATCAGAATTTTTAAAAAATAGTAACTAGTATTTTAAATGTTTATTTTCAGTAAGATCATCTGTTGCAAAAAAAAGGTCATGCTATCTTGAATTTATTTTAATTTAGCTGAATAGTTTTGCTGTATATGGAAATAAAGTTCTTTTAAATTTTATTATATTTTTGGCATTTGGAGTCAGAATGAGCTTGTGTTTTTTGCAACAGATGTGAAAGTGAAGAAGCTAACATTATTAAACAGGTTATTACAGAATGTATTGTGAAATTAGTTCATTTGATTTAGAAACATACTGAAGGGGATATTCTACTGTAACTTATATTATAAACAAGAAAATTAAAATAGCTAAGTAGAGATTTTGATCATTCTCATGGACACATACTTGAACACAAGTATTAAATCAATGAAACACTGTAGAGATTTACACTGAATCACTGTTGCACTGTTTGAGGTAGTGTAGAGAAATGCAGTCCTAGAACTTGTACCATCCTATGAATCCACGTCTGTAGTGTTTTAACATGTCACTTAATTTTTTAAAGTTTTGAAACAAAAAACCCATGTCCCTCTATACCTTTGTGTGTCCTTTTGCAGATTTACAAATGGAAGAGTCCTTTCTCCTGCCACTTGTATGGATTAATCTGTTAAACATTCTCAGTTCTCTGTTGATAATTTAGAAAATAGCTTTGTAATACTACTTTAGTTTTATCTTTGACTAATGAAAAAGTCTTTATAAAAATTAAATGTTTTACAGTTTTGTAAAACATTATGAAACAGCTAAGATTTTCCTTATGAGAAAATACTGTACATGATTCACATGATTTTTACATTTTCAATAAAAAGTAAAGCTCCTTTTGCTATTTGAATTTTTCTTTTTTTGTGTGTCTGGGTCTGGTAGATTAATCCATCGAGCCCCGCATCGCAGCAGGTACAGCTACAATACAAGTGCCTTCTGCCTCTTGGCTTAGGCACCACTCTGCAGCTGCAGACAGACATGTTCCTCTGTGAGCCTCAATATATATCCATGGAAAGTTGAGAATAACAGGGTAACATTCTGTGGAGAGGCAGGTATTTATCTCAGGTGTGTCCTGCAACTGCTGAACTTGGCAAGTGAACAGCAGTGGGTCTTCTGCCCTCATTTTGTGATGGAAGTGTTTATGTACTTAAAATATGTAGGAGAGCAAGTCCTGAAGGCAAGACAGCTGGAGAAATAAGCCAAAAAGGTATATTTTCTACTCAAAGCAAAAAGTGAATGCAGCTTTATTTAAGTGAATGTTGCTTTTCCTTCTCTGCAGAGTCTAGTGTGTAGATGTGATACACAGTTTCCACAGATGGATAACCACAGATACCCACAGACAATAAACTGAGGCCCCCAGTCAGGACTGTGATTCTGTCCAGGAAGAATACTTAGACGCAGTCTTAGCTACCATTGAAATCAACATCTGTGTTTCAAATCGCTGCACTATCAAAATCTTTAGTTTGGCATCTTACTGCTCTGCACTTGAAAACTCCAACTCTAATGAGGTGCTAGTGTATGATTTTAAATAAAATACCTTCTGGTTTAGAAAAGTAAAAAAAGAAAGAAAAATAATGTTGACATCATGGAATGTGATATTTTGTATAACAAAAAAGTTTCAATGCATAGAAAATTCAGTTGCTTTGGGGCATAATTCCTCGAAGTCACAGAAGCGCATTTGAAAGTCTAATAGAATTATTGTAGTTGGCAGGCAAAAGAAGCAATTTTTATTTTAAGTTTTTCTCATACTTAGCAACAGATCTTGGTTATACTCCTGCACTCACTTGAATCACAATTGAAAAATCAAGCAAAAGAAAAGATGCCTCCAGACTAGGAGCCAGCCAGTGGTATCATCTTCACAATTCTAAATGTTTATCCTCTGCTGATTTTGAATATTTCATTAACAAGAGTGTCATCTTAATGACAAAATTTAAGAAGTGTGTTTTGACTCTGGCTCTAGCTGTCAAAAACAAATCAGTGACTTCTGCTGAAATCATCCTCCCATCACCTCTATAAGAAGATCATAAAAAGGAAGTACCTTTCATTGAGAGTCAGGGATGGAAAATTGTGGTTTAAAATGACTTTTTTAAAAGAATATAATGAGTGAAATCAAGATCAGATATTATTAGATGTTATATTCTGATCAGGATGTTATAGTGAAATCAGGATGTTATAGTGCTGATAAGTCTGGTTCTGATTCCTTTAGAAACTGTAGGACAAAAATACTAGTTAAATGTGTGTGAATCATTTTGAAGCAGTTTTGTGTCTAAATAGCAAATATATGTCTGAATTTTAAAGCAAGTTCATTTTACTGCAAGTTCATTTTATTGATTTAGATCCTATCAACATTCAGAGGAGCAGTACAGACTGAAATACTCTTTTGGTCAGAAAATTATAAGAACATTCTGAAAATGTGCCCAGGCTATGGCTTGAGCCACAGCATGCCATGGGGAGGGCAGGCATGTGCCAGTTTTCCATAGACCTGGGTGGCAGCAGGCAGCCCTTTCCAGCTGTGTTCAGGCAAACCATAGCCTTATCGACTTATGCAGGCATAAACAGTCCAGAGTTTACTCTTTTCTGTTTTATTTTGCATTTGTTCTTTCTTCTTCGAGGACAATCCCTCTGCATTAGTACGTTTTCCTTCCAGCCTGATGAATATGTAACATTTCAACAAATGAGTGTCAAATCAATCAAGTTCAGCTGGCATGTAAAGGTGAAATTCACTCTTGGCTCCTACGGGCTAGAGCAGGCCTCTCTGCTAATTAAATACCACTTAAACCCTGCTTTGTCGGATTAAGTGGGACTTAAGTGGTACATAGGGATTGTGCTAGTCTGGTGCACAGCAGGTTTACTTCCTGCTCCCACTGGTCAGCTGGAGTAGTAATCGAAAGTTACAACAGCTACCACTTCTCATAACTCTCTTAAAGAAATACCTGAATTTTAATAGCATTGTCATTTATTCTGAAGGAAATTGCTGCTTTGTTCTGGAGGAAGTGGGTTACATTTTGGGTTGTTTCAGGTTTTTTCCATTCAGTTTTCATTATCTTCTTTAGTGACAGAAAACCAGCCATTTGCATATTCAAAAAATACACTAAAAATAGAAAGCTTGCCTGCATCATGAGACCAAGAGAGGACCTAAAACCTAACAGATCAATTATAAAAAGAAAATTTAAAGCACTCAGAAAGAATTTAAAGATATTTGTAAAAAAGATGTGCAAACCAATAGAAAGGGAACTTGAAATACATCCAAAGCAGGAAGCTGAAAAAGGAGACGGTGGGACCATCTGATAACACAACTGTGAAAGGGACACTCAACAGTGATAAAGTGGCGAAAGAAGTTCAGTGAATTACTTGTGTTGACTTTTCCAGATGAAAAGTTGCAAGGTTCCTTATAGCAAAGATGTCAGAGAAATTGGATCGAGGTGAAGGAAATGTACAGGAAAGTAAGACTAAATAAATATGTTCAATGCAAACAGTATCTAGGGTTGCAGTCACCTGAGATTATTGGAAGAACACAACTAGGAAATTGGTATCAGAGCCACATGCTGTCATTGCAAAGAGTCAGTCTGCCAGCCTGGCAGACTGATGTGTAATTCCTGCCTGTGGAAAAGGCAACCCCTTGAGCTACAGATTGCCATAATAGCCAATGAAAATAATAAGAACCCTGAGCACCTGGATAAGCGTGTTCTCTTGGGTGAGAGTCAGCATGGCTTCAGTTGTGAATGGAACAAAAAGGAACTGCTGGACACAAAAATCTATGTTCACCATTACAGGTTATTCAAGAAACTGCATTCACACAGGACTACAGGAGCAGTCTTTATGGATTGAAAGGTGATTAAAGGATTGGAAGCAAAATGGTCATCTTTCAGGATGGAGAGAAGTCAGCAGTATGGTTCCCTAAGGAGTTAGGGGTTTTGACATTTTCATCAGTGGCATGTGGAAGAATGAAAATGTAGTTCTCTGTCTAGGCAGGTGCCATAAAGCTGTTCTGGTTAACTCCTGCCTCAGTTGTAAAGCAACAAAAAACTGAGTGATTGGTCAAGACATTAACTGAAAAATTTTGATATAGGTATATGTCAAGTATTATAGCTATAAAAATAGCCTGAACCATTCCTATGAGACACTGAATTTGCAACTGGCAGTCGCAGAAGTGAAGTTACTAGCCCTGTGAGAGTTACTACTGCTATGAGAATAGTGGGAAAAAAAGCCCCAGTAACTGATGGATGTTTTCAGAAAGAAAGATATATTTTTTCCCATTTTTGGAACTGGTGTAACCAGAACATGAGCATTGTATTCATTTATGGTTGCTGTATTCTAATGAACAATGCAGTGGAATTAGAATGTAACACATTGAAAATAAATTAGCAAGAAGATAGGCTAGGTGGTGTACAAGATGAGATTTAAAATGTTGATAATTCAGATTGAAAAGAAAGAGACTGAAATAACTATAGTTCAAACAATCCTGAAGGTGATGGATAAGCTGTATGGGGAGCTCTTCTTAAAACTCTGCAGTACTACTAGAAGGGCATCCTTGATAGGGCTAATATGGAAATTAATTTTAAAGACATAAAAGTAGGCAGTTTAGGCAGATGGTCATGAGGTTCTGAATCTTGCTTCTGGTGGAGGTTCTCTCAGAAGAATTGAAAAACAGGCAGTTTTATTGACAGTTTATAAATAGATAATAAAAAGCCTGGAAAAGAGGTACTTCAGCAAAAAAAAAAAAAAGTGTGGTTTCTGAGGGAGTAAAAAAATGAATGGCAGAAAGTAGCAGGGTGTACACTGACTGCCTAAACAGCATCTTGTTCTTGTCCTTGTCAAAAAAAATTATAGATCCTGGGATTGGAGAGGTCTGACTTAATAAGATACCTTTATGTTCTTATGTCAAATGGATTACTGTTAGTACGTAAACTCACACAGACGCACACATCTTACACAACAGTAGCACAGACAAGCCCTGTGTTTCTAGAGATGCTGGAAAGTCTATGTTTTAAAAGTCTTGGTTGCATATACCCATGTATTTTAGAACACAAATTATTACTCTCTTTGTTATTACTGCACAGGGAAAAAGTGAGAACTACGTGCCATGGTAAGTCCAAAACAGCAGCTTCATGGTAATACCTAGGGTACACTGGAAACTTGTATTAGTGTTTCAGGGGTTCATTAAACTGGGGAGGCATAGTTGTAAAGGTAGCACCAGGTTCCCCAAAAGCATGCACATCCACTCAGAAACACAGTCACTACTGTTTCTTTTGTGGCTGCTCACAGATACTTATTTGAGCACCTACTTGAAAGGTGCCATATTAATAATTTTAAACAGATATGCTTTAAAATAATCTCCAATAATTACATACAAGGAAACATCATGAGCTTTTAAAGTAAATAACAGGTTTTACTTACATGTATATCCAACTATCAATTTTTACTTCAGTATTTAAAAAATGTTTTCCTATTTTTATTTTGTTTCTATATTTCAGCTAGTTTTTGTGTGGTAAATAGATTCTTTTGATTCTGTGGTCTAAGTACAGAGGTAAATTTTTTGTGATGCCCTAGTTCTCAGCACAAATTTGATTCAAAAAAGGTTTTCCTGGATTTCAAGCAATGACCTTATCCTCTGTAGCAATTTCATCCAAATGAAACATATCCTGGAAAAACATACGTATTTTAAGAAAAGGTTAAAATAAGAATGAGGAGGCTACTTTTGCTAGTCATACATGGAGGCCATAATGAGAAGGGCAATTTCATTAACTGAAAGTCAAAAGGACTTAAGACTCATAAAACGATGATGAAAATATCAAATCTCAGAATAAAATAATAAAAGTGATGGGACTGAGGCCATACTATTCAAGTCAGTTACAGTGAATTTTTTCTATGCATTTTAATGGGAACAGAATCAATTCCCTGAAAACTTCTGTTATCAATTACTTGAAACAATCTAATATTTCCCAGGGTCAAGAAGAATTTGCTGTGAAAGAAATCCTTGACCCTAAAAAAAGTTCATGTTATAGCTGTTGTGGTAAATGGTACCAACCCACACACCACAATGGAGCCTCTTGGTACTGCTGCAGAAAAGGAAGACTTGCTTTGACGGGAAGCTGCTTCTAATTTTCTCAGGGGAAAAAATGTTACTTTGAAGTATTGTAGGCTTGACATTTTTGGCAGATAACTTGAGGAAGTGCTGGTATGCATTTTAGTGTCTTATGCATCTACTCACTGGTACTTAGTTAGTTTTAATGAGCACATATGTATCTATCAAAATAGACCTTGAACCCAAAAACTTAAGCCAGGCACTTAGACAAGTGTCCTATCTTTTCTGCCACTTCTAAACAATCTTTTATCATTGGTAGATGATATAAGTGAGCCTGATACCAAGCAGGGGTCAGATACAGTTTCAGGAAACTGTCGTATCCTTCTTCACGTCATTAATAATAGAAAGAGCATGCACAGCCAGGAAGCAGAAGCTGGGGCTGTTTTCATTATTAGTCTACAGCACAGAAACATGGACCTCTCCGTTTTGCCAAACAACAACCATCCTGATAAATTCCTGCAACTGGAGGTTAAATCTTTAGTGAAAAACTCTGCCTTTTTACCAGCCAACTGGGCAAAATTCCCAGAAGCAGCTTTACCTGGAGTGCAGCAGTGGCACAACAGGATCTATTTACAGGTAAGGTCTAAAAGAGGCTGACATGTTCCTGATTTTTCTACCTTGTTTTAAGGATCAGGAGAAAAATTACATGATGGTGACAGTTCAGCTGTAGTTCAGCTTCCTGCATCTCTTAATCCGCATGGTTAATATTCCTGTGTATTTTCCAATGGACATCAGCAAGGATCAGGCTCCATGAGAAGGGGAACTTTCTTCAGGGGAGGGTCCACTGACATTTTTCAGTGTATTAGGATTTCTACTGCTCTTTGTAACATTTTCATTGCATTTTCCAGAAAGTCTACTGAAGTCAAATACCACTTATTTGTACTAAAGTTGTGCGTGATATATGCTCTCTGAAGTGAGAAAAGCCCCAGATTTAAAACTGAAAGTGAAGTTATATCCCTTAAACTTGACGAAAAGGCACATTAGAGGGACTTGCTACAAATGTATATATCTACATAGTTCACCATAACTTCCTTTTTATTTTCCTTATTTTTTTTCCCTCATTGAACTTTGCCTTCCCAGTATACTGAAAGACAACTGTTGAAAGTGGGAAACATGCTGACTGCATTAATCCAGGTTATTATATAGTGGTAGCAGCAGTTTCTGGGTAAAAATGTAAATGTGCACTGCCTAGCAGAGGCCCTGGAGCTGGCGGAGGAGAAGTTCATGTCTGGATCAGCAGCAGTACAGCTGCATCAGCTCACACCCCTCTGGGCCCCACTTGCTGCTCCACAGCGCTCCTTCCCTGCTGCCCAGGGAGCCCCTCGCCTTTCCCCACCCCTAGCATGAGCAAAAGCTCCAAGGTCTGGTTCTCGTCAAGGGATGGAGACATACAGAAGTGGTTGGGGGTGAGGGGAGTGATGGAGAAGGGTCTACATTCTCAGGATCCTTAGTGTGGGGATCTGATTCCCCAGGGAAATGAGGACGAAGAGCCAAAAAAGCTTGAACCTGGGGGAAGGGAGGAAAGTGATGCTGAAAGTCTCCCACAGCTACTTCTTGTTGCGCTTCTCCCTTTTCAGACATTCCTCCCGATCAGCTCTCTAAACCCCCTTTGCTCCCTCTCAGAGTCCATTCCAGTCTTCTTCCAACTGCGAAAGTCGTCCCCCTGTGATACCTGCTTCCATCCTTCCCCCATTATATCCACTTCCATGCTCCCCCCTTACCCCCCCTAGCTTCTCCCCTGCCCCAGACACCCTTCCCTGTGCCTACTCCACCGCCTCCAGCCGCTCTGTTCGTGTTGTATAATCTCTGCTGGCCGCTCCCCAAGGAGAGCTGGGGCGGGGAACACGCGGCCGCCCGTAGCGTCCCATGCAAACAGCCCGAACCGAGGGACGGAGCCTGAAGGATCCCGAACTACAGGGGATGGTGCAATGCTGGCCTCACCCCCTCCCCCCGCCCAAGCCCCTCTTTTATGCAGGAGGGAGGCAGCCACACACAGAGCCTCCGCAGCAGCAGGGATCCTTCTCCCCATTGTTGTCAATCAGGACGCGCTGTCACCGAGCCAGGGCTGCAGAGCTGCGGGAGGATTAAAAATGTGTCGGGAGCCCCGTGCTTTTTGACTTGCGCTCTGCTTTTTTGCCACCAGCGAGAAGGTTTTCCTGGAACTCTGTGTCCCAGCCCGGGATGGCTGTTACAAAGGAAATGTCTGTACTCACCATGACTCCAAAAATGGAGTTTGCAAAGTGGTATTATTTTATAAGTGTTAAACCTAGGATACAATCTAAACCTTTTAGTGTAGTCATTAGAGAATTCAAACTGTTCCGATAAAATTCATTGTGCCATTCTCTCTCCCTTACGAGCTTGCCTTCTTTTTCTCCTTTTCCTGACAATCAAATAAAGGAAAAAGTACTGATGAGTTCCAGACATTAGAAGAAACACGATGGCACAGTGGAGAACTAATGGTGCAGGAATAACATATTTCACTTTAAGATGAGAAAGACAATAGTGTTAAGGGTTAGTTAATTCAGAAATGGAAAAAGGGGGGATGGGAGGAGGAGAGAGAGAATTAATTTCGGAATATGTGCATGATCTAAAGATTCCTAAAGTCATTAAACCTTGAGAGTAGCCTAAATTCCCTCTTTAGAAGTTAATATTCTCTAAATAAACTAATGCTACTCAGGTCTCCCTATGCAAAGTGACTGCACGGTGGTATGTTTGTGGTCTCTTCCAAACGTTTATTATGACTGAAGTGCTTATGTGTTTTCTCCACCTTTAGGTTTTAAAATTTGTTTCCATTATAAAAAGCAGCTTCATGTAGTGACAGAAAACTGCTGGTCTTTCTCCTCACTTTCCTCTTTGGTATCAGGCAAACTGAACAGCTTCTCCATTTAGCATGTACTTTCATCATCTACTTTGACTAAAACAAACCATAAAGCTGTCCTGGAATTTTGGCCCTTCCTTGTGAAAAGCAGCATAAAAAGCACAGACTTTCTCCAGCAAATGTATCACTGCTGACCGCATTCTGCTCATCCTGACAATTTCCAGTCCTGCTGGACTCTCTGCCCCACAATATGTTTTAATGCCCAGCACACATCAGATGATTAATCCTCCATATCTGTTTCTCATGCATGTCTTCCCTGTAGTCAACCTGGTAGTTTTCTGCAATTCTCTGACTTCTCTTTCTTGTTTATATTTCCTGTTTCTCCCCCCTATTTTTGGAAGACAACAGAGAGCATTCAGTCTTAGCAGCATGCTACTTCTTGGCATGATGGTTTTTGGCCTTACATATGAGTTAATGCCTGTGTCCTGTCCTTGCTTGTTTCTCAGTATACGAGGACAAGAGAGTTTTTAAAAATATGTAAGTTAGGTGCCGGGTTAGAATCACTTATTTGTCCCCTGGCTCATACATGCATTACATATTTCCACTCTCTCCTTTATTCTTCCCTAGACATCTGAAACTGGCCACAATAAGAGCCAGCTGCAAGGTTTGCAGGAGCTTTGGTCTGTACAAAAGTTTTTATATAATGCTCTCACAGCCCTGCAGAGCTGCATTGCCAATGACAGATAAAACATCTTTTTAAACTAAAAAATTCTTTAGAAGTAGTAGTCTTAATAATGCACAATTTAAATAGTCCATATGAATATTCACTTATGTCTAAATATTCCTGTCACTTTGGCCGAAGTGTTTGTAACCATCTACTGCTCTCTTTTCTGCCCATGTCTGGTGGATTTTCAGTTTTGCAGTACCTGAGGCTGCCTTAATATCTCTGACGAGGAATCCAGATCCCCTTTATTTCCTTCCTTGAGAAAAGTTTCATATCTAGAATCATAGAAAGGTTTGAGTTGGAAGGGGCCTCACAGGTCATCTGGTGCCAACTCCACTGCCATATGGAGAGACGTCTTCCCCTTGAGCAGGTGTCTCCAAAGCCCCAGTCAGGCTGGCTTTGAACACAGTCAGGGATGGGGCCTTCACAACTTCTCTGCGCAACCTGTTCAGGTGTCTCATCATCCTCACAAAGAATGTCATCCTTATAGCTAATCTAAATCGGTCCTCTTCCAGTTTAAAGCCATTTCCCTTGTCCCAGTTCTGTAAAAATTCTCTCTCCAGCTTTCTTGTCATACATCTGTATGATGGGTGTAGAAGGGTGCTACATGGTCTCTCTGTAGCCTTCTCTTCCCCAGGCTGAACAACCCCAGCTCGCACAAATAGGAGAGTTATTTCAACCCTCTGATCATTGCAGCCTCGTCTGAACCTGTTTAGGCTTCTTAGGAGCCCTTGATGTGACTGTCTGCCCTTACTGTCTTTCTTATCTCGTTATGCCGCTTTAGTTAATCCTTACCTTCCCAACTGCTTTTCCATTGCATTTCCTATGAGATGTGATTTGTTGAACGAAGCTCTCAAGTGCTAATATTCTTCATAATGAAAGAGCTTGTAATTTTCCAAATGTCTAGCAATACTGTACAGTTGATACACCTACCAGAGGGATTCTTAGCTACACCCTAGAAGTTGTTTGCCTTTAAAATATTTCTCTACATCAGATAAATACCCTTATGAGTACAGGGAGGGTCCTCCACAATATCTTACAAGGTTTTTGCACAACAGAGGATTATATTTTTAAACAGACTACTCTCAAATATAATGACCACCCTTCAAGTCCTTGTCATTAGGATTGAGAAGGCTGTTATGAAACAAATCCTGTACTATTTGGTGGCTGTAAGTTTCTGTAGGACTGCCTTGGTTAAAACTTCTAGTTGTAGCAGCCCATCAACAGCATTTCTCACTTCCTCTAAGCATCATTGCCAACATCAAGTGGAAACTGGGGCTGGCCATTGGAACAGAGGAACTGGTTCTGTCTGGAGGGAAAGAAAGTCTTGAGTTCCAGGAAGAATATTTCCTTGATTTTTTATCTGTCTCTTTGTTGACTTCTTTCAGGTGGATGGGCTTTAAACCAAGGTCTAGCCTTAACTGTTGATGTCCTGGGTTTTGTGGGTGATACCTCATATCACAGGCTGAGAAAATAATGGTTTGTCTCTTGGGTTGTTCAGTGCTATTAACAATAGAAGTGGGAACAGAAGGATGAAGTCAAGATAAAAATGAAATAAAAGTATTTCCTAGTAATAAAGACTAAAATATAATTCTAGTTATGTGTATTGTAAGGTATGCATAAAATAATCAGCAAGAAAAAAACATGGAGTAGGCACATGTTGACTCAGTAATGGAACTAACATGAACCCTCTATAGATCTCTGGGCTTTGCACAGAGTACTAGTACTTGCATGTGACAGCTCTCTGGGTCTGTCAAAGAGGAACATACTCTTCTCAGTGAAAAACAAGTTATTAACCAGTTATAACAGTGTTCTTGCTCATGAGCTATACGTAGATCAAACACAGTTATGTGTTTGAGGAGTTGAGTGCTTTTCACCTTGTTAAATAAGTATTTCACAAACTTGAAATACTTTCATCTACAATTTTCAGTGTTCTCCATAACTACTGCTTCTTTGAGTATTCACTATCCATTCCTTCCATTCAGTAAGTAATAACATAAATTGCCTTTGATTTGTTCTGTCCAGCCTCATTCACATTGTCTTCCTATATTCAGTGTATATAGCATGAATTCTGTAATTGATATTGATACCTAAATTTGCAATACTTTTCTCTTTCTTTGAACATTTGCTGCATGAGTCAGAGTCTGTGACAAAGGTTGGGAATTGTTTTGAATCTTAAAAGAAAATGTAAAAAGGTAGCTTTTGCAACAATTAATACTAGCAAGCATATTTTGGTTATCTAATCTTATGTTTCTCTGCTTCTAGAAATGCATATGTTTAATGCAAGATTTTTCATATTTCTTTGTATGATATCTTAGTCTTAAAACTTTTGGGGTTTGTGTGTGATTCCAGCTTCTGTCCTTACTTTTCCCTAACTAGTCTGTAGGACATATCTACCACAGAAATTTTACAATCAAACATCTGCTGTACTCAAGTACATTCTCCCAATTAACTTGTCACTTCAATGTCTGTTCTCTAAAATATCTGCCAACTATATCTTACCCCAAATTCTTGTCCAGCTTTCATGATAAAACCTGGTTGCCCCTCCCAATAAATTCCCTCTCTATATCTGCTCCAAGTCACCACACTCCCCTCATGCCCATGAAAAGAAAGGTACTTCAGACAGTAGGGGAAAAAATGTTGCTACAAAGCGCTGTTTTTATAAACAAATTTTTGCATTGTGCCATCTATTCCAAGTTTTGGAGAATTTTATGGAAAACAGCTTTAAAAATTACTGTCAAGTCACATTCTTCTCACAACATTTTAGCCTAGGGAGACCAATCAACCCCTGGTAAGACAGTTCGCATTCTTCAACAAAATGTTCTCCAAGTTCAACTATTTAGCAAGCCTGAGGGAAGAGTCATTAGAGTCAATGACAAATCTTAAATAAGAAATAAAGTAAATAAAATAAAATGCAGTCAGAAAGAAAAGGCAGTTCAAAACACCAGCTCAGCTGAAATCTGGCCACTACAGCCCAGAGGGCTTCAGTGCCAGCTGTAACTGCAATGCAGAGAGTAATATTATCAGGGGATGTGTGGAGGCTTAGGAACAACATGTGGAAATTATGAACCAACAGAAGGATGGGACGTCGCTGAGGATCCACCCGCCTACTAATGGCAATTATTGGTGGGAAACATGCTTAGTCACTTCTGCAGGATTTAGTGATAGGAATGCCAGCATAATGCTTCCTCCTAAAGTCTGCCTGCCTCAGAGTAATGTATAGGAATCTATACATGCACACATTAAGTCATTAAGCAGGTGATGGCACACAGGAGCTGATTTCCACTGAAAATGGATCCACCAGCCCAAAAAGTGGGCAGAAAATTACTCAAGGAGAAGAAGCCAACAGTTTGCTATCATCTTAGGGACCTTCACTGACTTGATGAGGTGTCCAAGCAGTTCCCAAAGCCAGTGTGCAGGAGGTCTGATGCCCCGAGCTCCCACCAGAAAGGTGGAAGGAGAAGCAGAACATGTCCCTAGCACTTTTGCAGTTGAAGCCCATCCAGCCTGGGGTGCCTTAACGTTTGGAGATCTCAGTAAAAGTGAAAAATTCAGGGAAAGTCATCCTTAGATGGAAGTAAGTTTCTCAGGACCTGCCTTCTTTATTGGCTGTTTACTCTGTGCACTTTACCTTATGGGCATTTTGCAGCAGGTGCTTTGTGATTTCTGGGAGCAGGAGAGAGGTGGGGATTGCCCCCTCCCAGCATACCTGACACAGGACCACTGAGTCAGGCCAAGGCTCCCCTTGACTCAACATAAAGTTCCTAAGGATAAAACTACTTGTGAGGAGGGATTAATATGCTCTGTGATGGTTCCAAAATCCTAAGAAATGGGAGAGGTGTTAGTGTAAGACAAAGGCTTTGGAAAAAGCAGGTCTCTTAGGTAGCTGACACACTGTGGTACCACAGATCAGTACCAGGTTAATTGAAAGTCTTGGGGACAGAAGGTTGGTACAAATCTTGAATAGCTTGGAATAGAGAGTCTGATTGCATTCCTCCAGGCAATTACAGATTGAAAAGTATCATAACTACTATTTTACAGAACCCTGAAGAGGCCCTTAGTGCCATTTTAAGAGGCAGCTTGTGATTTCTCAAAAAATATTATCCCACCAGGGCTGTTATTCTTCTTCCTCTCTTGACACCCACATGTTCTAAACGTCTTGTTTAACAGCTTTTGTTATTGGGAGAATGCTCAGAAATTTAATTACCTCAGTTGAATGAAGAGCCTCTTCAACATCCTGACACTCTTGATCTGACATTCAAGAGTGTGAACAGAACTGTGTAACTGTGTCTCACCCCTGCTATCAGAGATGCATTTCCAGTTGAGGTTTGCACTTACACACCATTGCCCTGTGATCACTCTGCTTTGTCCTTACATCTTTGCTCCTGCATCATACTCCATGGCTTCCTCCAGAACTATAATGTTCTACTGCAGCTCTCCATAGCACTGTCTCACTGAAGCAGAGGTCTTCTTACAGCAGGCATTGTAATGTCAGTTCACATTTGCAAAAGAACTTAATGTACAGATTGTACCCACCTGCTTTCCCCAGAAGGAAGAAATCTGTCCAGAGTGAGCAGTCAGGCTCCCTTGCTGTAGAAGTTTGCCAGAAGGAGAAAAATTGTTGCATGCTCAGTTTTAAAATGATTCTGATATATTACAAGTGATAATTCTGGAAGGGGGCCTGTATTGTAGGTAATGCAAATGAAAGCCAGGTTCTGATCTAACTTGTGTCTTACAGAGAGAAAAGAAAACTGTCACTGAGCTGCCAGGCTTAGACTTGAACAGGGTTGGTCAAGAAATCATAGACAAATCACTGGGGAAACACATTACTCCCATCACCCTGAAATCCACAATCAAGAGCAACCCACTGTACAGTGATATTCATGTGGATGATGACTGGGAGGAGAAGAAAAAGACCCCTTCCTGGACTGTGCAAGACTATGACAGACAGTCACTGCACTCTAACTTGGCCAGCCACATAAAGGTAATTGGCTGCTGTGCTGAGTTTGAGCAAGTGAATTGGTGTGAGTTGTGTGGTGCGTGCATAAACCACTGTGCAGCCCTCTTGATCTTTAGGTGGGATTACAGAAGTAAATATGGAGGTATTTTCTGGAACAGACATGACACTAACAGGAGTGTGATCAGGAAAGAAGTCCACATATCTAGCGAGATTCCAGGAATTTAAATTTTACAGTACATGACATCTGATGAGAGAAACTCTTAAACCACAACGCTGTGTAACTCAGCTCCCCTGCTTACATAGGGAAGAATACAAATGTGGCACTTAAATACTATATAGTCACTTTATAAATGTTTGTAGCAAAATTCTGTTATCAAATTACATCTCTTTTTCAGCCTCATCCACACCATACAAGTTCCTGCCTCCCTATGGGTTGGCACAAATCACTTCTAGGATTACTTTAGTTTTGGTTTGGTTTGGGGTTTTTTTGCTGTTCCATTTCTTTGAAAAGAGGGTCAGAACTGTATTTTACAGCATGGCATCTTTTCTTGAGAAGACAACATGGTTTGTTCTGGGTTTTTAAATGCATTTCAATGGCTGGTGTCCTACTTTTGGTTCCTGGATGAAAAGTGTGGTTTTAATTTTCCCCAGTGGAACATTTGCAGCATCTGGAAAGTAGCACAACCTACATTCAAGTGAAAGTGTCTTGCATATGTGTTGTGATATCTTAAATTCATTAATCAGTGTCTGATGATAGCCAAAATACTTCTGGGTATGTTCCAACGACTTTGTGTGTAAAAGAGAAACTGATTTCATTTTCTGATTTTTCTTCTAGGAAAATCCTAATGATCTACAGTTCTGGATGGGGGATATTTATACTCCTGGGTATGATACCTTGTTAAAAAAGAAGGAGCGAGAAAAAAAACATTCAAAATATTGCCGAATCATTCTGCTCATGATACTAGCCATTTGCATTCTAATTACTGTAATCACACTTAGTATTTTACTTACTTAACTTAGCCAAATGATGGTGAATTTTTTTAATAAATATTTTTATTAAATTATTTCCTTCTCTGGTTTTATTTGAATTCAATTTTTTTTGGTCACAAACACTTTGCTGGCTCTTGTCACTTCTTCAAAATATTCCTGTACAGCACAGGGAATTGACCCTGAAAATAGACAAATATTCTGTGCATGCCTGAAAGTCTCCTTACAGGTATAATTTAAAAAGAAAACTATATTCTATCTTTTTTAGTGCCTTTTTTAGTCTAGTGATTTAAGTCAGTATGTGTGGTATGTTACATAAAGAGAACCAGCTATTTGTTTTTATTTGTTCTAATAAACACCTACTACACTCCTTGTCTTTTTATGATACATATTTTTAGAATATAGAAAAGCATTATAAAGCATTATTCAAGATATCCCAAAGAATTATAAAACAAACATTTACACATTACTTAGTCACTGAATGCATTGCTGCAATGTTGGAGCACATAGTAAATGCCAGCCTAAACACATAAACATTTTCTTACACTTTTTCAGAGAAGAAAAACAGAAAATATATCACTGTGTTTCTATCAAAAAATTTCATAAACTGTGACAAAGTTCTTCCATCACTAGTTCATATTCTTTCAATATATTTCTGTCATCCCAAAACATGGAGAGACAATATTTATTTTCAATAAAATCTGTGGAGTACAAGGGTATAAACTGGAATTAACACACCTTAAAATATTAAAGTTATGTAACCAGGCTGTGAAAAAGAATATCTGTAAATTAAAGGAATAAAATGAAATGTTTAGAGCACTTAGACCATTAAGTTAATATACCTCAGAACAATTCAGAGGAATCAAAACGTGAGATAAAATTACAAAAGAAAAAGTGAGTGAATAGGGAGGCAAGAACTTCAAGTAATTATTTCCTTTCTGAAAAGGAAATTCTCTGTGAGCTGCAAACCCTTTATACCCCTGTATTTGGTATTAAGGAGCTATGAATACAGTTGAGATATTTCCCTTTTGGAAGAGAATCCCACAGGTACACATAATCTGGAAAGTTGAGGTTATACCAGGTCTGCTTCTTATCCCACAAAAGATGCTTTGGATTAGTCAGGAATAGAACTAAGGTAGAAGGTTTGTACTGTGTCTTCTGAACTCTAGGATGTGCGCTACCTACAGCAGGTTTACAGTGCCTTAACTCATGTCAAGATGAATTCATCTTCAGACAAGTGTATTTCATTCCTTCCTTCTCATCTAGTTCATGATTGATTCTTTTGTGTGCTGTAACTTCTTGGACCTGCTCTAGCTTGTACTATAACCAGTTTGAAGATTCAGCTTAAAAAAAAATCAAGCTAAAAAAGGTTAGTGCTTTAATCAGATGTGCAGACAACAGTAAAAGAGTGGTAGCATTTAAATGCACGTGCATAAAATTAGTATCCCTGTTACAAAATTGTACATTGCTGTAAATATACAAGGGAACTCAGCCTTCTGCCTTGCTGCAGTTTCAGTGCAGATGGGGATTCTTGTCTGAAAGATCAGGCCCGTTCAGCTTACAAAAGTAAGAACTTGGGAGTATTTTACAAGACTAATAGCTGACATTATGAAGTAACTACTAACATTAAACCAACAATACTTGTCTTTTTTCCAGCCCAAGTACATTTGCTTTAAGTGCATTGCATATAATGCAGAGACGTACTTTTGTAAATTATTGAGGCCTGCAGGCTGGAAGCCTAAAAGCAAAGAGCTCTGTAATTTCCAGGAAAACAGCCAATAATGCGAGTTTCTCAACTACATTACTCTGTGAGGGCTTAGCTGAAAGGATAAAGCGGTTTTCTCCACGAGCTGACTACGGGCTTTAGTCCGATTTCACTGCTGTCACCTAGCGGAGAGCCAGCAAAGAGGAAAAACGTGTCAGGCGCGAAGATGCCGCTTGGAACATTTTTTTTTTTTTTTAAAGAATGTCATGTTTCTCTTGGATGTGGGGGAAGGGCTGCTCTATTTTTTGCGATCCTCAGGCATGGCCTGGGATGCGGGTTCCTTTGGTGACCCCTCGCGGCGGAGAGCGGCGGGCGGAGGGACCCGCGGATACTGCTGTTCCCGGGAAGGGAAGGGAAGGGAAGGGAAGGGAAGGGAAGGGAAGGGAAGGGAAGGGAAGGGAAGGGAAGGGAAGGGAAGGGAAGGGAAGGGAAGGGAAGGGAAGGGAAGGGAAGGGAAGGGAAGGGAAGGGAAGGGAAGGGAAGGGAAGGGAAGGGAAGGGAAGGGAAGGGAAGGGAAGGGAAGGGAAGGGAAGGGAAGGGAAGGGAAGGGAAGGGAAGGGAAGGGAAGGGAAGGGAAGGGAAGGGAAGGGAAGGGAAGGGAAGGGAAGGGAAGGGAAGGGAAGGGAAGGGAAGGGAAGGGAAGGGAAGGGAAGGGAAGGGAAGGGAAGGGAAGGGAAGGGAAGGGAAGGGAAGGGAAGGGAAGGGAAGGGAAGGGAAGGGAAGGGAAGGGACGGCTCCTTCGTGCCCTGCGGGAGCGTCTATCTGCCCGTGAAGGAAGGGGCTTGCTGCTGCGCCCCTCGGGGAGTGCTGGCATGGGAAGAGCCGATTGTCTGTGTAAACGTGAGCTGTGCTGCTGGTAATGGAAAATAAACAACACTCGGATACTTTGAGAGGAACCAACCAGCTCAACAGACTGAGAGACAAAGACTTTTCATCAGAGGAGAGTGGTGGAGCCTCGGGATCCTTTGTACCATGTGCTAACTCCAAAAACAGTAAATTAGACACTCTTCCTTTAACCATTTGATGCAGTGTTGCTTTACTTATCCTGTAGGAAAAAAATTTTTTTTGGTTGATAGACATCGCTGTGTATTGTTTCTTTTGTCATGTGAGTTTTTTGCTTTTGTTGGTTTGGTTAATTTAGGGTTCTTTTAATTCATTAATGACGGAGACTGAAAAAGACACGTCATCACACGACATTCATAATAAAGGTATTGGTGGTTAGAGAACAGAATATTTAGTATATTCCAAAAATGCTTAAAACACTATAAGAAGAGGAGACTCAGGGGGACCTTGTTGCTGTCTACAACTACATGAAAAGAGGTTGGAGCCATGTAGATGTCTGCCTGTTTTCCCAGGCAGGAAGAGGAAATGGCCTCAAGTTGTGCCAGGGAAGGTTAGGAATGGATATTATAAAAAAATCCTTCACTGAAATGGTTGTCATACATAGGAATAGGTTGCCCAGAGAAGTGATGGAGTCATCACCTATGGAAGTGCAAAAGAAACATATGGACATGGTTTTGTGGTCATTACGATGGTGCTGGTTTAAGAGTTGGCACTGATACCTATTAGAGATGTTTTCCAACCTTAATCATTATATGACTCCACAAATGAAACAAGTCTTACTGGAAACTTACTACTAGGTAAGTTTCCAGTAAGTATTCTCTGTGATTTACATTCATTGGTCTCTTCCTACCCTGAAAGCATGCTTACACACATAATTTCATCCTTCACAGAATCATAGAATATGCTGAATTGGAAGGGGCCCATCAGGATCATCAAGTCCAACTCCTGGCCCTGCACAGGACACCCCAAGAATCTCACCATGCACCTAAGAGCATTGTCTAAATGCTTCATGAACTCTGTCAGGCTTGGTGCCGTGACCAACCCCCTGGGGAGACTATTCCAGGGCATGACCACTCCCTGGGTGAAAAACCTTTTCCTGGCATCCAACCTAAACCTCCCCTCACTCAGCTTCATTCCATTTCTTCAAGTCCTGTCACTGGTCACAAGAGTGAAGGGATTGGTTCCTGTT